>NC_087169.1:18548641-18556141 GCF_035594125.1 Scylla paramamosain
CTCTCTCTTTGATTCACGCAGGTACAAGTGTAATACGGAAGTTTATATGTGAATTTTCCAACTTTTTTTGTTTTCATTTTTCTATTTTGCTATGATGTTTGTGATGTTCTTTTATTTATGTTGTCTTGGGGTCTTGTGTCCATTCTTCATTTTTTATTGATGGGAAGTTTAAAAGTTTATTTTCTCTGTCTCTCCTTTGCTCTCTTTTTTATCATCACCTAGCATGTCTATTTTTATTTGCACTATTGTCGTAAAAGTCTCATTGTCTTCACGCGTGTGCTCTTTCACTGATGGAAGTTGGGCGAAGGTAGGAAAGTTTTCACAAAAGATTGCGTGTGCGTGTGCTAGAATCAGATTACCGCGGATAACAGCGAGGGACATTAGAGAGCTGTTGTAGTAGCTTTGGCAGGGAGGCACGAGGCACAATTACCAGCAGCTTGCGCACAAATGAAGACGTGACGAGGAGTGAAAAGGTAATGGTAGGAGAAAGGTGACGCTGTAATGTCATTTCGAATTGTTAAAAAAGGTATTGTAGTAGTAAGGTTAGCAGAACGCCATTACCACACACACACACACACACACACACACACACACACACACACACACACACACACACACACACACACACACACACACACACTTGCACAGAGACCAGTATTGAGCTTATTATTGGTGCAATCCTCTTGAGTTTAATCCATTGCTATCCACCTCTCCCTTCCTCTCATCTCTCTCTCTCTCTCCGCTTCCCTTCATGCATCCTTCATTCAATCTCTTCATCTTCCTCATCCATTTCAGTCCCTCTCTATCTATCTATCTATCTATCTGTTTACTTATCTTTTCATCGTATTCATCTCTCATTTTCTCTTCGTTTACCTCATCCGTCTTTATCTATCTCTCTCACTTCCGTTACCCATCTCTCTCTCTCTCTCTCTCTCTCTCTCTCTCTCTCTCTCTCTCTCTCTCTCCATGTATTCTTTCCTTCATATATTCTCTTCATATTCCCCTTCCATACATATCCATTTATCCATCTGCCCAACCCTTCCTCCCCATATCATTATCCTCTCATCCTTCATCCTCTCTCATCCTCTTCCTTATTCATCCGTCATGTCTCCCCCTCACAATTTGTCTCGTCGAAAAATATTGACACATTTTGCATATCAAGGCCAGGTGTGAGGGTGACCTGGCGGGGGGATGGGGTCATACGGGGTCAGGTCAGGTGAGGTCAGGTCAGATTCCTCACCCCAGTGCCTCTGTGACCTTTACTGATAGCCTTTCTCACCTGCCAGGTAATGACCCCCTGGCTTGGTCATTAGCTGTGTGTGTGGGTAGTGGGAATAAGGGAAAAGGGAGTAAAAAGAGAGGGGAGAGAGATAAAAGAGGGGAGAAGGGAGAGAAAAGAGAGGAAGAGATAGAGTGAGAGGGAGAGAAAAGAGAGGGGAGATAAAGAGGGATATGGGTGTTCTTGGCACGCCTCAAAACAACTGTGTCAACAAAGAGACGTGTGTGTGTGTGTGTGTGTGTGTGTGTGTGTGTGTGTGTGTGTGTGTGTGTGTGTGTGTGTGTGATCTCGCATAAATACGCACACTTGTACTACTATAGTTTTCCATGAGAGAGAGAGAGAGAGAGAGAGAGAGAGAGAGAGAGAGAGAGAGAGAGAGAGAGAGAGAGAGAGAGAGAGAGAGAGAGAGAGAGAGAGAGAGAGAGAGAGAGGTAGTGATGGTATATAGTGATAGCGTCTCCCCCCCCACACACACAGGAGGGGGGCTCCTCTCTCTCTCCCTCTCCCTCTCTCTCTCTCTCTCTCTCTCTCTCTCTCTCTCTCTCTCTCTCTCTCTCTCTCTCTCTCTCCCGTGAGTGCGCGTTGGTGGGGAGTCAAGTGTTTATTTTTGTGTCTTAAGAGCGTATTTGTTTGTTAATCTGAAACCCCGCATTGTGAGGCGTCCCCCCCAACCCCCTCCCCCCGCGGCGGCTGATATTAGTGAGTAGGAGTGAGAGGGAGAGTGAAGAGGTGAGTGGGAGTAAGAGAGAGAGAGAGAGAGAGAGAGAGAGAGAGAGAGAGAGAGAGAGAGAGAGAGAGAGAGAGAGAGAGAGAGAGACTAGACAGTAAAATAGAAGTTAGATAAAAAGAAAACGAGATGAAATTGAATTATATGATTAAGAAAAGAAAAAAATGCCATGGTGAAAAATTAACGAGAGAGAGAGAGAGAGAGAGAGAGAGAGAGAGAGAGAGAGAGAGAGAGAGAGAGAGAGAGAGAGAGAGAGAATATCACGCCGTCGGGCAGACAGAATACAAGTAACCACTCCAGCCGTCACGATGTAAGCATCTCTCACCAGTTCATGGCGGACACAGGATACCCGGGCGCGTACGTGACGGAGGAGGAAGAGGAGGAGGAGGAGGAGGAGGAGGAGCTCTTGAGTCCGGCCTTGAGACGTCGCCGCGAAGAGCCTTAGGTCGTCGGAAAAGTCACAGCTCAGCGAGAGAGAGAGAGAGAGAGAGAGAGAGAGAGAGAGAGAGAGAGAGAGAGAGAGAGATACCTTTTTCACATTGTTCTCAAATAGTAAGTCTAAAGGATATACTCTCTCTCTCTCTCTCTCTCTCTCTCTCTCTCTCTCTCTCTCTCTCTCTCTCTCTCTCTCTCTCTCTCTCTCTCTCTTCACCCACACCACATCTGCCCAACTTTAATTTCTCTGAGAGCCAAACCTCTCTCACTCCCCCTTGACTCGCCGTCCAGCCAGTCTCCTTTCAGCGCCCATTCACACCCACCCACACCCATCCCACACCCATCCCACACCCGCCCATGCCTTATCTCAACACCTCCCATCTATAGCCGCGCGCTCAACACACCCACGCGCCCCCACGTCCCGAGATGTCTTCACTTGTAGGATTATATAAAAAATTAATAGCAGGCTTTCATCTACTGCCTCTGCCTCGTATTTGCTTTTCTCTCTCTCTCTCTCTCTCTCTCTCTCTCTCTCTCTCTCTCTCTCTCTCTCTCTCTCTCTCTCTCTCTCTCTCTCTCTCTGACTTCAGTTCCAGTCCGTTTTCGATAAGCGAATGTTTTACGTACGCATAAACGACATAATTTGAGTCTGTTTTATACGTACAAGCGATAACACTGCGTTTAATCTCTCTCTCTCTCTCTCTCTCTCTCTCTCTCTCTCTCTCTCTCTCTCTCTCTCTCTCTCTCTCTCTCTCTCTCTCTCTCTCTCTCTCTGTCAGCGAGATTAGAGTGTTTGTTAATGCTGCGTGCTCATGAGGCGTGGGTTGGTGCCTGTGTTGCGAGGAGCCGCTAGGGGAGGGAAGGGTTGTGTTGCCAAGATGGCGTTAGGTAACAAGCAGTCGGGTTATTGGTTCGTGTGATGAGCGTGACAGTGTATGCTCTGTCACGCGGCGGCTCTGTTGCAAGGAAGGAGCTTTTGCAATGTGTCGTGTTGCTGGGGGTGGTTGTGGTCGTGGTCGTGGTGGTGGTGGTGGTGGTGGTGGTGGTGGTGGTGGTGGTGGTGGTGGTGGTGGTGGTGGTGGTGGTGGTGGTGGCAATGTCGTCAAGGGAGGGGTACGAGGATTAGGATTATGAGGAGAGGATGTTACGATATGCATTGATAAAGTAGATCATTTAATTTTGCGAGGTGCTATTAATAGGAAAAGGAGGAAGAGGAGGAGGCAGAAGAGGAAGAGGAAGATCAAAGGGTCACTTTTCCTTTAGTTTTCTCTAGCGAGACGATTTTTTACAAACAAAACTACACATTTCAGTATATGTATGTATATTTTTTTAAATTTTTACCTTCTGACCCTCCAATCATCGTTAATTATAAGTTATCAGCCTCATTTTATCAGTACTCTATTGTCAACTTGCTCTATTAACGCCTTTCCCTAGTTTTACCCCTATCACTGTCATTAACAGCCTTGACGTTGCCCCTGTATTTACTCGTACCCCTGTAAACCTCTTGCCAGCTCTTACTACTCCTGTTAGTGTCCCTATTATCCCTGTTACCCTGTTCCTACCTCTGTTTATACCCCTGTTTCCCTGCTGTCAGTTCCCCTTGTCAGCTCTCCTGCTCTACATCGTCAGGCAGCTCATCACAACTTTCTTCCCATCCACTAGAAGCTTATTTTCTCTCCGCTGCTGTAGTCCAAAAATAGTCTAGTGTATATATCCAGTATCCCTCCTTCACCATTCATCCTCGTTACCAAGGCCTCGGGGTACAGGGTGGTATACATTTTAAAAGGAGAGAAAATACTAGTGACGTCATAGGTGTGGTAATATTTTGTTCCGTCAGTCAGTCAGTCAGTCAGTCTGTCTGTCAGTCATTCTCTCATTCTATTCTGTCAGTCAGTGAGGATATTTGACCTCTTAACTGTGTACTCACTATTTTATTCTCTCTTTCTCTCTTTTAATGTCTCGGTTGAATGGCATTTCGGAGAATCATGGCTAATTCACACACACACACACACACACACACACACACACACACACACACACACACACACACACACACACACACACACACACACACACACACACACACACACACACACACACACACACACACACACACACACACACACACACACACACACACACACACACACACACACACACACACACACACACACACACACACACACACACACACACACACACACACACACACACACACACACACACACACACACACACACACACACACACACACACACACACACACACACACACACACACACACACACACACACACACACACACACACACACACACACACACACACACACACACACACACACACACACACACACACACACACACACACACACACACACACACACACACACACACACACACACACACACACACACACACACACACACACACACACACACACACACACACACACACACACACACACACACACACACACACACACACACACACACACACACACACACACACACACACACACACACACACACACACACACACACACACACACACACACACACACACACACACACACACACACACACACACACACACACACACACACACACACACACACACACACACACACACACACACACACACACACACACACACACACACACACACACACACACACACACACACACACACACACACACACACACACACACACACACACACACACACACACACACACACACACACACACACACACACACACACACACACACACACACACACACACACACACACACACACACACACACACACACACACACACACACACACACACACACACACACACACACACACACACACACACACACACACACACACACACACACACACACACACACACACACACACACACACACACACACACACACACACACACACACACACACACACACACACACACACACACACACACACACACACACACACACACACACACACACACACACACACACACACACACACACACACACACACACACACACACACACACACACACACACACACACACACACACACACACACACACACACACACACACACACACACACACACACACACACACACACACACACACACACACACACACACACACACACACACACACACACCTTTGAAGAACATTGACAGACAGGCAGGTCACGCACGGCTTGGGGTCACAGAGATGGCTGGGTGGTTGGTTAGCTCCAGGCCGGGTCGACACAACCTTCTCTCTCTCGTTGAAACATTTGCCGCGAAAAACAAGGCAAAGTTAAGCAGAGATTGACGCGCGGGACACGAGGACGCGACGCTGCTCACCGAGTTTTACTATCATGCCCTTGTTTTGAAGTGTTGTGCCTTGAGACTCTGAGATGAAGGCAGGAACAAGAGGAAGAAGGAGAGGAGGAAAGAAAAAGACCAAGCACCGAAATGAAAGTGCCGTGTTAATGTTAGAAGACAGGAAAGAGTTAACGATATGTTCGCACTTCTGGAGGAGAAAAAGAATGGACTGACACGTAAAGTTTTGAAATAAAAAATGAAGAGTAGAAATAACACGTGCATGTTTCCGAGTGGAGTAAAAAAACAAAAGAAAAACGAAAAAAAAAAGACAAAAAGACACCAGCATTAAAAAGTGAAATAGTACAAAAAAAATTATACATTCACACTTCGAGAAAGAGAAAAAAATGACACGTTCACATTTCGACACAAAAAATGGGTCACGGAAACGACACACTTGCATATTTTTAGGCAGAAAGAAAACTCCAGGTAAATGTATACCTTTTGCTACACGTGTCAGACTGAGTGGTGGCTTTCCTTACACTTCACACCAGCTATCCACTCCACTCCTCTCTCTTCCTCCTTCTTTCCCTCACCGATTTTGCCTTTCTCTTAAATTCCTCCTTCAAAAGACGAATCATTCCTTTTTCCTCCTTCATTCGTCTCATTTCTTCCCAGTCAAATGTTTTAATTCAACACTTTCTTTCTCTCTGTCTCTTTCTCAGTTACTTCCTAGTGTTAATTATATTTCAAACACGTAGATCGATATAAAGATGATTTTTTTAAGGAGTGGTCGTAGGTGCGTGAATAGGGAGATGAGAAATGTACGGTAAAGAAGGAAGAATTTGTTACCCTGCGAATGAATGCTTAATGCGACATCAATATTGGGAGAAATCGACCGGAAAATGATTCTTTCAAAGTTTAATTAAGATTTTCTCACAAAGAGTCCGTAAGAATTCTTCATTTCTTCGTTCCTTCTTTTACTCTCCTTAGTTTTCATTTTTTTTTCTTCTTCTTCTTCTTCTTCTTCTTCTTCTTCTTCTTCTTCTTCTTCTTCTTCTTCTTCGTTTTCTTCTTCTTCTTCTTCTTCATTTTCTTCTTTTTCTTCTTCTTCTTCTTCTTCTTCTTCTTCTTCTTCTTCTTCTTCTTCTTCTTCTTCTTCTCTGGCATGAAATAATTGTTGTACCTGAGAATGAAAACTGTTTGTGAGAAGAAGAAGAGGAGGAGGAGGAGGACAGAAAGAGGAAACTTTTGTCTTCTTTGAGTGCAGAAGGGAAATGTTTGATTTAATTTGTTCTTTCTTAACTTACGTTAATTTTTCTTAATTTTTCTTTTTTGTTACATCATCATTTTCAGAGAGAGAGAGAGAGAGAGAGAGAGAGAGAGAGAGAGAGAGAGAGAGAGAGAGAGAGAGAGAGAGAGAGAGAGAGAGAGAGAGATTTAAGGCGTCTGGTATATAGGAAAGGAAATGGTGAAGGTGAAGAACAAAGAAAGATTTAGGAAAGGAAAGGGAAAGACGTAAGGAATAAAAGGAGAATTGAGAGAGAGAGAGAGAGAGAGAGAGAGAGAGAGAGAGAGAGAGAGAGAGAGAGAGAGAGAGAGAGAGAGAGAACGTGACGCGATTCGTATTAGGTGGCTTCCTCCTCCTCCTCCTCCTCCTCCTCCTCCTCCTCCTCCTCCTCCTCCTCCTCCTCCTCCTCCTCCTCCTCCTCCTCCTCCTTTTCCTTCTCTTTCCTCCGTTAAATCCTTA
>NC_087169.1:18561141-18573641 GCF_035594125.1 Scylla paramamosain
CGTTTTCTTTCCTCCCTTCCTCCGTTTTCTTTTTTTGCGTTCACTTCTCCCGGCAAACTTTTCATATATTGCTTTTTTTTTTTTTTTATATACGATTCCGATTTTCTCTTTGTTTCATGGGAGTCTCTTAATAGCTTTTAATTTGCTTGGCGTGTAAATTGGAGGTGTTTCTAAGTGGTGATAATGGAGGCTGTGTGTGTGTGTGTGTGTGTGTGTGTGTGTGTGTGTGTGTGTGTGTGTGTGTGTGTGTGTACCAATTACGGAAGCGATGTAAAGACCTGTTTTCCCAGACGACGACGACTAGGAGGAGGAGGAGGAGGAGGAGGAGGAGGAGGAGGAGACATTGATGGAGTGGAGGATGAGGAGGAGGAAGAAGAGCTAGTAGAAAGGGAGGAACGAAGACGAAGAACAGGAGGAGAGGAGAAACAGGAAGTATAAAAATGAATGAGTTAAAGGAGGCGGAGGAGAAAGGAAAGAAAAAAACGCAGTCGGAGAAGAGGAGGAGGAAATGAAGAAAAGGGGAAGGAGGAGGAGGAGGAGGAGGAGGAGGAAAAGGAACAGAGATACAAGGAAATGAAAGATGATAATGATGAAACTGTGATAAGATTTAATAGGTTTGTTAACTGTTTGCATGTTTTATTACATTTTTTAGTTCACGAAAATTAAGAACCCCCTTGAAATAAGAAAGGCGAAAATGAATAGAAAGATACCAGGAAAAAAAATAAATAATAATACGTGTAAATAAAGAAATATTCGGAGACAAAAAAAAAATAAGACAAAGAAGGCAAGATTGAGAAGGAGAAATGGAAGAATAAGAATGCCGTCCTGTTAATATTTTATGCGGCGCGAGAGAGGCGAGATGGTCCCCGGGAAGATTACTGGAAGACACGGAGAAATGGAAAAGACAGGGAGGAGGAGGAGGAGGAGGAGGAGGAGGAGGAGGAGGAGGAGGAGGAGGGGGGCGTGTTGATTCTCGCCCTTTTGGCCTATTCTGTCATTCTTCTTCCCTTAACCTTTTCCTTCTCTTCCCATTTGCTTGCACTAAATTTGTTATCTAACATCGCCTAGCAGTTGTGACCTTTTACGTGAGAGAGAGAGAGAGAGAGAGAGAGAGAGAGAGAGAGAGAGAGAGAGAGAGAGAGAGAGAGAGAGAGAGAGAATAACACTATACCAAAGTTATTTATTGTAACATCGTCTCTCTCTCTCTCTCTCTCTCTCTCTCTCTCTCTCTCTCTCTCTCTCTCTCTCTCTCTCTCTCTCTCTCTCTCTCTCTATTGCAATGTGTTACTGTGGACTGGAAACCTTTTAAAAACCTCATTTCATTCCCCTCTAAAGCTCATTTCATTCCTTGCCTCCGCCCGTCACGTCGCGCGCCCCTGCACCCACACCCATCTCCCCTTTATCCTCCACTTATCCTCCCCATTATCTCTCACGCATCACTCACGGTCTCCTCTTCCTCTTCTCCATCATATAAGTATTTTTTATTTCACTCCTTTTCACTTCTCAAATTTCATCTTTTACGTTTTCTTTTTCCTCCGTTTTCTTTTAGACCTTATTTGATTCAGGTAATAAAGGTCTATAGAATTGTATAAGGTACTGTAATAGGTAACATTATTCTCTGCCAGTCAAGTATAGAACGCCCTCCAGTCTCGTATTTCTATCTCTTCTTCTCTTCCTCCTCCTCCTCCTCCTCCTCCTCCTCCTCCTCCTCCTCCTCGTCCTTGTCCTCCTATTCCTTGTCTTTCTCATTTTACTGTCCCCTATTTTTTTTTTTTTAGTTTTGATTAATTATTTCAACTTTTTATACGGAAATGTCTTTGTAGATGGTAAATATATCGACTTTTGCGACTTTGTTGTTTGTTTGTGTTCTTTGTAAGGGCCAACAATATTTTTTTTACTAGTGTTTCCTTTCTTCTGTTTTTGTGTTCATTTTTTCTTTCCTCTCTTCCTGTTCCTTCGTTTTCCTCACCCAAACTAACATCCAAACTGTCTCCTATTTGCTCATCCTTTGTATTCCCTTGCGCTCCGCCACTTAACAGTCCCTCGTGTCAGGCTGTTCCTCGTCAGTGCATTCTCGCATTAGCACTGACTTCCCCCAGAGCCACGGATGGGCGAGGATGCCATCTATTTGGAGGTGAACGTCGCCTTAAACAG
Organism: Scylla paramamosain; assembly: GCF_035594125.1. NCBI lineage: Eukaryota > Metazoa > Arthropoda > Malacostraca > Decapoda > Portunidae > Scylla > Scylla paramamosain. Next base: position 18,563,296 of record NC_087169.1, read on the forward strand.
CAGTGAATCAGGGGTGCTCATTTGGGCCACGTGTTATCCCATTAGGCAGGGTGTTATTAGGCGTAATTACCCCACAGGTGTTATTAATGAGGAAGGTGAGCGTTTAGCTGGTCGGGGACGTGGTGATGAACGGACGGGCCAGTGGCGGAGGGCGTGGAAGGCGTGGAAGGCGTGTAGCGAGATAGGGAGTCAAGTAGAGAGGCTTCATTCTCAAAGGTTTTTTTCTCGTATCCTCTCTACTTTTCAACTGAGTCTGCTACAAGTAACTAAGGTTTTCATAGGTGTTTTCTGGGATTTTTATAGGGAAAAATATGGTGAGAATTCAGTTTGTCTTTGCATCTTATCCTGTCTAATTTTAACAGACTGTAGTGGAGGTAACTGAGGTTGGTGTTTTCATGATTTTGGAGTTGTTTAAGAAGGATTTTTGCATCATTAATGGTGGAAATATGAGAATGCAACTGGTCATCGCTGCGCTCTTTGAAAATATGAAACTGCCCTGGAAATTCAAAACGCTTAGAAACACGAGGCAGAGATTCAGTGGAGAAAGAAAATGTGACCTGTAGAGTGACTGAACTTCTCTTGTTTTATTTCTCTTGTTGTTTTTTATAGTTTTTTTTTCGTAGTTAACTTTTTGTAGCGACCTGTTTTTTTGTGTGAATGTCCTAATTCATGCCATGTTTTTTTTTTTTCTTGCACGAGTATCACAGTTTGTTTTTGTTTAATTTTACTTTCGTTGTCGACTTTTCTTTAATCTAAATGTCACACTGACCTCGTGATAAGTTCTTTCTTTCTTGCCCGTGTCTCGTTTTCTTTTAAAATCAGTTTATCCTATGTGTTCTCTTCACTTCAGTATCTCACCTTCTCTCCCTCCGTCTCTGTCTCTCCTTCCTTTCCTCCTTGTCTTTTTGTCTCTTGTCCCGTCTTCTAAATATTCCTCTCATCCTTCTTTAATTCATCTCTTCCTCAATTCCTCCCTTTCTTGCTAACTTTTCTCCCATCATCCCTTCCATCCCTTTTCCCTTTCCCTTTCTCCTTATTCTAATTGTCCTCCCTATTATTCCCATTATTATTATCCCATTTTCTTTCTTCCTATTCTAATTATTCTTACTACTCTCCCTAACACACATCACTCTTTCACCTTCTTTTCCACACTTACTGTTCTGTCTTACTTCGATCCTGTCTTTCCTCCTCCTCCTCCTCCTCCTCCTCCTTGGCTCCTCGATGCGCAGCTTGATCCAGAAAACAGGCAGTGAAAGGGCACACGCCTTCCTCCCTCCCTGCATAATTAAAAGAGGATAATCACACTGAATTAATTACTTGTCCAACCTGACTGAGACTTCCCGGAGATAAAAAAAAAAAAAAAAAAAAGTGAATTAATTTGAACTTGTTTTTAGCGTAATTTTTTCCGTCTATTTCTTTTTTAAGTTAGGCAAGAAAAAATTATTTAAAAGAGGTTATAAAGAATGTTCTATTATGATGTTCATGTTCTCTTTGATATTCCAGCAGAGAGAGAGAGAGAGAGAGAGAGAGAGAGAGAGAGAGAGAGAGAGAGAGAGAGAGAGAGAGAGAGAGAGAGAGAGAGAGAGAGAGAGACCCAAATGAAAGCAAAAGTGTAGATATTTATATACAAAAAATCGAGATAAAAAAGAGACAAAGGGAAATGAAAATGTAAGAAACGAAAACAAATAAATGAGCCAAAAAAAAAAAAAAAAAGAGAACATGACAAAATAGCTCCGCGGAGAACAGAGGAAACAAGGTCGAGGATTAGCAATAAATTCAGCGACTCAGCGAAGAGAATTGGAAGAGAAATAAAAAAGAATTAGCGAATGACAATCACATTCAGAAGACCAATCGGAACTTAAGTAAGAGTGATTAGAATGCTAAGTAAAAGTAGATTGGGTATTACGTTTTCTAAAATATAAAAATAGCCCTCTCTCTCTCTCTCTCTCTCTCTCTCTCTCTCTCTCTCTCTCAAACGTGGTAAAGAGCGCGGTTTTAAAAATGCGTTTCATTGCTTTTGCGGGAGCATACTGTTCTTCTCGATTACGTTAGGAGGAGGAGGAAGAGGAGGAGGAGGAGGAGGAGGAGGAGGAGGAGGAGGAGGAGGAGGAAGAGTGAAGAGGAGGAGGACGACGACGATGAGCAATGCAAGAGGGTGAATAGGAGGAAATGGATTATAAGGGGAGACAAGATATAAAGAAAAATAAGTAAAGGAGAAGAAGAAATAAAGAGATGGAATGAAAGGAAACGGAGAAAAAGAAAGAGAAGATGGAGGAAAAGGAGAAATAGTACGAAACAAAGCAAAAAGAAAAGGAAGAGATGGAATAGAAAGCTGAGAATGATGAGGAGACATAGGAGGGAGAAGAAAAAGAGGAGGAGGAGGAGGAGGAGGAGGAGGAGGAGGAGGAGGGGGAGGAGGAGGAGGAGGAGATGGCGTGCAGACGAGCCTAGTGACTGATTCTTTAATAACCTTTTAGGGCCTCGGAGCCTTCTGGGGGGAGGAGGAGGGGGAGTGGGGAGGGGGGAGGCTGACCTATATGAGCAGAGAGAGAGAGAGAGAGAGAGAGAGAGAGAGAGAGAGAGAGAGAGAGAGAGAGAGAGAGAGAGAGAGAGAGAGAGAGAGAGAGAGAGAGAGAGAGAGAGAGAGAGAGAGAGAGAGGAGTTGTAAGGAAGTTTCTGAAAAAAGAGTAAAGGACGCGAAGTGCTTAAAGATACATTTGGAAGGAACTTGAATATGCATCTGGAAAGAAAGAAAAACGGCAGAGAGAGAGAGAGAGAGAGAGAGAGAGAGAGAGAGAGAGAGAGAGAGAGAGAGAGAGAGAGAGAGAGAGAGAGAGAGAGAGAGAGAGAGATTTAAACAAAGCAACACACACACACACACACACACACACACACACACACACACACACACACACACACACACACACACACACACACACACACACACACACACACACACACACACACACACACAAGCACAAACACAAGCATACAATTATCACACACCAACAAAAAACACTTTATTTCTTTCTTTCTTCCTTCCTTCCTCTTACCTGACCCAAATCTTTCCCAGGTGAACGTGAAGCGGGAAATAACAATACAATAACCTTCTATCTATGCATTTAACAACTACAACAACTGCAACTACTCACAATAACACCCCAGCAACTCTCTCCTGTCATTCACCCCTTGCTCAGGTAATGACGTAATTAAGGCACGATGCTATTCCTGTAATAAGGGTGGCACAGGTAAATTCAGCCAGGTAACGCCGCCCACCTCACTTCCTCCCCTTGCACAATGGTCAACAGGAGGCATTGTGAGGGAAGTGAATGGTGAATAAGCTCTGTGTGCGTGTGAGGGCGGGCGTGTATGGGCGTGAGTGGAAAAAAAGGGTGCACGGGCGTGGAAGAGCGGGGTGGGCGGTTGTGCTTTGTTTCCAGAGAGAGAGAGAGAGAGAGAGAGAGAGAGAGAGAGAGAGAGAGAGAGAGAGAGAGAGAATAGAGGGTATAAAGACAAGAGAAAGTGGATTATGAGAGGCGTCTGACTGTATGTGTGTGTGTGTGTGTGTGTGTGTGTGTGTGTGGTGTGTGTGTGTGTGTGTGTGTGTATGGTGAAGTCGTACAGGATGTCAAGTTTGAGGCTTATGGTTTCGTGACAGCTTGGTCGGTGTGGGACAAAGAGGAGGACGAGGAGGAAGAGGAGGGCAGGAAGAGAACGGGGAGATACACTGGAAGGATGAGAGAAGGGAGGGTGATGGACGTGGCATTTCCCCCTCCTTACTATACTACTAACCTCCCTACATTATTCTCCCTCCTCCTCCTCCTCCTCTTCCTTCTCCTTCCTGACTTCTCCCTCACTTGGCCTTCATCTTCCTCCTTTCGCAGCAAAACAAGGGAAGTAAAAACTCTCTCATAATACGGAATAAATCAGAGCACGGTAATATATTTCATCATTTAAATGGCGGACGTGTCTTTCTCCTGGCCTTAAATGTTTTGTTTCATGCATTTTTATGGATTTTCACACAAAGGAGGATTAAAAAGTAAACGTCCTGGTGACACACTTCCCCTGCTTTATCCCTCTTCCCTCGCTTGAGTTCCTACAGTTAACAGGAATCCTTCAAAATGGCCTTCTTGTTCATGTCCTGCAGTCTTCCTTCTCGCCCTCCTTCCCTACCTCTCGCCCGTGCCGTGCCGTGCCAAGCTTGCCGGCAACTAATCACGCCACTATCTCCAGCGGCGTAATTACAGGCCCGCCGACTCATCTGATTACACTCTCCTCCGTTAACCGCCGCCCGTTAGTGTGACGTAAGTGGCGGCGGGGGCAGCATGCGGCCTCCTCTGCCTGCCAGCTGAGAGGTCCATGTGTTGCTACCCTCCTCTCATCCTCCTCTCACTGCCTTGCCCTTTACTCCTCGCCTTTTCTCTTTCCATGAACTGTGAGAAAAGTAAGTTTGCACGAGTGAGCTAAGGAGAGATTTTCTTAATGTTTTGTCGGTGGTTGATTTGTTCACACTCCCATGTCCTCCTCCTCTTCTTCCTCCTCTTCCTCCTTTTCTCTTCCCATGGGTTGAAAGAAAAGGGTTAGTGAATTTGCATGTGAGTAAAAAGGATTCATGTTTTGATTTATAATTTGTTCACTCTCCCACGTCCTCCTCCTCCTCCTCCTCCTCCTCCTCCTCCTCCCATGGGTGAGAAAAGGGTTTGTGAATTTGAGCAAAGAAAAAGGATAAATGTCTCGTCGATTATTGATTGGCCTTGATTTCCGTGTTAATTATTCATTCATACATACATTGATGCAGACAGACGTGCACAGAAGGTCATGTGATTCAGCGATACACCTGTGTGAGTTACCTGCCCTTGATTGATTCCCACACACGGGCGTACACAGGCACTCCCTCGTGTGATGCGGAAGACTGTGGTTTGAGTCAGTCAGTCAGTCAGTCAGTCACACACACACACAACACACACACACACCACACACACACACACACACACACACACACACACACACCACACACACACACACACACACACACACACACATACACACACACACACACAGGTGGATATAGAAATAAACAAAGAATCCAAAACCACAAATCATTTCCACCCCACCAAAAAAAAAAAAAAAAAACGATAAAAACGCCACATGCAACGGTCACCACCACCACCACCACCACCACCACCACCACCACCATCACAACCGTCATCCTCTCATCCTCACCGTCCCCAGCTTTCCCCGCTCAGTGCATTTCCCGTGCCCAGAGAGCTCTATTGTTCCTCCTGTTCCTATTTTTTTTTCTCCCCTTCCTCTTCCTCCTCCTCTTCTCCTCACTCTCCTTCCAAGTTCCCTTAACCTAGTCTTTCACTGTCCTGAGATTTTGAAGGGTCCAGGAAACGAGGAGGAGGAGGAGGAGGAGGAGGAGAGAGAAGAAGGGAGTGGAATACCAAAAGGCTGTAGTAAAAGGAAGGAAAATGTGGTGAAAAATAATACCGGAACGAAGGATGAAAATAGAAGGATTGAGATGAAAAAAAAAGATAAAAAGAAAATATTCTGACTCGTGTTCTTCCCTCAGCCTCACATTATCATCTTTTCACTCATGTTGCGAAGGCGGAGGCTCCCTTCTCTGCTGACGGAGGGAGTGACTGAGTGAGCCTGAAGACAGATGGCTGAAAGAAGGAAAAATAGAAGGACCAAAAGAAGAGGAGAGGAAACGGAAAGAGATAACGATGAGAAAAGTATACATGGAAGAGAAAGAAAAAGAAAGAGAGAGACAGAGACTTATTATGCGTTTTCTTTTTATAAATTTGTTAAAAAAAAATGTAATGAATGGATGAAAAAAAGAAGAGAATGAAAAAGATAAGGAGAAGAAGGCAAGTGAATTATGATCAGTATTTTGCAAAAAGGAAGACAAAACGCAAAATGAAGCTAAAAGAGTTGAAGAAGAATTAGAGAAGAAATGAGGAATTGGAACTTTAGGATAATGAGGTGGAGGAGGAGGAGGAGGAGAAGGAGGAGGAGGAGGAGGAGGCTGACGGCTGGTGGGAGTGAAAGAGGAGGAGGAAGAGGAGGAGGAGGAGGAGATAGTGGTGACGCGCCTCTTCAGCCTCGCCGTGGAGTGGTCAAGAATGGCCGCCGCGAACCATCCTCAGCCAGTTTCAAGGAGGACACAATGGCGAGTCAACAAGGGCCAGCGTCTTGGAGGAGGAGGAGGAGGAGGAGGAGGAGGAGGAGAAGGAGGAGGAGGAGGAGGAGGAGGAGGAGGAGGAGGAGGAGGAGGAGGAGGACATCGACGAAGAGGAAATGGAGGAATGTGATGATGATGGTGCAATGCAATGGTGAAAATGATGGAAAATAAGGAGGAGGAGGAGCTGGAGGATTGGAATAGATGAGTTGCCTCTACCGCGCACACACACACACACACACACACACACACACACACACACACACACACACACACACACACACACACACACACACACACACACACACACACACACACACACACACACACACACCTACCTACGTATGTCACCCGCAGCAATGTGTCCCGCTCTCTCTTCCTCATGACAAAGGAAAAGCGAGTCTTTGTGTGTATACCCGAGTGACACTTGGCGGCAGGAGGAGGAGGAGGAGGAGGAAGAGGAGGAGGAGGACAGGGTTAAGGACAATTATCCAAGCCTCCCTTCGGAAAAAAAAGATAACAGCACGTAGAGAGACAGACACAAAATCAAATACCAATATTGAGCCCTGTGGAGTCCCTGGGCGCTGTTTGGGAAGAGAAGAGCCTTCCCTCTTTTCTAACCTCTTCAATGAACGTGAAAGCGGAGAGGACACTGACTGGTAGGGCACGTTCGTTACAAAAAGATAGAGAGAGAGAGAGAGAGAGAGAGAGAGAGAGAGAGAGAGAGAGAGAGAGAGAGAGAGAGAGAGAGAGAGGAAACCTACCAAACAATCCTCTTTTGTCGGAGGTGAAAAGAGAAGAAGGAAGGTCACTGGTAGGTAGAGGAAGCTTCAAAAGGGAAAGAGGAGAGGAGACAAGAGGAGGAGGAGGAGGCTTCAGTCCCCCTGGCGGCGGCACGGGGCACTAAGCTGTGAACCAAATAATGAACCAACTCCTTTACAAAGCGTTAGGTATACACGCCGCTATTGTTAGGCTACGTGATACCCCAACATTTTTTTTCCTCTCTATCTTTGAAGTGAGCTCAAAGTCCCTTCGGCGTCCCCTTCATCGTGATTGTGAAGCCTCCGGGATTTGTAGCGGCCGCCGAGTCTTAAATTGAGAGGTTTCTGGCTTGGCTTGAAACGTTTTCCCCGGGACGTCCTTTAGATACTGTTTTTATACTGGATTTAGAGTGTGGATAGATGTGTGAGTGTGTGGTCTCTCTCTCTCTCTCTCTCTCTCTCTCTCTCTCTCTCTCTCTCTCTCTCTCTCTCTCTCTCTCTCTCCTCTCTCTCTCTCTCTCTCTCTCCTCTCTCTCTCTCTCTCTCTCTCTCTCTCTCTCTCTGGACCAAGGGCGTAATAAGTCAGGAATCCCGCCCATACAGGAAGGTTAACAAGGATAATTAATTAGTGTATCCTTAACCTTGACACTTAATTACCGAGGGGAAGGATAAAAAAGGGAGGAGGAAGGACAAGACGAGGCGAGAAGGACCAGAGGCAATAATGAAGAGAAAATAAGGAAACAAAAAGTAGTAGCGGTAGTATTAGTAATAGGATCACCACTACCAAGACTGAAAGAAAAGTAGTAATAGTAGTAACGGTAATAGTATTTGAGTTGTAGAAGGACAAGTGAAATAAAGATACATATAGTAAGAAAAAAAGCAAACTTAACTTCCTGTGGTTTATGAAGCAAGAAACTGAAGCAGAGAGCAATTTTGAGGCTTCACTGATGAGACCCAGCTGTGTTTGGTTTGCATTGCAGTGTGTGTGTGTGTGTGTGTGTGTGTGTGTGTGTGTGTGTGTGTGTGTCTGTGTGTGTGTTCTCCCCGGGGGCCTCCTGAACTAGATTATGCACCAATGGGAATTAAGGGTTAATTTCACCATTCATGTCACTTTTCTATGGTCCCCCGTGGCTTCATTCATTACACACCCACTCGGCTTCCTTTCTTCTCCATATCCTTCCCTTTCTTCCACCTCCCTCTGCTTCTCACACCTATTCTTCTACAGTTCCGCCCCTTACTTGCCTTTGACTTATTCTACGCCTTCTTTCTGCATTCTGTCTCTCTCTCTCTCTCTCTCTCTCTCTCTCTCTCTCTCTCTCTCTCTCTCTCTCTCTCTCTCTCTCTCTCTCTCTCTCTCTCTCTCTCTCTCGTCGTAAAAAAAAGGTCGTATTTTTTCTCAGTGACATGAATGAAAACAAAAAATGATATCAGATGACTGACTAAATTATTCAAGTTTTCTTTGTTTATACTTACACTTCCCTCACTTTTTTTTTGTTACATAAATAGAAGTTGAGTCAGGCTTCTTTTTTTTCTCTCTTACTCAATATCATTTCCCGTCAGAGCGAGCGAGCGAGAGAGAGAGAGAGAGAGAGAGAGAGAGAGAGAGAGAGGGAGAGGAGAGAGAGAGAGGAGAGAGAGGAGAGAGAGAGAGAGAGAGAGAGGGTAACAGGAAAAAATGGGGATAAGATGAGGTGATTGCCAAGCAATTAAGAGAAAATTAGAACCTCGGGCTGCTGCTGCTGCTGCTGCTGCTGCTGCTGGCGGCGACGGAGGAGACTTAACAAAAAACGGGAACGGTGCCAGGCGGTCTCCAAGCTGCCGGCCTCCTCCTGCTCCTCCCATTTCTTCCTCCCTCTCCCTCTTCCTCCTCTTCCCCCGACCCCCAGTGGCTCTACGATGCCCCGCCCGCCCCGTCAGGCCCCGCCCCAACCCTACAATAAGTGCGGAAAGGACCCCCCTCCTCCCCCGTGCGGCCGCCGTCAGCAGGGCACCATAAGAGAAGGAGCTCCGCGCGCCCTTAGCCTCCTCCCTACCTCCTCCTGTGTCTCTCCCTCCCGCCCTGTCTCCTCCTCCTCCAGCCTCCCTACTTCCTCCAGTGCCTCTATACCGCTCCCTGTTCGTCTCTCTCTCTCTCTCTCTCTCTCTCTCTCTCTCTCTCTCTCTCTCTCTCTCTCTCTCTCTCTCTCTCTCTCTCTCTCTCTCTCTCTCTCTCTCTCTCTCTCTACACAATTTCTTGTCCTCCATGCTGTCTTCCTTCCTTCCTTCCTTCCATCCTTCTCTGCCGCGGCTTTCCTTTCCTTCCCTGCTTCCCTCCTTCCCTCTTCGCTATCACTCTCTCCATTTGCTTTTATCGGGTCTCCTTCTCCCTCCTGTCCCGGTAATGCAAGGGAAGGATACTCAGACGTCTGTCTCCTATCCTTGCCATTTTTTCTTCCTCCTACTCCTCCTCATCCTCCTCTTCCTCCTTCCCTGTAGGTATAAAAGGGAAGAGGAAAAGAAAATAATGAAAAGTGAAGGGAAAATGAAGGCAGAATGTGGTGATGGGTGAGGAATGGATGCGCGGTGGTGAGAGGAAGTAATGAGGGGGTGACTATGAGGTAATGGAGGGGAGTGATAGTGAGGGAGAGTGAGTGAGTGGGGTTTGTTAGTGCAGTGGGGATGTGATGCTGGGGTGGAGTGGATGGTATTGTGTTGATATGGATGCTAATTTGCGGTAGGGTGGAAAACAATGTGAAATAATAGGAAATAATAATAGGAAAAAAATTGAGAGGTTAACAACACCCAGCCGAGCACTTTATTTGTTATAATTTTTCCTGTATTTTTTTTTTATTAACATACTACTAAAGCAAATAAAAAAAAATAAAAATAAAAGTGTAATAGCATCTGATTAATTTTACTGTTTATCACTGCAATGGCGAATAAAATGTTGATATTAGTGAAAAGAGCGAGTTATGTTAATTTTTATCACGTAGTTAATGCTTACTGTGTTTTTGTACACTTGCGTAGCTGTTTTACTTATGTAATTGCATCAGAGAGAGAGAGAGATGAGAGAGAGAGAGAGAGAGAGAGAGAGAGAGAGAGAGAGAGAGAGAGAGAGAGGAATGAGGAGGGAAACTGAGAGAAGGAAGGCGAGTCACACTGGCAGCGTCCAGATGAACAAAATATCGTGGCATTGTTGTGAGGGGAAAGGAAAGGAGAGAGGAGGAGGAGGAGGAGGAGGAGGAGGAGGAGGAATAACGCCATCATGGTAACTTCTTCAGGCCCTTGAAAGTAATGCTGAAGTGACGGCTTTCTTGTGGCGGAGGGAGGAGGGAGGAGGGAGGAGGAGGAGGAGGAGGAGGAGGAGGAGGAGGAGGAGAAAAAAGGAAAAGATGATGACTATTACGACTGAGATTTGTTCT
>NC_087169.1:18576141-18581141 GCF_035594125.1 Scylla paramamosain
GAGTGAAACGTAAACATGGCACAAATATATGACGCAGGTACGAGTGTTTGGTGGGCGGGACAGACAGATGAGGAAGACAGGTGTGACAGGTGTGTGGGGAAGGACAGGTGTGTTTGAAAGGCTCAGTCAGGCGAGCATCAAGGAGACCGCAAAGCTTTGAAGGATGACCTGCCTTGAGTGTCACTTGAGTCAGAAAAAGGTCGAGTGGAGGAGGAGGAGGAGGAGGAGGAGGAGAAGGAGGAGAAGGAGGAGGTTGTCGGAAATATCTTCATGAGAAAAAATGTCCTATCAATATTTTCTTCTTGGTTACTTATTTCTAATTTATTTTATTTTCCTTAACTGAAACCCGTTTTTTTCTTTTTCTTTTTCTTTCATGATTTCCTCTCTAATTAATGTCTCACTAGTTCTTGCTGACTTTTTTTAATATTTACTCATTATTTATTTCATCATACTGTTATCAAACTTGCCTCCTCCCCTTCGTTTATTTGCTCTTTTCGAATTTTTCCTCGCTGTTTCCTTTTATTTATATTGACATTTACTGATTTCGATTACGTTTCTTCTCTTTTAATCCCTTCTACCTCCGCTATTCATTAACCCTCCTCCTCCCCTCCTCCTCCTCCTCCTCCTCCTCCTCCTCCTCCTCCTCCTCCTCCTCCTTCAGTTCACCTTGTAAAACTCTCCGTTGAGTAATTAAAGTAGAGAAAAGGAAAGAGTATGAAGAAGTTGGAAAGTTTTGTGTCTTCTATTTCTTTTTTCTCCATAATTAAAGGATAAAAGTTGAAAACAACCCTCGGGAGACTCAAGACAGTGGCGGAGGTAAAGTGAAGTGTGTTTGTTATTCAGGGAAGAAAAAATGTGTACTGGACGATGTTACGAAACAGCAGCGCAACACAAAATGAGGGAGATTAACCAGAAAATACTCATAAAAAAGTCTTTAACACGGTGGAAGACCAGTGTAGAATCTGACGCTTAATTAGAGAACAGCAGCATAACACAATAGTTGAGGTAAATAAAGCAGAAAATACTGAAGAAACAATGTAAAAAAAAAGGAAGTTAAAAATAGATGAGGATTAATTAACTAATGAAAAGAAAAATACGACAAACTGAGCTAAATTAACCGGAGAATACTCGTATAAAGAAAAAAAGTGAGTATTAAGTTGTATTACATAGCAAACAAAAGAGAAAATATCATCATAAAAAAAAAAAAAGTTGATAATACACACGAACAAGTCAACACAAATGAAAATGAATTAATAAAGTAATGAATATATAATAACACTAAGATTAAACACCCACTTGTAATACCAAATAAAGTATAAAATGTATTCAGAAGCTGCCTCGCGCTGTCCACTCACTCCGCTTACCAATGATCAATGAACGCGGAACAGAAAGTGAACCAAGAATGAAAGACGATGCGGTTTTGTTGACTCATTTGACTCCCACCACGCCACACTGCCTCGTCACCTGCAACCTCATCATCTCATATTCATATTCATCCCTGCTTCCTTCTCCTCTTCATCATGTTTCTCATAGTTTCGTTGTTCACATCCTTTTCTCATTTCCTCCTCCTCTTCGTTCTCTTTCTTCTTCTCCTTTTTTTTTAATTTTGTTTATTGTTGTTCTGTTAATTTTCCTCCTTTCTTGCTAACCGAGGATAGAAGACACGGTTGGTGGGGAGAATCCTTCGCATTTATTATCGTACATCTCACATCATATGCTGCTCTTAATTAAAAAAAATAATAATGATAATAATTTTCTAACAGCCTTTCCTCCTTCCTTTGTGTTCCTTTGCGTTCCTTGCCATCCCGCCATCATCCTTTCCCGAGTAATTGACTGTCAATTTATTTTGAGAAACACGGAAAGGTTAACTCAATTTGTATTATTATTTTACTCCCGTTCCTTCAACGTGAACCTGATAGACAAGAACAGGGGGGAGGAGGAAGAGGAGGGAGGGGAAGGGGTAATAGATGGGTCTGTCGGGTACGGATGGGGGGAAGAGGAGGAGGAGGAGGATTGTATTGAATGAGGAAGGAGGGTACAGGAGATTGATCTGCTACTAATCCCTGCACTGGTTTAATCAAGGAAGACAGCACTAAAGAGGAGGAGGAAGAAGAAGAAGAGTAGGAGGAGGAGGAGGAAGTAGATGGCGAAGTAAAAGACGAAGAAAATGTAGTGATGAGGAATGAAGGAATGGATAAAATCTTACACACACACACACACACACACACACACACACACACACACACACACACACACACACACACACACACACACACACACACACACACACACACACACACTGATCTTTGTCTTACATCTACGGATTATGTGACGCCGCTCGATACTCGTGTGCGTGTTAGCCTCATTTTTCACGCTGTGCCCGTAAATTTATCTCTTATCCGACCTGCTCTTGTATTTGTGCTGGTGGTGGTGGTGGTGGTGGTGGTGGTGGTGTACATACTGCATTATTTTCTCTTCCCTTCTCTTTTTTCACTCACAAGAATATTTCCTGGTATTATTTCTTTTCCTTGCTTTGATTTTCTTTTGCTACTTTTTTTTGTATTTTGTTATTCATTGCTTCATTTGTTTCTGTTTGCAATTTGTACTTTATTTAATTTAAAGTATGTCTTCATTTCCTCCTCCTCCTCCTCCTCCTCCTCCTCCTCCTCCTCCTCCTCCTCCTCCTCCTCCTCCTCCTCGTCGTCGTACAGTCACTCCGGAAGACAAAAAATGATGCACTGTATATATTTGTGTGTGTGTGTGTGTGTGTGTGTGTGTTCGGTAGCGGCAGGGTTTGGGTGTGCGGTTAGTGGGTGGGGGAGACGCGGGGTGGTCAGGACAGGTGTGCCGGGCCAGGAGGTGAGTCACGGTAGGTGAGTGACTCCCACGACGCTCTTACTCACGTGTTGTCAGGTGAGGAGAGAGGGAGAGGGAGGAGAGGAAGGGGGAGAGGGAGAGGGAGAGGGAGAGGTGGTTGATGTGATGGTTGTGTTGCATGAAAAGTTATTTTGTTCATTCATTTGAGTGACAGGCAGACAGTTACACACGCACACACGCACGCACACCAATGTACCAAACATACAAGCAGACAAACAAACTGAATATCGAATTTCACTTGCGACCTTTACGAACTTCGATTCATTCTGTAGTTCAACACCTGCACACACACACACACACACACACACACACACACACACACACACACACACACACACACACACACACACACACACACACACACACACACACACACACACACACACACACACACACACACACACACACACACACACACACACACACACACAAACCGGTTTCTCTTGTATCTTCTTTATGAACTTTCTAAATTTCCCACGAACGCAGCAGTAGTAGTAGTAGTAGTAGTAGTAGTAGTAGTAGTAGTAGTAGTAGTAGTAGTAATTGGTCACGTAGATTAGATTGTGAACTAAATTTAAGCCTAAAAGAACATCTAATCAATCCAATTCACTACGAACATATTGCAAATAGAAATGTTGTGCATTTTTTTTAATGAACACGTAACTAGTTTTTAAATATGTAAATGGATTGGTATCACTTTCTCTCTCTCTCTCTCTCTCTCTCTCTCTCTCTCTCTCTCTCTCTCTCTCTCTCTCTCTCTCTCTCTCTCTCTCTCTCTCTCTCTCTCTCTCTCTCTCTCTCTCTACATATTTGACTTGTTCACATTTTTAACTGACGCGTGATATGTCATATGTATTGAACGTCCATATTAATGATTCTTCTCCTTGCAGGTAAGCATGTGATGAAGGTGGATTGTACACTGCCAAGGTGCGACGGCCAGGTAAGTACAGAGGAAGGCTTGTCTTGGAAGTGACGCTGCTGACGACAAGGAGAGGCACCCATTGATTAAAGAAATTACACTTGATCGATTTCCATTCCTCGATTCTTGATTAATTTATATGACTTAGTTTGATATTTGGCTGTCACGTGAAGCTGCAAGAGAGAGAGAGAGAGAGAGAGAGAGAGAGAGAGAGAGAGAGAGAGAGAGAGAGAGAGAGAGAGAGAGAGAGAGAGAGAGAGAGAGAGAGAGAGAGAGAGAGAGAGAGAGAGAGAGAATGTCGAAATATTTGACAAACGCTTTTTTCTTTTCTGTAATTATCTTCTCATCTGTCCCTTTGAATGTTGTAGAAAGAGGAGGTTGAAGAAGAGGAGGAGGAGGAGGAGGAGGAGGAGGAGGAGTTATGGATAGAGTGACATGGGAGAGGGGAGAAGATATTATTACATGGGATATCCATCATCGCAATTGATATATTTGTCACCTTTATTTCCTTCCTATAGAGCCGCTCACTTCCTTGCCACCAGCTGTAGTAGTAGTAGTAGTAGTAGTAGTAGTAGTAGTAGGTATGAATACATTAACATTTAAGTTGTAAGTCTCTCTCTCTCTCTCTCTCTCTCTCTCTCTCTCTCTCTCTCTCTCTCTCTCTCTCTCTCTCTCTCTCTCTCTCTCTCTCTCTCTCTCTCTCTCTCTCTCTCTCTCTCTCTCTCTCTCTCTCTCTCTCTCTCTCTCTCTCTCTCTCTCTAATGGATGCGGTTACATGCATATTGGTAATGGGTGTTGTACATATCTCCCCATTTTTTCCTCTCACTTCCCCTCACTCATACATTATACATCTGTCACTCCCCTCTTCATTTAAATTCCTTTCCTTCCCCCTCTGCTCTTCCCTCCTCCTCCTCCTCCCGATTCTCTTCTTTTCACCTTCTCTTTCTTCTCTTTCTATAAGTTTCCATATTATCTTCTCATCAGTTCTCCTCCTCCTCCTCCTCCTCCTCCTCCTCCTCCTCCTCCTCCTCCTCCTCCTCCTCCTCCTCCTCCTCCCAACAAAGCACATGATTGATACAAGAGATGGGGGAGGTGAAGGTGGTGGTGGGGAGGTAGAGTCATATTAAATTCAAAACATTCCATATATCTCCTCACAGCAACACTTAATGGGGCTGGGAAGGGGAGAGAGAGGGAGTGGGAGATG
>NC_087169.1:18583641-18588641 GCF_035594125.1 Scylla paramamosain
TTTCACTTCTTTTCTCGATTTAAAGTATTAATATCCTCGCGGTGACTTCATCCAGCTTCAACTTTGTCTCTCCATTCTCTACTATGCCTCCATCCCTCCCTCCCCGCCCCTCCCTCAGCCAGGCGCCCAAACACAGGCGGCAGGACACACGTGCCCCCACAGCCAGACCAAAATAGTGCCCATGTCCCCTGCGCCTCCGTCATGTCGCCGCGCCGTGATGGAGAGGCCGCGGGAGGGGGCTTAGACCGACCATTATTCACACTACTGCGTTTTTTTTTCCCTCCCGAGGCCGCCACGGCAGGGGGAGGGAGGAGAGGTACTTGGTTTGGTAATTACTTTCAGTGTCGCTAAAGGGAGAGACTCAGGGCAGGACGTGATGTTCCCGCCTTCCTCTACAAGCTCCTGTTGGGCCTCCTCTCCCTCACATCACCCTGACGAGAAGGACACCCTGTAGGACGCCTAGGAATGTCCCGCCGTAGGATTAGTGTCCCAGGCCCTTCTTTGCCTCCCTCCGACCCCCGCTGAGCCGAGAACGGTCAGGGGAAGGGTCACAGCGGCTCGGCTCGTCCACACAGTGACCACCCATGTGCCAGCCGCGTGCAGGCAGGAAGGGTGTATAGGAAGTGCATGTGATCGACGGAGTAATTTTAGTAACTGTGAGAGGCGAGGCGGCAGGGCAGGCGCGGCAGGGCGGGCCGTGGCGAGTGACACACGAGGTTCAGGTGCCAGACAGCTCCCCGCAGCTACTGTGCCACTCTCCCTCCCTGTCCCTCTTCCACTACTCTCTCCTGCCATCCACAAGTTGCCGCCGCTGCCTCCTCCGCCGCCTCCGCTGCCGCCGCGACACCCTCGTCTCAGACACGCTCATTATCGCTCCTGACCCCGCACTGTTTATTTATACAGGTGAGGCCAGCGACCTTGAGCATCCCCGGGCACCTGGGCTCTGGCGTGGTGCCCAGCCCAGCCCAGACCAGCCAGGCCCGCGGCTCACCCAGGCCAGACGCGAGGAGGAGGCGAGGGAGCGAGGGGGAGGAAAAGGGTGCGAGAAAGGAGGGAAGGGATCATTTTTCTTTGCAACATCTAATTATGATTTAGAGCAAACGAGGCGTCGCGATGGTAACTAACATACGAGTATGGAGGGAGGAGTGCCGGCTGTGGAGGGAGTGCCACTTCCCTCCACAGAGTGCCACCTCCCTCCACCCACCACACCTTCACCCAGTGCCACCTGCCCGCCCCGCCTGCCACCACATTAGCATTGTCAGTAGCGGGCGTGGCGTGCCTGGCGTGCTATTTATACCCCGGGCGGAACTGTGCCTCGCCGCCCCACTTGTTTACGCTGCTCCCGACCGCTGCGAGGGTTTGAGCGTTGTTTACATTTCGTGATCACCGCCGAGGGGCTTTTTGGCGCGGTTTTTATGTGTGTATTATGTGTGTGTGAATGAATTAGCTGTGTCTAGGTGCCTGTGTGTGTGTGTGTGTGTGTGTGTGTGTGTGTGTGTGTGTGTGTGTGTGTGTGTGTGTGTGTGTGTGTGTTGCCTATACTTGTCTCCCTCCTTCTCCTCCTCCTCCCCTTTCCCTCCCCACCATATCCCATCACCAGTTTCCTTTACTCTTGCATATTATTCCTGTTTTCCCTTAATCCACCCCTGCCCCAATCCACTTACCCCACTAATCCCTGCCGCCACCACCACCGCCACCGCTCTAATCCCTCGCCGTCCCTCCCTCACTATTGATTAGATGATTGGTGAAGCGAAGCATACGGGTAACATGACAGCCGAACCGACCCCTATGTAACCAGATACCTCTCCCTGTCTCCTGCCTGCCCACCTACCCACCCATACACCCATACACCCACTACCTGCTACATGCCCACCCACAGGCACCCACGCACCCACCTGCTCACCTGTATTGGGCCTCCTCCTCCTCCTCCTCCTCCTGCCACTACAAGGTTAAGGCTTACTGTACCACCCACTGTGCTCTCCTCTTCCAGCCCACACACCCCACCCAGCTCATCCACCTTCCAGACTCCATACAGCTCACCCACTCCACTTAATTTAATTCATCTTACTTTGTCTTTTTTTTTTTTTTGAGTTTCTGTTCCTCTCACCCTTCACATCAGCTGTCTTACTCGCTCATTACCCCACTCGCTCTCCCATAATCCTGGTCACTCATTGCTCACTCGAGAGTCTCATCTACCTACCTTCTACACACACACACACACACACACACACACACACACACACACACACACACACACACACACACACACACACACACACACACACACACACACACACACACACACACAACACATGGAGGCCACCCACGTCAACATCACCATACACCCTCCCCCAGGCGATCCCTCAGGGGGTGGTCACGTCATCCTCCTCCTCCTCCTCCTCCTCCTCCTCCTCCTCCTCCTCCTCCTCCTCCTCCTCCTCGTAGTTTTCGCCGTTTTATGTTTGGAAAATCGAGCACTGACAGTCTGTATTTCTTTTCTTCATTTTATTTCTTTTTTTTTTTTTGCATATTTTTTTCCCCAGTTTCCGTTTTGTGTTGATTTCTCCTTTTCTTTATTTTCTATTTTCTTCCATTTTATCTTCCTACTTCCTCTTCTTGCCTCCTTGTCTATCCTCTCTCCTTATTATCTTATCCTTCCTTCTTTCCTTCCATTCTTCCTTCACAGTACGTACCAAGAACCCATATCTCTTCTTCCTCCTCCTCTTCCTCCTCCTCCTCCTCCTCTTCTTCCTCCTATTTGAAAGATATTGACAAGCTGTAGTTTCCCTAGCGCTCTGCAGCTGTTCAAGGGAGAGATGGGAGAGTGGGGGAAGGGGGAGGGATAAAGGGTAAAAGGGGAGAGGTACAGGGAAGGGGGAAGGGAAAGGTGTAAGACTATATAGAGGTTTCGTGGGAAGGGAAGAGAAGGGGAGGGGAGGAGATGGGGGGGAAGAAAATCGAAATGAATATAATAGATGTGATATTCCAGAGAGAGAGAGAGAGAGAGAGAGAGAGAGAGAGAGAGAGAGAGAGAGAGAGAGAGAGAGAGAGAGAGAGAGAGAGAGAGAATGAGGAAAAATTAAGTAAACACGCAGGAGGGCTGGAAGGAAAGAAGGAGAGAGAGAGAGGGGGAGGAAAGAAAATAAGCAAACACGAGATGGACGAGATGCAGACGAAGAGATGGAAGAAAAAGAGGGAAGGAGAGGAAAGCGAGGTAGGCAGAACAAGGGATAGAGAGAGTGAGAGAGGATAGAGAACAGAGAGAAGAGAAGGGATGAAAGGAGGCAAGATATCAAACAGATGGAGGGTGAAGGAGAGGAAAGGGAAGAGTGAAGGAAGACAAGAAAAAAGGAAAGGTGAAAGAGGGCGAGGAAGGGAAGATACAGAAGTGAGGAAAAGTAGGAAATAGAATAATGGACATATGGTGAGAGAGGAAAGGAAGAGAAGTTATAGAAGGAGGAAGTAAAGGAAATACATAAGATAGAGGAAAGAAGTAAAGGAAAGGAAAAAATACAAAACTGAGGAAAATTAGAAAAAATATACAAAACTGAGGAAAATTAGAAAAAATAAAGAAAACAAGAGTAAGAAAAGATGAAGAAAGTAGTAAGAGGGAAGGAAATTAAATAAAGGAAATAAATATAGAGGAAAGATGAAGGAAGAAGCTGCTTATTCCTGTAATTTGGATCAAGGTGGAGCTGTGAGACACCTAGAAACTATCACCTGGCTGGCGTGTGGCTCACCTGGGGGACAGGTAGATACTGGAGATGAGAAAAAAGTTGGAAAAATGAGAGGGAAGTAGAGGAAAGGAGGGATGGAAAGAGAGAGTGGAAGGGAAGGTAAATTTGGAATCTGGGGGAAAGAAAAAGTAGCTATTGTGAAAGAAGAGAGATATGAAGTGGAAGAAAAGGTAAGGAAGAAGAGATGTAGGAAGAAAAGGGAGAGAGAAAGAAACATTTTAGAAACACCCCCATCTCCCTAAAAAAAAAATAATGAATGGATAAGAGAAGCAAGGAGGGAGAAGAGAAGGAAAGGCATGATGGGATGGAAGAATTTGGAAACTGAAAAACAAGACGTCAGGGAGAGACAGGAGGAAGGGAGAGAGGGAAGAAAAAACCTTTCAGAAGGAACAAAGGAGGAAGGAAGGCTAGAAAGCGAAAGTGAATTAGGAGTCGGTGGAGTGGAAAGATTAATTAAAAGAACTTACAGTATATAAACTCACCTGGGGAAAATACAAATAAAACAAAGGAAATAAAACAAAGAAAAATAACCAGGAAAAATGAAGAAGGAAATGGCAAACACAACCAGCAACTCGCACAATTCTCAAGTAAAATTGAAAAAGTGGGGATAAATATCATGAGAGATACGATAAGAAAAATTAAGTTTTACAAAAGATACCCGAAGATAAAGGATAAATATACGAGACTAAAGGAGAAAAAGGAAATGGAAAACAAATACGGGTCACGGAAATTGCCAGATAATTAAGAAACTCTCATAACATAAATAGAGAAGAAGGAAGATAGAATAAGATAAGGAGGACATACGATATTAGAGTAAAAGGATACGAATCACAAATGCGGGAAATAGAAAGTGGCGGGGAATTAAGAAAACAACAAAAAGACCAAAAATCAATAGAAAAAGATAAGGGAAAATAACTTCACTTGATGAGAAAAGTTAAAATTGGTAAATGAGATAAAAAAATAATTAACCAAATCGACAATACGTGAAGTAATTAGACAAGAACAGACGAATAATGAATAAAAACGGAACGGCAAGCAGATGAAAACGACAAGCAAAGATAAGGTGAAAGAAAGTCAACTCAGAAGATTAAAAAACAGGAACATAAGATAAGAATTGCGCAAATAAAAGACAATACAATAAATAATTGAAAAAAAAAAAAACATACATAAGGAAAAAAAAACAATAAGACGATAGATGAAATAACTAAACAATAGACATATAATCAAAGAAAAAAATCATTAAGAACACCAAGAAACCATTGA
>NC_087169.1:18591141-18603641 GCF_035594125.1 Scylla paramamosain
TGAGGGAGGAGGTGGAAATGGAAAGTGGTATGGTTAGGAGGGAGAAAGAGGAATGGTTAGAGTGAAGGAGGAGGTGGAGAAGTAGAAGGATGTTTGGGAAGAGATAAATTTGGAATAAGAGTGTGAAAGTAGAGAGAGAGAGAGAGAGAGAGAGAGAGAGAGAGAGAGAGAGAGAGAGAGAGAGAGAGAGAGAGAGAGAGAGAGAGGTGATATTATCCTGCAAATCAGCATAAAATGAAAGCGTACACTAGAATCGCATTTGCCTCACATCCTCCTCCCCTTCATCCCCTCCTCCCCTTCCCTCTTCCCCTCTCTTCTCCCCTACCCGTCCTCCCACTCCCTCACTCACCCACGAGAGAGTTTTCGACACTTTCAACGAGTGTCTGGCTTTGCTATCTCCCTTACCCTCAGTCCGGCTCCCGTTTTACTACCTGCGAACCAAACCAGTCTCTGTTCGTGGGGTTTGGGTCTCGGTCTGGGTCTGGGTCTCGGTCTGGGTCTTCTGGATCTTGGTCTGGGCTTCGTACTTCAGAGGGTATTGTATTGTCTTGGTGTTATTGGGTTTAATTTAGGTTTTTATGGTCTTTTCTTGTTTTTATTGTGTTTGTCTTGTCAATTCGTTTCGTTTATTAGTAGTAGTGATAGTAGGAGGAGGAGGGGGAAGAAAAGAAAGGGGTGAGAAAGTGGCTCATCAAAGGGAAAGACGGAAGGAAAGGAGGAAGAATAGAGACAGGAGGTAAGGTAAACGTGACCTGTATTCGGTCGTCTGCCTGGCGTGGCGTGACCCGTGGCGTGACCTGAGGCTTTATTCTGCACTGAGAGGGTATCCAGGTGTGACTTTTTGTATCCTCCTCCTCCTCCTCCTCCTCCTCCTCCTCCTCCTCCTCCTCCTCCTCCGTGCTGTCTTCTCTATGTTCTTTCGGTGAGCGGCGCCTCAGGCCAACGCGTGCTCTTCTTCGAGTTTTGAGTTTTATTTCCTCGACTTTCATCCTTCCTGGTTTATTTTTGTCTGTTCTGTGCGTGACGATATGTGTCCGTATGTCCGTATCTTGCTCCATATTATTGAAACGCTTCTGCACCACGCCTTCACAACTTTCAAAAGGCTTTAGGTGAAGTGACACGAGTTTTTGAGTGTTTTTTTGCTATTCAGGTGACAGATTAACAAGATTTCTACACTACCGGGAGGGGAAATATCTTGAGAACTCGGCTAATCGGTTCTGTGGCTGTGGCCTTTGAAAATTGTCGTGGTGAGAGAGCAAAGCGTTTCTAAATATGCTCTCTTATAATTCCATCACGTACGTACACACTTACGACTCAGGGAAACAACAATAACCTTCCGTTTTGCTACATGGGTCTGGAAACTCAAAAGACTCACAGGTAGGCTTGCAAATTTCCAGCATGCGTCCCATTCATCTGTTTTCCTTGCCTATGTTGCTTCGCTTTCTTCCTCCACCACCTTCCTGGCTTTATTCAGTCACGTCTTGCCTTCTCCCTCCTTTCTCCTTCCTCCCTTTCTCTCCCTGTCAACAGTGTCAAGGTGGGATTCACTAGACTACGTGAGCGAAGGAGGAGGAGGAGGAGGAAGGAGGAGAGGCGGTAACTACGTCTCTCCTTGCCTCGCCTTGCCTCTCGTCGCCTCTCCTGCGCGGATCAGGGTCAGAATGAATATAAAATGATCACACTTGACCTCGCTCGGGTTGCAGCCTAATACCCAGCCTGCGGTGTCCTGACGCAGCGCTCTGAGGGGTCTTGTTTATGTCCTGAACTGTCGCAAACCAACACTTTCCCTCCCTGAGCCAATTGAAGCCCGGAATTTAGGGTGGCGTAAGTGGCCAAGGCTTCCACTCCAAGATGAGCGCCAGCCTCTCTCTCTCTCTCTCTCTCTCTCTCTCTCTCTCTCTCTCTCTCTCTCTCTCTCGCTCTCGCTCTCGCTCTCGCTCTCGGTTTTGGTCTCTCGGTCTCCATCACACCCCTCTGAATATCGTATGCAGGTTAAGGTTATGTGTGTGTGTGTGAGTTAGTATATCTGTGTGTGTGTGTGTGTGTGTGTGTGTGTCTCGACCTTGCAGTCTTAAGGTTCATGTCAGAAGTTTATGTTTAGTACTTGTATAATTTGAAGTGTTCCTCTGTTAAAGCACACATTCCTTGCTTTATTTTATTTTTTTGTTCGAGTGAGCAGCTGCAGAATCAAGTCAATTAAGTAGATAAGGAGATAAAGAGTTCGAGAAATATGGGAAAAAAAGTTGACAGGTTAGGAAGATTATGTGAGGAGCGAGAGGAAGGAAAGTGATGTGGGTAGAGAAGATGGGGAGAAGGAATTAAAAGTAGGAAAAAGTGAAATGGTTTGATAAGGGAAAGAAGAATAGAAGCAGAAGAAAAGGGAGAATGCAAGACGAGAGAGAGAGAGAGAGAGAGAGAGAGAGAGAGAGAGAGAGAGAGAGAGAGAGAGAGAGAGAGAGAGAGAGAGAGAGAGAGAATACAAGTAAAGTATGGAGATGAAGGAATAAAGGAGAGAATTAAGGAAGAGAAGAGAGGGGAAGGAGAGAGAGAGAGAGAGAGAGAGAGAGAGAGAGAGAGAGAGAGAGAGAGAGAGAGAGAGAGAGAGAGAGAGAGAGAGAGGAGAAGCATGCCATGAACAGCTGGTGATGCTTGTCCTTGTTATTGCCGTTCTTGCTGTTGGTGCTTAAGGGCGAGAATCCAGTGCAAGGGATGCTAGTTATGACCATTATGTGTCATTGCAACTTATCGATAAATTTAACCCTAAGGCGGGCGAGGGTGTCTTTAATGGGAGAAGAGACTAAGAGAGAGAGAGAGAGAGAGAGAGAGAGAGAGAGAGAGAGAGAGAGAGAGAGAGAGAGAGAGAGAGAGACTGCCAGTATCTAGAAACGCTTTACCCTTTAACCACGACTATTTTCAAAGGCCACAGAGATAGTTAGCCCTGTTCTCAAGACTGTTTCCCTTAATAGAATAAAAATTTTGTTAACCTGTCACCAGAACCATAAAAACACCCTTAAAAACCTGTGCAACGTCAACTAGACTTATGAAGGCAGTGTAGGTGCGGCGCAGAGGAGTTTCTGAATACGGACCGTAGAAAGAAGGGGGAAGGAGAGAGAGGGAGAGAGTATAAGGTGTTGTGGTAAGAATACATATAATATAAACCTAATAATATACATCCGAGGGAGTGAGATGGTCCCTCCCATTCCTCTCTTGTCTCGGGCAGCACAATAAAGCACAGGCCAAGCGAACCTCCCTTGCCTGAGATGGTCCGAACGGGGCGTGTGTGGCTGAGGCTCTCCATTTGAGGACTGAGAGAGGGACAACTCGACAACACAGGAACAGAAGGTTGGAGTCACACGCTTAAGAGGAAAAGGGAGACTGAGTAGGGAGTGACGAGGAGGAGGAGTAGGAGGAGGAGAAGGGATGCGTCTCCAGGCTGTGTGACGAATGGGAACACCGGAACATGACCTGTGTCTAGAGGAGGCACTAAGTCCGTGTCGAACTGCGGTGTTTAAGGAAGATGGCGAGAATTATTCATGTCTTTCCCTGAGTTTTCCCTTCTCTCAATGCATGGGTGTTGTATTTTCCTTGCTATTTACCAGGATATTTATATAGTATGGAAGAAAATGTATTGAAAGTCGCGCCATAAGAGAGAGAGAGAGAGAGAGAGAGAGAGAGAGAGAGAGAGAGAGAGAGAGAGAGAGAGAGAGAGAGAGAGAGAGAGAGAGACTTAGTTCCTGGTTTGCATTATATTTGACCATTTCTCTCTTCAAGGCTCTCGAGAATTCCCGAAATCTTCCTGACTCCACAAGATAAATATTCGCAAATTATCACCAATCCCTCAACGTCTTGTCTTCCTTTCCCAGCAGAGCAAGGAAGTTTGGGTGTATTTGTATTATCAGTCTTCAATATCTTCCTCTTATCCATTGAATCTCCAGATGTGTTGGCCAGGTGAGTTTTTGCGTTAATTAAGGCTAATGATTCTTTAATTGCTTTGTTTTTTTTTACCTGGAGATTTTAGGCTTCAGGTGGCGGAGGTCAGATGAGTATCCTTTATTTTCGTGTTTTTTTTTTTTTTTTTTTTTTTTTTTAATGAAGACAGGATAAGATAGATAAGGTTTACGTCTCCGCTGTCAAAATGTTTATAGAAAGAGAACCTCAGATGGGAGATAAGTAGAACATAAAATCTCGTAATTGCCACTTATGTAAATGTAAAAATAAGAAAAGAAGAGAAGAGAAAGGCAAAATGCAAAATAGTTTTAATAGAACTTGAAACTTGATACTCTCTCTCTCTCTCTCTCTCTCTCTCTCTCTCTCTCTCTCTCTCTCTCTCTCTCTCTCTCTCTCTCTTTGGGAAACGCTTAAACGCTTAAGTCGCAGGAACAAGAAGGAAAAGAAAGAGGAGATGGAGAAGGTGTAGGTAGAAAAAGAGGAACAGGAGAAATAATGAAGGGAAACTATAGCAGAAATTTTCCGGTAAAAGGGATGAAAGAAAATTACATTCCTGTCGTAGTAATTCGGTTTGAGTTGCTGTAGTGGATTCGGACTCGCGCCTAAATGGGTGTGGATCCGCTGTAGGGGCGGCGCCAGGTAAACACAGCGCGGGATTGTATTGCCTTACGTAAACATCATTGTAATTCAGATGTAGTGCGCAATGGGGTTGGAATCCTTAGTTAAGTGAAGGTGTGGGGCGCCAGGCTTGGAAACGGACAAGTGTTGGTATTGGTGGAGGTGCTGCTGGTGGTGCTGCTACTACTACTACTACTACTACTACTACTACTACTACTACTACTACTACTACTACTACTACTACTACTACTACTACTACTACTACTATTATGTTATTATTGTTATTTTCAGCATTACCTCCCATACATAAACGTGACTCAGCTCTCGTGGCCGTAAAAATAAATGATGAGTATAATTTCTTTGCACATTCCACGCACGCTTTCTCACCTGAGCAAGACAATGAGCAATCCATTACCGCCACAACAGGTGAGAGAGGTAATTAGGGGCGATATATGATATGCCCTTTTTATACCTTCTAATTGTCTTGTTTTTTTTTGTTTTTTTTTTAATTTGCGTTTTTTTTATTTGCGTTTTTTTTTCCTTAAGGTAAATCAGTATGAAGTCTGTCTAGTGTGATTAATGAGTTTCAAGGTGAATAATGAGTGTGTAGAGTGAAAATGAGTGTGCATGTTTGTTATATATTGATTTTTGAGTGTGTGTGTGTGTGTGTGTGTGTCTGTGTTATGTATTCTGTTGTTCTCCGTTTTTTTTTCTCTCTTTTTTTTTATCTTGTTTTATCTGCACCACCTCTTCCTCCCTTTTTTCTCGATTTCGTATTCCTCGCCGCTTTTGAAATAATTCTTTTCCTCTCCCAAGTTCTACCTCTGTTTTTCATGCCATTTTTCCAACTGCCATTCTCGGTTTTGTGGAAAATTTGGCCGTTCCCGTATTTTTTCTCTTCGTTTTTCCCTCGTCTTGGTATTGTGTGGGCCAGCCTGTTAATATGATTTTTCTTTAACTTTCTCTGTTCTGCCTTTGTCTTCCTTGTCGTCTGCTACTTTGTTAGGATGTGATGGGTGGAGTCGTCGTCTGCCCTCCTCCTCCTCCTCCTCCTCCTCCTCCTCCTCCTCCTCCTCCTCCTCCTCCTCCTTCGGGCTAGTATCCCTCTACCCATTATCAGAGTGTTTTTGTCTCACATCACCAAATTTGTCACCATGGACACACACGGAAGCCTCAGGTCGTTACCCCGAAACCACCTGCCCTCACCTGCTGCCCACCCAGCCCACTCCAGCCCACTCCAGCCCACTCAGCTTCTCTCCACTCCGCCCACTCCACTTGTTCTTCATTCCGTCTACTCATTCTCGCCCTTCTCTCTTTCTCCACTTGCTACTCGCTTTTCACTCCTCCACTCACTCCTCTCCACCTCTCTCACTCCACCTCAGTTCAAAGCCTCTCTAATTCTCTGTCTCTATTGCACTAACCTCCGATTTCACACACAAATCAGTTAGCGTGCTTATCTCCCACATTAATTCCTCCTCCTCCTCCTCCTCCTCCTCCTCCTCCTCCTCCTCCTCCTCCTCCTCCTCCTCCTCCTCCTACTACTCCTCGTATACCCTCCTCTCCTAAACCTTCCCTCCCTACTCTTCCTTCTACCCACATCATATCTTGCACTGCCTTCATCCCTTCCTCATCTTTCCTGCTCCTCCTCCAACTCAAAGTTCACGCCCCCAGGCAGCACACCCCCGGGGCATAGCGGTCCCAGGTGGATGAATGGGGTGCACCAGCGTGGCACTTTCCGAGGTGAGAGGTACCCTTGGGGCATTCCTCCTCCTCCTCCTCCTCCTCCTCCTCCTCCTCCTCCTCCTCCTCCTCCTCCTCCTCCTCCTCCTCCTCCTCCTTGTGGACGAGACGGGCATACTGAAGCTCTGGGTTGCTGTTTGAAGGAGGAGGAGGAGAAAGGAGTGGAAAAGTGTATTGCCCTCAGATCGTGGCAGTGTTGCAGTGTTGAGCATCTGACTTGTGGCGGTGCTGAGGTGGTGGTGGTGATTGTGGCGGTGGAGGTGATGGAGTAAGGGTCCTTTTGGCACCTTTGGTCATGCGTGGAGTCTCGGCTGGTCATAAAAATGATATATTCCAGATAATAACATTAAATCTGGCTCCTCGTGCGCTCCCTAGGCAGCGGCGTGGAGGTCTGGTAGCGTCGGGTGCACCGCCAGCTGAATTTATGACTCCCTTAGCATCACTTGCATCCTCTACACACACACACACACACACACACACACACACACACACACACACACACACACACACACACACACACACACACACACACACACACACACACACACACACACACACACACACACACACACACCAATACAACAGCATCCATTTCCATCTCATTAGCACAAAATCATCTTCCTCCGTGCAAGAATTCATCGTAAAATTGGGAAAAAAATGAGCGTGGAAAAAAATAGACGGAAACACACGCGCCCTTCTCATCCGAGGGAAAGAACAGAGGAGAACAGAGGATAAAGGGGAGAATAACTACCTGCCGAGGGGAGGGGCGTCACCTGAACTGCTGTTTTGCTCTCATAACGAGGGGAAGCGAGCGTAAATCTTGCGCTTGTAACTACGGCCCGAGGGGAAGGAGGGGAGGCAAGGGAGAGGGGAGATGAGGAAAGGGAGGAACTTGGAGAAGGTGTTTTTCTGCTTACCTGCGCAGATGAGGGTCAGGTGAGGGCAGCTGAGGCAGGTAGGAAAATGAACTAACAAGAAGCAGGTATGAAGAGGGAGACATGAAGGAAAACTAGTGTAAAAAGGGGAAAGAATAGTTAGGTAGCAAGAAGCAGGTGTGAAGAGGGAAAGTAAGTTAAAGAAAGTAAGGTGAGAGAAAAAAGCAGGTAGGAAAATTAACTAGCAAGAAACTGGGGTGGAGAAAGAAGGAAAAAAGTTGACGAAAAGTAAGATAAAGAAAAAAAAGAAGAAACAGGAGAGAAAGAAAGAATACTTGAGGATGAGAGATGGATGAAGAAACTAAAACTTCTTCCCTCCGTGACCATTTTAACCAATGTATTTTTTCCTTACCCTTCTTCCCTCACCTCGTTTCTCTCTCGTATTTCTCCCCTCACTTGCTTTCCCCTCCCTGCCTCCCTCCTCCCCCTTTCCAACCACTGTCCCTCCTGCCCAACCCTTCCCTACCTCCTTTTCCCTTCCCGAAACATGTCCCTCCTGCCACAGCCCTTCCTTGCTATATCTTCCCATTTCTAACCTTTCCTTCCTCTTCCCTAAACCTTCCCTAACACCCTCCAACCTTTCTCCAGGTCTTCCTTGCCCCTTTCTTTCCCTTCTCAATCCCCTTTTCCCTCTTCCACCTTTCCCCAGCCTTTCCCTACCTCTTATTTCCCTTCACAGCCTCTCATACCTTTCCCCAGCTCTTCCCAGCCCCTCCCACCTTTCAGCATCCCTTCCCTGCCTCACCTTCCTCTTCCCTGCCCCTCCTTTCCCTTCCCCTTCCCCACCTTTCTCCAGCCCTTGCCAGCCCTTCCCTGCCCCCTCCTCCATCAGATGACAGTGGCGTGCGGGGGGCCCACTTACCGCTGGCATGTGGAGACAAAAGAGGTCACATGGTTGCAAAGTTTGCCCCTCAGTGCCACGGTGGCCTGAAACAGTGCCATCAATACCTCAACCAGAGTGCCAGCCAGGGAACGAAGCGGGGAAGAAGGGAGGGAAAGGAAGGAGAAAGGAAAGGGGGAGGAGGGAGAGGAATAGGGTACGGAGAGGTAACAGTGGTGATATAACGGAACGTAGAGTGCAGAGAGAAGAAAAAAAAAAGACAAGGATGAATTGATAAAGAGAACGAGGAAGAAGAGAAAGAGGTAACTTTTTTTTTGTTTCTTTGTGATTTGTTATATTCTCTCTCTCACACACTTCCTTCCCTCTCTTCTTCTCTCTCTCTCTCTCTTTTCTTCCTCTTCTTCTTCCTTCCCTTGCTTTCTTCTTGTCTGTCTCTCTCAGCTACTTCTGTTCGAATGTTTCCGGTTGCGTGAATCTAGTGTTATGATTCCATTCAGTCGGGAATATTCCAGAAACATTCCCAGCTGTGTTCCAAATCCACTGAAAGCTGCTGCACCACCACCACCACCACCACCATCCTCATCTCCATTTGCTTCTTCTCGTCTTTCTTTCCTGTTTCCGATTCTTTATTTTCCCGTTGCCTTGATTTTTTTTCTCTCTCTCATCTTCCCTTCCCCTTCTCTTGGTTTTCTTGTTTTCTTGCTCTTTTTTTATTATCTGTCTTTTGTATGCTTTGTTTATTTTATTTTCTGTATCACTTTTCTTGCTTCTTTTTTTCTTTATTTTTTCTTCTTCCTTCTTCACAATATTCTCACCCCCCTCCTCTTTTTTTTTTTTTTTTTTTTTGTTTATTCCGTCCACTTATCTCTCTCTCTCTCTCTCTCTCTCTCTCTCTCTCTCTCTCTCTCTCTCTCTCTCTCTCTCTCTCTCTCTCTCTCTCTCTCTCTCTCTCTCTCTCTCGTTCCTTTTGTCCGTTGCAGAGGCCACTATGGAGAGTCAGGTCCTTCAGACTCCAGCTTTTCATAGTTGTGTTTATCTTCGCCCCAAGACTCGCTGCTGCTGCCTCCCTTGGTCCTCTCTCTCTCTCTCTCTCTCTCTCTCTCTCTCTCTCTCTCTCTCTCTCTCTCTCTCTCTCTCTCTCTCTCTCTCTCTCTCTCTCTCTCTCTCTCTCTCTCTCTCTCTCTCTCTCTCTCTCTCTCTCGTGCTTGCTGCTTCTACCCATGAGAAAAGTAATAGTAGTAGTAGTAGTTGCAGTAAAAAAGGAGGAGGAAAAGTAGTAGTAGGAGGAGGAGGAGGAGGAGGAGGAGGAGGAGGAGGAGGAGGAGGAGGAGATAAAAATCCTCTTAGCTACTTTTTGCGTCATGTTACTTGCGATGAGAGTACTAAACGTGTGTGTGTGTGTGTGTGTGTGTGTGTGTGTGTGTGTGTGTGTGTGTGTGTGTGTGTGTGTGTGTGTGTGTGTGTGTGTTGGTAGAAATCGTCCCCAGAAGCACCAGCAGGAGAAGAAGGAGGAGGAGGAGGAGGAGCAAGAGGAAGAGCAGGAGATTCCACGTCTTTGCATCTCGTCGCCTTGATCCCTGGCCGGAGGTGAAATGATCTTCAGGAGAACTGACGGTAGCTGAGATTGGTAATTTTACGGGGCCGTGACTCGGGAGGCTGGACGAAAGGCAGCGGTTAGGGGACGTGCCTGATTGCTCCAAGTGGTTGATGGGTGAATGTGGCGCCGCCTGGAGGGCCTGCTGGGAGGGAGCTCTGTGGTTGCGAAAGAACTTGCCTGATTGGTTACCTTTGAAGACCTCCCTGGCGTTTGAATGATAGTAAGTAGTTAAGACAGTTTGGTTGGGTTTGGTTTGGTTTAAGTGAGTTAGTGTTTTGTTGTAGTTATGAGAGAGAGAGAGAGAGAGAGAGAGAGAGAGAGAGAGAGAGAGAGAGAGAGAGAGAGAGAGAGAGAGAGAGAGAGAGAGAGAGAGAGAGAGAGAGAGAGAGAGAGAGAGAGAGAGAGTGAGTGAGTCTGGTGAAAAGAAGCGAATACGATCTGTTCTTTTGTGTTTAGGAAATCGCTTCCAATGTGTCTTGCATTGTGAAATACGTACGAGTGAGTGATTCTTTAGAGAGAGAGAGAGAGAGAGAGAGAGAGAGAGAGAGAGAGAGAGAGAGAGAGAGAGAGAGAGACCCACCTCACTGAGTACAAATAAATCAAAGTTTACTGCAATCATATTCAGAAAACTCTCTCTCTCTCTCTCTCTCTCTCTCTCTCTCTCTCTCTCTCTCTCTCTCTCTCTCTCTCTCTCTCTCTCTCTCTCTCTCTCTCTCTCGTTATCAATATATAGACAAGACTCGCATCACTTCGTCCGCGTCACCAGTGCGTCACACAGCGTAGTATTAACTCACACACATACGCACACATACACACACACATACAAAGCGGAGGAGAGAGAAAATTTCCGTGTCATGCAATCGAGAATGTTATTAATCGTCCCATTTCGTCACTGTTCTCCTATAATTGTGCCTCGGAGGGGGCCTGACTGCCTGTCGCCATCACTCACCTACGACAGCGTGATACACACCACTCGTGAAAAATAGCCGACGCGCTGATGAATAATGAAAAAAAAAATGTTGAATAGCGAATGAAGGGAAATCGCGTTGGATAAGAGATGTGATGTCCGTGTGTGTGTGTGCCGTGTAGTGCTTCACCTGGTGTTTTTTCTGGGGATTTTCACTGTAAGGGTGTTCGTGTTCGTTGTCTTTGTTAGGGATGGAAAGGTGCATACAGTGTGTCGGAAACTCGTATGTCTTCCTTCTGGCTAAACATGGAGTGTCCGATGTGGTGTCCCGACGCAGCCGCCGCCCGTGTGCACGTGTGTGTGTGTGTGTGTGTGTGTGTGTGTGTGTGTGTGTGTGTGTGTGTGTGTGTGTGTGTGTGTTCCTTTTTCTTTCTTTATTTTAGTCTTCCCTGTTATATTTCTGTTAATCTCTCTCTCTCTCTCTCTCTCTCTCTCTCTCTCTCTCTCTCTCTCTCTCTCTCTCTCTCTCTCTCTCTCTCTCTCTCTCTCTCTCTACATTTAGGGATTTTTTTTCCATATTCCCTTTTGTTTTGTGTGTGATATTCGACCCCACGCTGCCCAACCACGCCCTCATTGTCACGCCCACACCCAGGCACACCTACCCACGCCCTGAGGTCACGCCCATCCACCCATCCACAATTCATCCCACGCCCGCAAATTACACACACACACACACACACACACACACACACACACACACACACACACACACACACACACACACACACACACACACACACACACACATCACACCTTCCCTTTCACCTCACGCCCACCCATACTCTCTCGCCCAACACACACACACACACACACACACACACACACACACACACACACACACACACACACACACACACACACACACACACACACACACACACACACACACACACACACACACACACACACACACACACACACACACACGCCGCCCCAGGTTCCGTCTACTCTCCTAGACGTTACAACTTCCGGTGATGGTCCGCGGCGTCCATATGCTTACCTGGCGGACGTTAGGTAACAAGGGCCAGGTGGCGGTGATGGTGGTGGTGGGAAGCGGGAGGTAGTGGTGGTGGTGGTGGTAGTAGCAGTAGTAGTAGTAGTAATATAATTGTCATAAGAAAGATGCAACGTACCTCTTATTTACTTAGAGATTCAAGTATAATAGTGATTTCTGTAGTATAAGTACGAGGTAGATAAGTATTAAGTATAAAGAGATTGTGAATAATAGAATGACTATGAATAGATGAACGTGAATGAATACGTCTGAGTCACCGCGTGTGTCTGTGTGGTAGAGGTGATGGGCAGGTGTGTGTGTGTGCGCGCGCGGGTGGCGGTAAGTCAGACATGGGGGATGGGGAGTGGGGGAGGGGGGCGTAATGAATACAGGTATGGGTAGCAGCTATAGAGGAGAGGACACGGGTATGGGTGCAGTGGTGAGACAGGCGGTTGTCCAGATGCTTTGTGTCCGCGGGGAAGATGGATGGCGAGGGAGGGAGGGAGGGAGGGAGGGAGGGAGGGAGGGATAGATGAGGAAGGAAAGGAAGTAAGGAAGGGAGAGAGAGGGATATATGAAGGAAAGGAACAAGGGTGGTAGGAGAAGGAAGTAACATAGAAGAAAATGGAATAGCAGAATGAGTAAAAATTAGAATATACTGTGGCAAAGAGGCAAAAGAAACAAAGGAAAATAGTAAAAAGAAATAGTTAAGAAAGAATAAAAATGAAGAATAAGAGAGGCAGCAAGAATGATAGGATAAGAGCAGGGAGGAGTGAGGGGAGAGGGTAGATGAATAGATAAGAAAGGGGAGACATGGTAGAAGATAGATATAGGAGAAAGGGAGACATAAGGAGACAGAA
>NC_087169.1:18608641-18643641 GCF_035594125.1 Scylla paramamosain
ACACACACACACACACACACACACACACACACACACACACACACACACACACACACACACAGTGACTGGCTGAAAAAAAATAAAAAGGAGGGAAGAATAGGAAGAGAAAATAAAGAAAAACACATCTGTATACACCTTGTAAAACCTGAATAGAGAAGAGAAATTTAGGATAAAGGAGTGGAAGTTAGAGAGAGAGAGAGAGAGAGAGAGAGAGAGAGAGAGAGAGAGAGAGAGAGAGAGAGAGAGAGAGAGAGAGAGAGAGAAGGTGAAAAGAAAGAAAAATGATGAAGCAAGCTGTTACATTGTTCTCTCTCTCTCTCTCTCTCTCTCTCTCTCTCTCTCTCTCTCTCTCTCTCTCTCTCTCTCTCTCTCTCTCTCTCTCTCTCTCTCTCTCTCTCTCTGCTGAGTCAGGCGCGGGGCGGGTGATAGGATGCCCGTCTCGTTATCTCATTGGTAAGCCTATTATCATTATCTCTCCTTCAGCGTTGCCCTTCCCTCGCATTGCTAGTCATCAGAGAGCCATCACTTTCCTTTGCTATCTTCTTTCTTTCGTTTTTTTTTTGTTTACTTATTTCCTCTTTCGTTTGGTCTTTTTATCTTTTCGTTTTTTTCTTCGTTCCTCTGCATTTTATCATTGTTTATCGTGTTCCTCTAATCTTCGCTATCTTCTTTCTTTCTTTTTTTTTCATTTGTTTATTGATTCCCTTCTTTTGTCTGGTTTTCCGTCATCTTTCCTTCTTATTTATGTTTGTTTCTCTGGTTCCTTCTCCTTATTTGTTATGTTTCCCACTCCTTTCTTCCATTTCCCTTACTTTCCCTCTTCAGATTCTCTTTCCTCAACATTTTTTTTTTCTCCATCCTCCTCCTCCCGTTTTCTTATTCCTCCGAGTGCTTATTTCTCGTATTCCGCTTTTCCCCTCGTCTTCTCCTTCCTCCTCCTCATCCTCCTCTCAAAACGGCTACCACTCTTCCCCTCCTTCGGAATCCATTCAGTATTTGCTTCAATCCCTTATCAACTTCGCTCACTCATCCATTCCATCTCATAACATTTTTTTTTCTCTCTTTTCCTTGTATGTCTTGTATGTATGTAGCTCTCTCTCTCTCTCTCTCTCTCTCTCTCTCTCTCTCTCTCTCTCTCTCTCTCTCTCTCTCTCTCTCTCTCTCTCTCTCTCTCTCTCTCTCTTGGTGTTCGATTTCTTTATTGCTTCGTCTTTGCTTCGCTAGTCACCGTCCGGAGGTTATGATTGGTTGTTGTGTCTGGCTTGCACGATTCTAATTGGCCAGTGTCAGTCATTCTATTAACTCATTATTAACTCGGGCAAATGATCACTTACAATTTTTTTTTCTTTCTGTATAAATGCGTGAGTTGTGAGTTTACGTTAGGATGAGGGGAGAATGAAAGAAGATGGAGGAAGGGATAAGAACGAAAGCAGATCAAGAAGAGGGATAAGGAAAAGTGAAAAAAAAAAGTATAAGAAAAAAAAGTTAAGAAGCAGGAGGCGGAAGTGGACGAAGTAAGAGGAAGAGGAAGAGAAAGGAGGATACAAAAGAAGAAAAAGGGAAAAGAATCAGGCGAGAGACGACAAATACGAAAGAAATTGAAAGCGCAGTAAGAGGAAGGACAGGGAAGTGGATGAGATGAAAACACAGGTGAGGAGGAGAAGAAAGAAAGAAAAAAAGAGAGGAGTAGGAAGAAGAGAGAGGAGAGAAAGAGAGAGTGAGAGGTAAGACAATATGAGAGGGAAGCTTCAGGTATCAGCTTTCTCTGCCGAGCTTCAGGTTACTTAGAAGTGGGAGAAGTAGCTTTTGTGTAAGGATTAAGGGAATTTTAATCAGGAGTCCTCTGGGGGCACTGAAGGGTTGAGGGGCTTTATGGGAGACACAAGTAAAGGGAGATGACGCCCCAGGTGGATCTCACGTTACTAATTGTCACAGGTGAGTCGCCCCGGCCTTGGATCACCTAAATTATTACCGACAGGTGACATTTTTTCTTCCTTATGTCACTCGTGGGGAAAAAAATAGGTAGATTTTTTGTTGGGTTGAAAAAAATCTTGAATTGTGTATTTAAAGTGAATGTTTGTCTTGTGGTAATGAATATTTGTTTGATTTCACGGTATATTTTTAGATGCGATTTTTTTTTTTTTCGTGAGTAAAGATTAGTCTGAATGATAAAAATTGCTTATATTGAAATGAATTGTTCCCCTGTACGGTCAAATATGTGACTGAATAGTTTTGTTTTCTGCTCAATCTCTGCGTAATTCTTCTTCCATTGAACATATTTATTTCCCTTCTCTTAAGTGCCTTGTATCTTTATGTAGTCAGAAATATGACTTAATTTTTCTTTTCATACATTATTTTCCCCACACTAGCTCTATATTTACCTGCTTTTCTTCTCTCCCCAGGTACGTGTGCGACTACTTGATTAATTCCCAGGTGAGCAGCGCCCCCAGCATACAGGACGCGGGCTTATTAGCGGTAGGTGACTCCTGCATCCTAATGTCAGGCCATCCTGTGGGGACGCCGCCAGGAGGAGTGGGTGGTCGAGGCGGAGGAGGGGCAGCGGAAAGGGCAGTAAAGGAAGCAGAATCACGTGGGGTTAGGACGTCTGGGCGCGGGTGAAGGAAGGCTGGGAGTCCTTTGTTAATCTTGTACATGGGGCGACAGGTGGCAAAGGGAAGGAGGTCATAAAGCAGGTGTTATGATAGGTATTAGCCACAGGTGAGCTGGGTGGTGGTGGTGGTGGTGGTGGTGGCGGTGGCGGTGGCGGTGGCGGGAGCAGACGACATAAGTACAGTAGCTCCCTGCTGAGTAATAAGAGACCATATTCTGAAACACTCTTCGCCACACCTCCACAACTTTCAGAAGGCTCGAGTCCAAGGTACACGGGGTTGTTTTTAAAGGTGTTTTTGCAGTACTAGCGGCAGATCAACAAGCCTTCTAAATTATCAAAAAACAAAACACTCTTGAAAACCCGGCAAATCATCTCTGTGGTTTTCGAAAATAGTGGTGGTGAAAGAGCAAAGCGTTTCTTAATTTTGTCCATTTAAGATCCGAACACGTATTGTTATCCTAGTCGCCGCCAGCGGATTCCCCCAGCGACGGTGATGACGCGGCCCAGATGTTTTGATGATGCGGTGATACATGGTGGTGATGGACAAGGGTGCAGGGGTCGGGGCGCAGAGGTGAGGGTGAGGGCGTGGCATGGGGGGTGGTGGAAGGGAGGGCAGCAGATGTGACAGGATGTGCAGCAGCTGTTAAGGGAGGCAGCGGGTTGCCCCAGGGAGCCAGGGATGGACGCTACCTGAGTAACCACACGTTATATGGGTCCTCGTCTGGGTCCTGGCAACTGTGTCCTGTCCTGCCCTTCGTATCCTACAACACGCTTATTATCTGTTCTTGTTGCTACCCTTCCATCATCGCCCTTCTCTTATTCCCTTTTTTTCTTTACTCCGTTTATTTTCATGGCTACAATACTAATGTTTCTACTACTACTACTACTACTACTACTACTACTTTCTCGTATTCCTTCACGTTATTTAATCATAAGATCCCCCTACTCTCTCTCTCTCTCTCTCTCTCTCTCTCTCTCTCTCTCTCTCTCTCTCTCTCTCTCTCTCTCTCTCTCTCTCTCTCTCTCTCTCTCTCTCTCATGCAAATCGTAGTACTCACAAACTCAGGTGGACTTGAAACTCTCTCCTCCCAATGCATGGATATTGAGAGCAGGCAAACGCGCATCCCATTTGGAAGCTTTGTACGACCTGAATTGTCTGAGTTCAAGGAGAGAGAGAGAGAGAGAGAGAGAGAGAGAGAGAGAGAGAGAGAGAGAGAGAGAGAGAGAGAGAGAGAGAGAGAGAGAGAGAGAGAGAGAGAGAGAGAGAGAGAATACAAGATGATAAATGAGAGTAAGCGTTGTGAGGGAATGGAGTTGCGGGAAGTGGAGTGAAACGTGACATGCATAGAGAGAGAGAGAGAGAGAGAGAGAGAGAGAGAGAGAGAGAGAGAGAGAGAGAGAGAGAGAGAGAGAGAGAGAGAGAGAGAGAGAGAGACCTTACGACTACATAATTGATTGTACCATTGTTGTCTGGAAAGTGAGATAGGTACGGAAAATTAAGACAGGAAGAGATGGATAAAGAAAGAGGGGGAGAGGGGAAGGGAGAACAGGTGTGGGATGGGAACCGCCCCCCGCACACCTGGTAATTAAGAAGGCAAAGGTGGCAGGTGTCCGAGGCGTGAGGGTGCTTGCTACACATCTGTCCTTAATGCTAATACATCCTGTTGGGGTCTCTCTCTCTCTCTCTCTCTCTCTCTCTCTCTCTCTCTCTCTCTCTCTCTCGCTCTCGCACACGCACACGCACACACTTTCCCTCTCATTACTTAATCTATGTACTAATAACTCTGTATATTACTCTGACCAAATGACTCAAACTAACCTCCTCCTCCTCCTCCTCCTCCTCCTCCTCCTCCTCCTCCTCCTCCTCCTCCTCCTCCTCCTCCTCCTCCTCCTCCTCACGCTAGACACAAGCTGACGCCACGCCCTACCACCACCACCACCACCACCACCGCCATCACCTAACACCACAATATCCATGACTTTCACTTTTATGCTTATGTGCGGCACGGCTGGCGGGGCGACCACTCGGTGACTCGCTGCCAAGTGGTCCCGCTAATGGCCTGCCGAGGGGAGCCTGAAGGGGGCGCTGCTGTGGGGGAGAGTCGGGTATTAGATGAGGCGGTAGGTGAAGCGTGAAGATGGAGCAGATTTTGGTGGGTGTTTAGAAGATGGGATTGTTTGTGTTGATGGTAGTTGAGTTTTTCTTTATTTTGTCTTTAGTTTTTCTTGATCCTTAACTGTTTATTTATTTATTTATTTATTTATTTATTTGCATATGTGTTATGTGGTTTAATGAGGGATAGATTAAATTTGTTGTGGTTTAGCTTACGTTAAGTTGAGAACAAACTTTATATTTACTTATTTTTCTAGGTGTAATAAAGTTGAAGGAGGAATATATTAAAATAGCGAGGGTTTTGAAATGTTTGGGGTCAGCTAGCTATATACACAGGGATTCCAGTTGAAGAATTTAGATAAGGTTTCCCTCTTTCCTTCTTTTTATTTACTTATTTATTTTCAAGGGAATTAGTTGAAGGGTATAATGGAAAAAGGGAGAGCAATAGAAGTTTAATAATATCGTAATGTTAAAATAGAGTCCACAGTAATTTTCCTGTATATTTTTTACTCTCTCTCTCTCTCTCTCTCTCTCTCTCTCTCTCTCTCTCTCTCTCTCTCTCTCTCTCTCTCTCTCTCTCTCTCTCTCTCTCTCTCTCTCTCTCTCTCTCTCTCTCTCTCTCTCTCTCTCTCTGCTAATTGAATTTCACTCACCGATAAAAGAAAATTATAAAGATCGCCAGTTATTCTTATCTCATCCGGTTAATAATGAAAATTCCTCTCTTGCGGGAAAATCTTGGGCCATGAATGTCTAAATCCGATTAATGAAGCGAGTTAAATGTGCAATATTTGGCCAGGGGAATGTCTCGGATCCGGAAATTACGAGGAAAGCTTCTGTTCCGGATTACTGGCCGGATCCTGTTACCAAAGTGAATCATTGGCACGGAATCCGGTAAATTGCTGTGAAAAGATCGCTCCAAGGAACATCAAACATCCGGATGCGGTTAAAATGAAAGCTAATGGACTCGAATGGGATAAGAAAAAATACATTAGGCAAATTTTCACACACACACACACACACACACACACACACACACACACACACACACACACACACACACACACACACACACACACACACACACACACACACACACACACACACACACACAGGAGGAGGAGGCATGTGCGTGTCCCCGTGACGTCACAGCAAAACCCACTTTTGAAAATCGCAAAGCACTTATTTTCCCCAACAAATACTGCCTTGTTTGCCCTCCTGCTTGTGGCGGTCGGGAGGAGGAGGAGGAGGAGGAGGAGGAGGAGGAGGAGGAGGAGGAGGAGCTGAAAAATTCCAACGCGTGGGCTTGAGGGAAGATGGGGAAGAGGAAGGCTGTCAGAGAGAGAGAGAGAGAGAGAGAGAGAGAGAGAGAGAGAGAGAGAGAGAGAGAGAGAGAAGGGGGGGTGATGGAAAGGAAAGGCTTTGAGAGGAAATATTTTTGTTGGACAGACAGATTTTCCTTTGCCGTGGAGGGACAAGGAAGGGATATGAGTGTGCCGTGGAAGGAGGAGGAGGTAAAGGAAGAAGTCGTGGAGGATTGATGACACACTTTTCCCCCTTTCCCTTTTCCCCATCATTGAATTTTCCCTTTTCTCCTCTTTTCCTCATTCATTTTACGTTCACTGCTCTCCTGCATTTTTTCCCTTCGTTCATTACTATTCCACTTTCCGTCATGATCTTGCGTCTAATTTTCACCCCCTGACCTCCATTCGCTCTCTGGCAGTATTTAAAGAGTCGCAGAAGAAGGAGCGAAGGACACCTGAGCTCTTGTCACGAATCGCTGAAAACACAGAAATGGGGGAAGAAATTTTGGTTTTAATATTGAGCAAGGCTGTGGTGCTGATGAGAGAGGGGAAGGAGGAGGAAGGGGGAGGAGGAGGAAGAAGAATGGGATGAGGAGGAGGATGAGAAGGAAAAGGAGGAGGATTAAGGGGAGGAAACAAAAGAAATGTGTTAACCGGTTGTATAATCTGTAGCGTGGGAACTCTTTACATCACGAAAGAATGAAGAGAAAGTGAAAAGATAGTGAGAAAAAAGTAATTTTGAGAAAAAAAGTAAAAAAAAAAAAAAGTGGGTGGAGAAAGTTGAACTAGTGAAGCAGATCAATAATTTCTTGTGTTATGCCATGAGAACCTTTTAGATCATGTTAGGATGAAGACAAAGATGAAAAAAATAAGGTAAAAGAACAAAAATAATAGGTGGAAGTGTGATTGATATGACGTGAGGGAGGAAGATAAAAGGTGTATTGAACTTAACAGGCTTTGATGTGGCAAGGATGGAGAGAGGCGGAGATGGACACGAGAAGGTTAAGAGATACGGCGTAGAAGAGAAGGCTGGAGTTTAGATATAGAAGCGAGTTAACTTTATTTCTCTATCCATCTATAAATGAAACAAGAACTTTTAATTTCCGCTTATTTCCACACGCCACCACCACCACCACCACCACTAGCAAGAGCGGATTTTCCATTGAGGGTAAAACAAATCACAGTAAAAACTAGTAAATAATATAAAAGAAAGTAATGAAATAATACCAAATTAGCTATTTTTCGTATTTTTTTTTATATACTGTTGAATCCCCTGGTGTGTGTGTGTGTGTGTGTGTGTGTGTATGTGTGTGTGTGTGTGTGTGTGTTTCAAACCGTGATTTAATGATTTCATTTGACTAATTAACGTGAAGAGGAGTTTTTGGTTTAATATATATATATTTCAAAGTCTTTTCCTCGTAAATTAAACAATTTTTAAAAACGTCAACACACACACACACACACACACACACACACACACACACACACACACACACACACACACACACACACACACACACACACACACACACACACACACACACACACACACACACACACACACACACACACACACACACACACACACACACACACACACACACACAGAGAGAGAGAGAGAGAGAGAGAGAGAGAGAGAGAGAGAGAGAGAGAGAGAGAGAGAGAGAGAGAGAGAG
The DNA here is from genome assembly GCF_035594125.1 of Scylla paramamosain. Classification (NCBI taxonomy): domain Eukaryota; kingdom Metazoa; phylum Arthropoda; class Malacostraca; order Decapoda; family Portunidae; genus Scylla; species Scylla paramamosain. Next base: position 18,616,343 of record NC_087169.1, read on the forward strand.
AGAGAGAGAGAGAGAGAGAGAGAGAATACAAAACCCATAAGAGAAAAAAGAAAAAGAGCAGAAAAGAAAAAAGAAAAGCACCACCGTTGTTAATTCATTTACAGAGCCATTAATCATCACCAAACCAGAAAAAAAAAACAAATAAGAAAAAAAGTGAAAAAGATAAAAGGATTTAATGAAAACACACATTGGACGTAATAAAGCGTGATTTGGCTGCGCATTTTAAAGTAAAGAATAAAAACGATCAGTCTGGTAATGAATTCAAGACAATGGCGGCTTTTGTTCGCGGCTTTTACCTCCGAGAGAACTTTAGGGAAGAAGAAAGTAAAGGTGCTTTTAATTATAGCGCGAACGTGTACCGCGCAAGGTGTGGCTTGATAAGGAAGCAAATGTCCTATAGAGATTATACGAGGAGGAGGAGGAGGAGGAGGAGGGGGAGGGGGAGGAGGAGGGGGAGGGGGAGGAGGAGGAGGAGGAGAGTGTGTCTGCAGCGTGGAGGTGTTAAGATAAGAGGGTGTAGTAGTAATGGAGATAGTTATGCTGATGGTGTTAATGGCAGAGAGAGAGAGAGAGAGAGAGAGAGAGAGAGAGAGAGAGAGAGAGAGAGAGAGAGAGAGAGAGAGAGAGAGAGATATCCTTTAAGAATACAAACATTTAGTATCCTGCATTGAAAAACTGTTCATTCTGGGATAGCAAAGACTGGCGTGTGGTTGTGGTAGTGGTTCTAGTGGTGGTGGTGGACTAGGTGGTGATGGTGGTGGTGGGGCAGGATTAGGTGGGCGGTGGAGGTCATCAAGGATTAGGTGCAAGAGATGGAGATGATTAGATTAGATTGCAGGGAAATGGTGGTAGTGAAGGAGGAAGAGGAGGAGGAGGAGAAGGAGAGGGTGGAAGAGGAGGAGGAGGAGGAGGATTAAGTGGAGGTGGTTGTTAAGATGGCATTAGCACTGATCTCATCCTCAGCCTCCGTGTGACTGGGCAGCACTCAGGACTCCAGCATTCAACATTGAGCTAATGAGTCCCCTCCTTCCTTCTCTCCTCCCTTTCCTTACTCCTTTTTGTCCCTCCTCTCTCTCTTTCCCTTCCTTCACTCCTTTTTGTCCCTCCTTCCCTTCCTTCACTCCTTTTTATCCTTCCTTCACTCTCCCAGACAATGCAGACTCCCAGGGTGGAGAGAGGAAGAGGGAGAGGGGGAGGGAGAGGGGCGGCCAGACACTGCAGACAGACAGGAGCTGGAAGGAGGGTGAAGGAGTGAAGGCTTGCAAGGGCCTCAGGATCCTTGTGTGTGTGCTGGCAGCTGAATAGTTTTAGCCGTGCTCAGGTTTTAGTTGAGCGTGTGAGTATGCCGGGGTAGAGAGAGAGAGAGAGAGAGAGAGAGAGAGAGAGAGAGAGAGAGAGAGAGAGAGAGAGAGAGAGAGAGAGAGAGAGAGAGAGAGAGAGAGAGAGAGAGTGAGTGAGTGAGTGAGAGTGCAGGCCTGGAGTTGTTTTATCGAAGTGAATTGAGAACAGTAACGTCGAGATGTAAAGAGATATGTGAAACTTGTATAAGGAGAGATGGAGATAGAACAGAAACACATGCAGCTTTATCTTGTACTCTCACATGGGGGTACAAACAAGACTCCTTTTCTTAACCGTAGAGGACACACGAGGCGCATCTCAGACTCACACGAGACTCGCACAATACCCCAAGGCTTCGAATCCCCTTGACCGGTGCAGGCAAGACACACCTCACCGCTTACCATCTCAAGACTCGCGCCTTAGGGTTGTTGCTGCTGACGAGAGCATGATCAGCTAAACTCCGGCCGGATCTGCTGATGCTGCGGGGCTGGTGATGGTGATGGTGGTGGTGGTGCTGCTGCTGGCGGTGCCCCGGGGTGGGTGGTTGGGGTAAGCAGGTGCAGAATGGAGAAAATGGGAATCGCTCAGGGCCTCTTGTTCTGTTCTTCTTTGGTCTGGGAATTGGAGAAAATATTATCATTGGTGGTGCTGATAATTGGAGCCTAATTTTCTTTGCTTGAGGGTTAGAGTTTTTTTCTCGCTCTTTTCTTTCCTTCATCTTCTCTTTCTCATCTTGACTTTATCTGGGCGTTGGTTGTTTGTCTTCTTGTCTTCCTCGCCTTGAAGTCAAAAGTTACCCCTCTGCACAATAAGTTGTCCCCTCCTCCTCCTCCTCCTCCTCCTCCTCCTCCTCCTCCTCTTCCTCCTCCTCCTCCTCCTCCTCCTCCTTCTCCTCCTCCTCCTGGTCCGCGTGGGTTGCTCCAGACCTGTCTTGAGTTACTGGTCAGGAAACTTTCGCAAGGCAAAAGAAGACTTAGCGAGCACTTTGTCCGGAGCCAAAACAATTTCTGGAAGGCAGTGATCCGTGGCGGGAGGCGTCTTGTTATAGTTATTTAGCGCGCACCGTGATAACGCGCATTATTTGCCGACAAGTTATGACGGCGTTCGTGCTTTGTGAGAGAGAGAGAGAGAGAGAGAGAGAGAGAGAGAGAGAGAGAGAGAGAGAGAGAGAGAGAGAGAGAGAGAGAGAGAGTTACGAATTAACCTCATCGCCACGAAGTAACCTTTCAACCATTGATAAACACAAAGACAGACAGACAGGCAACCAGACAGATAGACAGACGGTTAGATAGACGGACAAATAGACTGACCTACCTGCAGTCAGATGAACAGACACGCGCGCAGATAGACGGGCAAGCAAACAGACTCCGGGACAGGTAGAGAGGTAGGCAGACAGAGCGAGAGACGAATTACTCAAGTGCGAAGAAGAAAAAATAAAAAGATAAATATAGGTGGATATTTACTTGTTCGCCTTGAGGTCCCTCGTGCCCAGGTGAGGCCCGCTTACCTGGCTGGGTTGGCGAATTAATGCGTTCCTGCGAAAGTGTGATTTACGTGTCTGATAAGAACGTCGAGCACATGCTAAAAGCACTCCCTAACTCCCCTCCTCCCCCCCACACTTTTTTTTTTCTCTCCCTCCTTCCCTCACTCCCTCCATTACCTTACCTCCTCCCTCCACGCTCCTGACACCTCCATCCTTTCCAAAACAAAAACAAACCCCAAAAAAATAGCAGCAAAAAAAGATCAGACATCTCATTACGTTAAAAGTGCAACAGCGGGGAGGGGAAAAAAGTACGGAGAAAAAAAGGAGGAATAACTGAAAAATGATCCTCGTGAAATAAACATGATCGCAGCGTAACATTTTTTTCTATTTCTCGTGCCGCTGTAATGCCTCCACCTGGATGTTGAAATGCAGGTGAAAAAGTATGGTGCTTTCCTTTTTTTTTATTTGGAAATGGTTACCACCTTTCATTATCAGCTTATTGCCGCGCCCTCTCTGTTATTGTAGTGCTGTTATTGCTGGGATTATCATTGTTACTGCACACACACACACACACACACACACACACACACACACACACACACACACACACACACACACACACACACACACACACACACACACACACACACCAAACCTAACCTAACTCTGCGCGCGTATATCAAAGAAAACGTAAAACTCAGGTGAGGAAGGAAAGGAAGGGTGACTTAACCTGAGGCGGGACAGGTGTTACATAACGCTCGCTTCCCACCTGCTGTTCTAACCTTTTCCTCCCTCTTACCCTTCCTCTCCCTCTCCCTCCCCCTCCCCCTCCCCCTCCTCCTCCCCCTCCCTCTCTCACTCACTCCCTTCATGAATACTTGCCCCGCGGAGTACAGAGGCGCCTCCCTGCACTCCCTGCCTCTGCCATTGTTGCTATTGCGTCATTCATCTTCCTTAATTTTGGTAAACCCACGTGGAGGCGTGATTTACCTCGCCATTGCTGGGAGAGACTTGGCTTCTCCTCCTCCTCCTCCTCCTCCTCCTCCTCCTCCTCCTCCTCCTCCTCCTCCTCCTCCTCCTCCTCCTCCTCCTCCTCCTTGTTTTCTCCACTAGCTACTTCCCTATTCATGCTCCTTCCTTTGGCTTATGTTCTTTTCTCCTACTTTGGCTCTCTCTCTCTCTCTCTCTCTCTCTCTCTCTCTCTCTCTCTCTCTCTCTCTCTCTCTCTCTCTCTCTCTCTCTCTCTCTCTCTCTCTCTCTCTCTCTCTCTCTCTCTCTCTCTCTCTCTCTCACCTACTCCTACACTCCTTTTACCTTTTCATCTGGCCTTATCTCGTTCTCCCTTCTCCTCATCTCTTTGCTTCCACTCGTGCCAACAGGCAAGAAGAAAACGACAGGGAGCAGGAGGAGGAGGAGGAGGAGGAGGAGGTGGAGGAGGAGGAGAGCAACCACCTCACGCATCCTTCCCGCCGTCCCATTGTTTGACCTCCGCTGTTCCTCTTTGATGGATCGTGGTGATGATTAACAGTCGGGAGGAGGGGGAGGAGGAGGAGGAAGAGGAGGAGGAGGAGGAGGAGGAGGAGGAGGAGGAGGAGGAGGGCAGGTGAAGGAGTGAAAGGAAATTGACGATATATATTAACACGAATGATAAGTTTGAGAGAGAGAGAGAGAGAGAGAGAGAGAGAGAGAGAGAGAGAGAGAGAGAGAGAGAGAGAGAGAGAGAGAGAGAGAGAGAGAGGGAGGGAGGGAGGGAGGGAGGAAAAAACTGCATTAGGGTACGAGCGTAGAGGAACCTGCCATGCATTAGTGATACAATACTCCTTCTAGCCACGCCCTCCTCCTCCTCCTCCTCCTCCTCCTCCTCCTCCTCCTCCTCCGACGTGCAGCCTCGCAGGACGCCAGGGGATGACAGATTAACGTAAGGGCACCGCAGGATCCCACGACCGATGAATCTGTGGGTGGGATGGGGAGACGGTCGAGAGGCGGAGGAGGAGGAGGAGGAGGAAGGAAGAGAAGGAAGGGTAAGATGAGGAAGCTTGCGTGTGTTTGTGCCTTGTTTGTGTTCTGTGTTTGTTGTACTTGTTAACTGGTAAATGTTGATTGTTTGTTTGTTTACATGTTCCTCCACCTCCTCTTCCTCTTCTTCCTCCTCCTCCTCGTTCTCATCATTCTCTCTTCTTTCTCACTCCTTGTGGCTTAGTGGTGCTTTGCTTTGTTTTGCTTCCCTTTTTTCTCCTCTTTGCCTAATCCTAATGCGCATCCTGTTTTTGTTTTGTTTCTTGTTTGTTTTTGTTCCGTTTGTTTTATTTTTAGTGTGAGTCTGTGTGTGTGTGTGTGCGTGTGTATTTATTTGTATGTCTTTATTGTTTTATTTTTTCTTTCCTTTCTCCTCCTCCTCCTCCTCCTCCTCCTCCTCCTCCTCCTCCTCCTCCTCCTCCTCCTCCTCCTCCTACTCCTCCTCCTGTCAAACACCTTCGTTTAATTTTTATCTAGATTTTTAGGTAAGCACTAAACAAGCCCATTTTGTCGTGTCATTTACTTTTTATTCAATTTTTTCTTGCCTTTTCTTTGTATATTTTCTTGCGCGTTCATCAGTCTTTTTCTTCTCTTTTCTTTTCGCGTCCATAAGACTTTTATTTCATATTTCTGTAATTTGCTTCATGCGCTGTTTTATTCTTTTTTTCTGTTCCTCATTTCAATTTTTTTCTCTCCCTTTTTTTTATCTAGTCATTGTCTTCCCTTTTTCATCTCCCTTTTTATCGTCACCTTGTCTGTTTATCATCATCATTTTCTTTATTTCTTTCCCTGTCTCTTCTCTCCTCGTTTCTTATTGTCATGTTCCTTTTCCTGCTCGTCGACCTCATCGTCTTCTTAGTTTTCTTTGTCCTCTTCTTCCTCCTCTTTCAGCTAATGGCGTTTTTATTTTCCTTCTCTTTCTTGTCTTCCTGATTCCTCTCTTGCACTTCCTCGTCTTTCATGTCTTCCTCGTCCTCTTTATTCTCGTCCTTATCTTTCTAGTTCTTTTTTCCTCCATCTTCTTCCTCCTACTCGTCCTCCTCCACTAAATACCTTCTTGATCCCCCTCCTTCTGCTCTTCGTCCTCCTCCTCCTCGTCCTCGTCCTCATCCTCCTCCAACAAAATGGCGCCTTTATCCCACATTAATTACACAGTCGGCGTCACCTCCGCGTCTCGCTACGAGCCTCGCCATTGTAGTGTTGATCAGCCGCAGCCTCACCTTAATTATGGTAATCGACCTCCTACAGTGTCGATCCGCCGCTGCGTCCACAGTGAGAATGAATGGCCCTCCTCCTCCTCCTCCTCCTCCTCCTCCTCCTCCTCCTCCTCCTCCTCCTCCTCCTCCTCCTCCTCCTCCTCCTCCTCCTCCTGCTTGTTCTCAACCTCCTTATCTTTCTCCTCGTCTTCTTTGCCTTCACCTTTTCCTCATCTTTATCTTCGTTAGCGTGATCCCGTCGTCTTCATTCACCTTTACGTCTTCTTTCTCTTCTTCCTCCTCCTCTTTCTCCACTCCTTTCCATGTTCTTGCCCTCATCCTCATCGTTATCTTTCTCCCTGTCTATTTTATCCTCAGTTTTTCTCGCCCCAGTCTTCGTTAGCATGCCCTCGTCTTCCTTCAAGTCTCTCTCCCTTCTGAACACAAAGAATGGACGTGTTTAAGTTCACTCCGTCACGAGGAGGAAGTGGAAGCCAATCATGCGAGGCTTCATTTGAAAATAAGATTCCCGAAGTGTCTACGAATATTATTAAACCAATTAACTGGGCGAGGGATTAGCATGTATCACTGATAAGTAAGAGTACCTGAGGCGCCCAGAGAAAGGTTAAGACTCATTGATTTATAATGAGGAAATTTCCACCCAGATGAGTAAGATTTGGCGTGCTTGTATTGAGGAGTTTTGCTGTAATTGACGTTTTTAATTATTCTCTCTCTCTCTCTCTCTCTCTCTCTCTCTCTCTCTCTCTCTCTCTCTCTCTCTCTCTCTCTCTCTCTCTCTCTCTCTCTCTCTCTCTCTCTCTCTCTCTCTCTCTCTCTCTCTCTCTCTCCTTCGTACTCCTCTGGTCCTTTCCCAAGTCATGTTTCATTATCGTAGTTGGTCGTCGTGGTGTTGTGGTGGTGTGGGTCGTCGTGGTGTTGTGGTGGTGTGGGATGGTAGTGTCATTGTTTGGTGTCTTCAGGTGTCTGTCTGTGGTTATCATTTTCAAGTAACGTTCATTAGAGGAGTCTGTTGGTGTTGTAGCTGGAGTTACCCAGTATTCCCACAGCAGTCAGTCGAGGCTAGGTTCATCCACTATAGACTTAACTAGCAATAGTCACAAACGACCATTTTCACCACGATAAACCAGAATCACCACAACATTCGACTATTTTCACCACAATCGACTAATATCACCACAGTCGACTCGTATCCTCGCAGCAATTGACCATTTTCACAACCATAACCACAACCACAACCACCATTACCGCCCAGCACCTTCAACCAGCCTCACCACCACAGTCGACCAGGCGCCCTCAACCCCCTGGCCGGACGCATTAAATAATAAGGCGATGTGGTGAACACCTCTTAATTGCTGTGTTTCATCTTACCTGGCCAGCCACGCACCTGGACGCCCTCCCCCCACCTCCCCCTCCCTCATCTCCTCCCCCTTACCTTCATCTTCTTTCTCTTCCTCCTCTCCCCTCTCACTCCCTTATCCTTTCCATCCCCAATACCCTCACTTCCTCTCCCTTGGTATCACCTTAAGCTTCCCTCTCACTTTTCTCCCCTCTCCACTCTTCCTCACCTCTCCCTCCTCTTCTCCTTTCCTATGAGAACACTACGGTGCCAGAGAGAGAGAGAGAGAGAGAGAGAGAGAGAGAGAGAGAGAGAGAGAGAGAGAGAGAGAGAGAGAGAGAGAGAGAGGTCTAGTTCACCGGAAAAGGATGGAGGCTAATGAGCTTCTTAAAGAGAGTGTGACCGTGTTGTGAGAGGTCACGGTGAGAGAGGAGGAGGAGGAGGAGGAGGAGAGGGGGAAGAAGAAGCAGAAGCCGAAAAAATAGCTTAATGTGAAAGGGAAAGAGGGAATTGGGGAACGGATGCTGCTCCTTTTCCTCCTCCTCCTCCTCCTCCTCTTCCTCCTCCTCCTCCTCCTCCTCCTCCTCCTCCTCCTCCTCCTCCTCCTCCTCCTCCTCCTCATCTCAGAAGTCAAAGGTGACTCAGAGATAAAGTGTTCATGTTCTTCGCTCTTTGATTAGAGAAGGAACCGAAGAGACGAAGAGAAGAGGAGCAGGAGGAGGAGCATAAGGAGGAGAGAAACAGTGTTCGATCTGAGGACATGGGCAAGGAACAGGGCATTGGAGGGATTCTTGAGAGAGAGAGAGAGAGAGAGAGAGAGAGAGAGAGAGAGAGAGAGAGAGAGAGAGAGGGAGAGAGGGAGGGAGAGAGGGGATTAAGTAGGATTACACGGGAGGAACAAGTAGAGAACATGTTCCTCAATAGCAACTACTACTACTACTACTACTTCTACTACTAATACTAATACTACTAATACTAATACTACCACCATCACCACCACCACCACCACCACCACCACCACGAAGGATGCAAGACAGGGAAGATTCTATTGGTGGAGATACGTATGTGGATATCTGGTGGAAGGAGGAAGGGAGAGGGAAAGAGAAGAGATGTGGCAGTCCAGGTGGAGGGTGAAAATAAAAGGAAACCAGAGGAGGAGGAGGAGGAGGAGAAGGAAGAAGAGGAGGAGGAGGCTGGAGAGAACATGTGGTATGTCCTTAGGCAACGCGGAGACACCCAAATGAAGGAAGAAAAAAAGAAAAGGAAAAAAAATCACTGGGAAAAAGATGCAGGTGGGAAGGTGGCGGAGAGAGAGTGGGAGAGAGAGAGTGACTGTGGTGGTGATGGTGGTGGTGGAGGAGACTTCTTGCCACGGGGCTCTCTGAAGGCGCCCGCTGCGACGACACTTAAATACACAATTGCGCTGTTTATAGGAGGGGTGTTGCTCGCGGCGCCTGCGGGGAGATGACTCGGGCTGGAAGACGCGCCTTTGTAATGTCCTCTAGCGGAAGGGAAGCGAGGAGCAGCGGGAGAGAAAGAGAGGGGGAGGGAAAGTGAGGAGAAGAGTTGGAGGAATGGAAGGAAGAGGACATCGGGGAGGGAAAGTGAAGGGGCATATAGACAACAAGACGAAAAGGACATGAGAGGAAGTGAGGAGGACAGTGCAGGAAGGGAGGAATGGAGAGATTACATGGAGAGAGAAGGAGAAAAATGGAAGAAAAGAGACAATAAGAAGAGAAGAACATCAGGGAAAATGAGGAGAGAAGTGGGAGAAAAGAAAATAGCGTAGAGGGAATGAGGAATCAAGAGAGCCAGACAACAGGAAGAAGAGAAGAGGGAAAGTGAGAAGAGAATGAGAGGAGGATATGAGAGAGAGAGAGAGAGGAGAGAGAGAGGATGCAGTGACATTAGAGAGATATAGGAGACTTAGTGAAGGAGGAAGAGGAGGCGTTAGAGGCAAGGAAGGGAAGAGGAGGAGGAGGAGGAGGAGGAGGAGGAGGAGGAGGAGGAGGAGGTGGAGTAACCCCAGCATCAGTAGATAAGGCGAAGGTTGACTGCTAACTAAGAGAGCGGGGGCATTAACAGTCTAGGAAGGTCGCAATTAGTGGGGAGCGGCGATTTTAGTGACAAGAAGGAGCAGGAGGAAGAAGAGGAGGAGGAAGAAAGCCCTACACAAAATAATAATATACGTTTTATTTTCTCACCTTGAGTTCACCTAAGTATGTTGCATGTGGTGCTTTAAACGTAATTTTTCTTCTTCCCTGAATCTAGCCCGTGTTTGATCCGAGAAGAGGAGAGAAGAAGGAGGGAGGAAGAGGAGGCTGACGAGGAAGGGCTGGAGGAAAGGAGGGAGGAAAGGGGGGATCAGGTGTGGTGGCTGGAGGCAAAATGAGTTGGCAGAGAAAAAAAGTGGCGTGGCGAGCAGTTGTGGTTGTGGTGGTAGTAGTAGTAGTAGTAGTAGTAGTCGTAGCAGTGATTGTTATTCAGATATCAACACTGCCAATATAAAGAATAGTAATAGTAGTGTAATAATAACAACATCCACACACGTTCGAATACTAACAATCTTAACTAAAACCCGGCTGGTCGTTAGGCATTGGTTGTCATTACTTCGCACAAAAACTGTTTACGTCATGGTTATAGTTGTTACACTGGCCGTGCTGAAGAACGCTGAGGCACGGAGAAGGACTACGAATGACTGGTCGGCATATACAAAGCAACTCTTGAGCGCATGTGTAATCCCTGTGTGGTAGTGGTGGTGGTGGTGGTGGTGGTGGTGGTGGTGGTAGGTGAAGCAGAAAACAGGTTATGAAATAGTGATAGGAAGTTGAGGATGTGTTGTTTTTAATAAAGCGTGGGTGCTGATGCAGGAGGAGGAGGAGGTGGTGGTGGAGGAGGAGGTGGAAGAAGAAGAGGAAGACTGGACACGCCTGCAGGCCATCACTGACCTCTGCTGGACAGGTGCAACTCTCTCTCTCTCTCTCTCTCTCTCTCTCTCTCTCTCTCTCTCTCTCTCTCTCTCTCTCTCTCTCTCTCTCTCTCTCTCTCTCTCTCTCTCTCTCTCTCTCTCTCTCTCTCTCTCTCTCTCTCTCTCCTCCATAACAAGTGCGGCATCTTTCCTACATCTCTCCACATCAACACGTCCTCCTCCTCTCTCATCTCCTCCTCCTCCTCCTCCTCCTCCTCCTCCTCCTCCTCCTCCTCCTCCTCCTCCTCCTCCTCCTCCCAAGTTGCTTTTTTCCTCCCTCCTGCTCCTCCGTTAATGACATGACAAAATTTTTATCCTTTTTTTCTATGTCTGTCTTCTTTTGAAAATTGAGTATCTCTCTCTCTCTCTCTCTCTCTCTCTCTCTCTCTCTCTCTCTCTCTCTCTCTCTCTCTCTCTCTCTCTCTCTCTCTCTCTCTCTCTCTCTCTCTCTCTCAACGCGTGTTCAGCACCAGTATATTTTTTTTCTCACTCGTAGACGGAATATTGGATTTGAAGAAAACAGCTGTCACTTTTCACATATCAAGTTGAGTGAGAGAGAAAGAGGAAGAGAGAGAGAGAAAAGTGAGAGAGAGAAATATTGAGTCTTCCATCCCTCGTCTCTCTCTCTCTCTCTCTCTCTCTCTCTCTCTCTCTCTCTCTCTCTCTCTCTCTCTCTCTCTCTCTCTCTCTCTCTCTCTCTCTCTCTCTCTCTCTCTCTCTCTCTCGTAAGATATGTGTTGCTGTAGAGAATTTTATGGAAAAGTTCCGGCGCAGGGATTTTGGAATAGACACACACACACACACACACACACACACACACCTATTATTCGTTTTTTACCTCCGACTGAAACCATTGCTACTTTTTTTTTATTATTTTATCTAGTGGAGGGCGAATCTTGTTTGGGGGATATTGCATTTTACTTAATTGGTGGGGAAACTTTGTGCTGGTTTCTGGCTTCCGTAAACTATTGTGTATGTGAGTACGTGTGTTGTGCCTCCTCGTCTGTGCAGGAATATTGCTCCCAAACACGTGAAAATGTTTTATGCAATATTAGCTCAGGGTGTTTAAGTGCTTCTTTTATTACCCTATTGCTGAGGGGCAAAAAAGTGTTGCGTGCAGCCTTAAAGTGCTCCCTTTAGGTAATTAGCGTGTGTTACCTGTGCATTATGTAAGGTTATGGTGTGTTTCTGTGCATGAAACTGCCAGGGTGCTTCGTGGAACTGTGTATTTGGGTTTTCACGTATGCTTGTTACGTGTGTACAGCGTGAGGGGTTATGAAAGTGAGTGTTTTCCTGGCAGCTCTGTGAATCAAGTCATTAGGTAAGACTGTATTCACCGCGACGCGTACAGAGGGACACAGGACGAGGCCGATGGAGTAGAAAGGCAAGCCAATAGAGACACGAGATGAGAAAAATTATCCGAAGCGAAATGGAAGCCACGACCAGGAGACAGAGATGAGTGGAGGGAAAGTGGTGCCAGTCCTTTGTGCTGCTGTGGACTGTAATGGCTACCAATGATGATGATATATAGAAGGTCCTGTGCACGGCCAGCCAGCCTCGTGTCCATTGTCCGCGTGTCCTGTGTGTGGGGCGGCGGGCGGGGCGGCCAGGTGGTGGGCCCGCGGGCGAGGGGCGGTCAGACGAGTTTACAGAACGAGTCCGGGTCCATTGCTGACGCTGCGCTGGTCAGGCGTAGTTCCCCCTCCCTCCCTCTCCCGATCTCACCCTCTCCCCATCACTTCCCCTTCCACTCTCACCCGCCATCTCTATTCTCTCCTATCCCTTCCATCACTCCCATTCCCATCTCTTTCTCCCTCTTGGTTCCACTCTTCCCTCCCTCCCGCCCTGTCTGATTCTCCTATCCACTCCCCTCTCCCTCCTTGTCTGGTTCTCGTATCTCTTTCTTTCTCTCGCTGTATTCCTCCACTCCCTTTCTTTCTCCCCTTCTTCCCCCGGTGTCCTTCCCGCCTGCTCTCATCCTGTCTCCTCCTCCTTGAACATGTGCTTCATCCTGGCAAACTTTTCTTCCTAAGTGTAGTTTTGTTTTTCATTGAGTGATGCTTGTTTGTAGTCTCATGCACTCCTCCTCCTCCTCCTCCTCCTCCTCCTCCAGCATCACCATTCTCTCCACCACCTCAACTAATGTTCCGAGTCCTCCTCTCCGAACATCACCCAGACATTTTTTTCTCCTTATCATCAGCCTAATTCATTCAACACCACGCCCCACCGAGCCTCGTGCCGCCAAGAACCAGCCTTTTCGGGGCGCTGGGGTGGCTGGACAGGAGTGGACGAGGCGGGGCTGGACTGGACGGGGCGGGGCGGGGCTCGGCGGAGCAATGGGTACTTTGGGTCTGGGTTTCCATGGGTGGCTTGGTGTTGTCTTTTTTAGGTGACTGGATGAGGTGTCAGGGAGGGAAGTCTAGTTTTTGTCTACTTTCTCATAATCATCTAATCTCTCTCTCTCTCTCTCTCTCTCTCTCTCTCTCTCTCTCTCTCTCTCTCTCTCTCTCTCTCTCTCTCTCTCTCTCTCTCTCTCTCTCTCTCTCTCTCTCTCTCTCTCTCTCTCTCTCTCTCTCTCTCGTGGGTCTGTAATGGTAAGGTACGGTGTAAGGTGTAAATGAAAGTATGTTTTGAATTATTCCCTGTGTGTGTGTGTGTGTGTGTGTGTGTGTGTGTGTGTGTGTGTGTGTGTGTGTGTGTGTGTGTGTGTGTGTGTGTGTGTAACAACTCTACTACTAACCTTCCGGGACTCGAACCATGCATCATATATACAGCACACAAGGGAAAACCCACTCCACCAGCCACATCTCGAGAAGAAAAACACAGTAGAAAAAAAAGGAAAAAAAAGTAGGAACATCTAGCGGGATTTTAAGTACCTTTTCTGATAGGGACGGGCGGGGCTCCAGGTTAATTAGCCAGATCCACACCCACACCTGCATCCACAAGCTTAATTAACCCACATACACCCACGCTCATCACCCACTTCCACGCCCACGATAGCGTTTCAATGACCCGCTCACGCCCACACGCCCTCCGTCCCACGACCGAGCTTTTCCACCCACACCGATCCACGCCCATGGTCAGCCCCGGGCACACCGCCGCCCACACCTTCAGGAGGGCGCTGGTGGTGACCGACCCCGCCCGTGTATGACTCAGGTGGCCTCCAGGTGAAGAAGGTGGAGCGGGGCCTCAGGTGTGTGTGTGTGTGTGTGTGTGTGTGTGTGTGTGTGTGTGTGTGTGTGTGTGTGTGTGTGTGTGTGTGTGCTATAATTCATGAGATGGGCTGAACCGCACTCCGCTGAGTTACTCGGAATAAAATTACGAAGCAGCAGTTTGTTTTTTAATTAACTTATGCGCATTGGCGTGCGTTACATAAATTCACAAGTACGTTGCGTTGCTTCGGCTGGTGGCGGTGGCAGTGGCGTTGGCGGTAGCAGTGGTGGCGGTGGAAGGTGTAGTAAGAAAGCAATAAAACACTCTGGCCTAATGCACATCAACGCTACCACGACTCCTGAATACTTAATTACAGTGGGGTAAAAATAGCATCACCGGAGGAAATGCATAGTGAAACGGATCGGGAAAAAAAAATGATGGCAGCGAGTGTAGTAATTCCAAATTGGGTTAACAGAAGGGTAATTCAGTTACTTTTTACACCACCTGAATAATAAGTTTTGTAAATCGGCTGGTCAGGTAGGTGTGTTTTCTTCAATTGAATATTCCGACTGTAGACAGAGATGAGGTTAGCTTCAAGGGAGTATAGGTAAGGTCTCTCTCTCTCTCTCTCTCTCTCTCTCTCTCTCTCTCTCTCTCTCTCTCTCTCTCTCTCTCTCTCTCTCTCTCTCTCTCTCTCTCTCTCTCTCTCTCTCTCTCTCTCTCTCTCTCTCTCTCTCTCTCTCTCTCTCTCTCTCTCTCTCTCACGGGCCGCCCAGGTGAGTCCGGCAGGTAGAGCGAGCGAAGGTAAACACTGGGTAGAAGAAGGAAGTGAATTTTGCGACGCTGAACGACACTAAAGGAAAATTGTGTTTTGTGTGGGAGAATAAAACATATCTGGTGGTTTTGTGCGTGTGCTTGTTCCTGTGTGTGTGTGTGTGTGTGTGTGTGTGTGTGTGTGTGTGTGTGTGTGTGTGTGTGTGTGTGTGTGTGTGTGTGTTATCAAGACGGACCCACGTGACCCCATCGATGGCATACATTCACTCATGCATAAACACTCACCCAGAGAGAGAGAGAGAGAGAGAGAGAGAGAGAGAGAGAGAGAGAGAGAGAGAGAGAGAAAGGAGCGAGGACCGAGGACCGAGGACCGAGGAGGAGGAGGAGGAGGAGGAGGAGTAGTGGCGGCGGTGGAGGAGGAGTAGTAGTGGAGGTGGAGGGTGAGGGAAGGAGGAGGAGGAGGAGAAGAGCGGGTTCATGGCCAAGCATCGCCTCGAGCACCAGCTACCCTTGCTGCACGCCCGCCGCCCACCGACGTCCTCACCCACGCCGGACACAGCCTGCTCTCTCTCTCTCTCTTTCTCTTCGTGGCTGCAGCGTAGTTACGGCCGAGGCGGGGAGAGTTTACGCGCGCTTTCGGTGAAGTGTTTGTAGATGGACCTGATGATTGTTCGACTCTTGACCAGCAGGGGCACAGGAAACGCAGGTAACAGTGCAGGTGTTTATTCACAGAAGGTGTGAACAGAAGGCTGGAGGTAGGTGATCTCTCGGCGCCAGGCCGCGCACTTCCACTTAACACTTATGACTGAAGCCTAGCTCGTTCACTCATACACGTATTCATGCCTCACACAAGTCTCGCTCATTCACTCGTTCACACAACTAGCTAACAACCACACACCTCCCCCGAGACATAAGGAAGATTCCTTATCTTTGTTATGGCTACCGTAACACATGAAACAAAGTTACAATGATTGAAGTACAGAAAACACGGTACATATACACAAAACAAACACAGCGTACAATGAACACGTACGACTAATCGTAGGTGCTACGGTGCCACCGCACCTGCAGTCGTCTCGGCTCCCTACGCTGTCGGCTGCTTCGACGCTCTGGTTGCTCTCGGCCACGGTGTACCCCGTTACCCTGATGCTCCGGGCTGCCGGGATGGTGGTGTTCCTCGTGACCCTGATGCTGAAGCGCTGCACCGCCATGAGCGGTGTGCTGCTCGACAGGAAGGGGAGCAAGAGGTCTGTGTGGGCGTAGGTGTCTTCTATTACGCCACATCACGCGACCGCTGCCCATCTTGATGAGGTAGTCTCTCCTTCGCCCAACAGCCACGATGACACCCAGGCGATCCCAGAGGCCTGTCGTGTGATCTTGAACGTCGACGTGGCCACCGAGGTGCAGGAGAGGAAGAGTACGGGCGGACGCGTCGTGGCGAAGTTTCGCTTTCTTCCTCAGTCGCTCTGCCTTGGCGTCGCACTCATCAGCAGCGCGCTGCCACTGCTGAGCGTATGAGCGATGATGAGCCGGGACACAGGACCTCATAGGATGACCCGAAGAGGACTTGTGCTGGTGATCGCCCTTCCCGCCCTCGGAGTGTTGCGCAGTTCCAGCAACCCGCGAGCGAACGCATCCTCGTCCAGGTGTCCCTGCTGTGTGGTCGTGAGGATCAGCTTCTTCACGGACTTGACCGCTGCCTCGGCGTGACCATTGGAGCGTGGATAATGAGGTGAAGATACACGATGCTCCACCCCCCATCGAGCCAGGAAGCGCCGTACCGATGAAGAAGTGAACTGCGGTCCACCGTCAGTCCTCAGGAGAACAGGCACGCCCGTGTCGGCGAACACACCCCGAAGGACACGAACGAGCTGATCAGCCGATGCTGGACGTGAGCATGCAGACACGTGAGGCCACCCAGACAAGCGATCTACATACACGAGGTATGTACGGCCTGCTGCGTGGAAGTAGTCTGCAGAAACTGACTCAAACACCCTGCTGGGTGTGTCCGTGTCCTGCCAGAGAGGTTCGTTGGCTTGGCTTGGTAGGAGTGGACGGCATAGTGAGCATCCAGAAACGACGTTCTCAACGTCTCTGTCCATACCAGGCCAGTACACCGTTTGTCGGGCCCGTCGCTTGGTGCGCTCCATCCCTGATGACTGTCATGGAGTCGCTCTAGTGTTTCTCGGCGGAGGCTGTGAGGAATAAGAAGCCTCGGCCCGTAAACCACCAGGTCGTCGTCTACGGCCAGCAGACTGCGCACCGGCCAGTACGTACGCAAGCGGTGATCGAGGTCGTGGCAATGATCAGGAAGCCCTCGATGATGACGTTCTTGAGCAAGCAGTACTCCCGTCTCTTGCTGCTGCGGCACACCATTTCCACAGTCTGATCCTGGAGTGGTGCTAAGCGGACGCCGTCCTCATTGGTGGCAGATAACGCTGAGATGACCGCTGAGTGGAGAGGGTCGAGGTCACCAGAAGTAGCAGCATCCTCTTCCTCCACTGGGTCCTGTACTGGAGCACGTGAGAGGGCGTCGGGCACACAGTGTGTCGATCCCTTAGGGATTGTACGAGATGCTGTTACGGCGAAGGGTCGAGCGTCGTCTGTCAACTCGATGGCCATGGATCCACCAGCCATTGCACGTAAACCTTCCTTTGCTTCGAAGACGCTGGGAAAGGCCTTGATCACAGCAGCAGCGTGCCCCGCACGCTGCTGTGGCGTTGGGTCGTAGGAATGAGGCCAGCTGATCACTTCTGTGGGCGTAGATAGAGGTGGCTGCGAGGCGGTCGGGTACTTGATGGAGCTGTTGCCGGTGTGCTGTTCTTCCCTGCGTAGCGGTCGGATTTGAGCCGGAAAATCTTCGGGAGGATTCCGAGAGCGATGGAATCGTACCAGCTAAGCAGCGCCCCCTTCACCTCCTTCACCACGCTCACAACAGTCTCAGCTTCCCTGTCGCCCAGTTGCAAGTGCGACGAGAAAGTGCCTACACAGGTGAGGGGGTGATTACCGGCAGCATAAAGTCCATCACCATCAGCGGGCGCCAAGCTGGAGGGCGGGATTCCAAGGAGTGTTGCCGTGTCGAGGCCAATAACGGTCGTTTCGGCCCCAGAGTCAGGAGTCCACGTAATCTTGTCTCTTCCAGCGGGATGTGTGGCGGTAATGAGCACCTGGGGCGCAGGTCGTGCCGTCACCGTCTTTGTGTATACGCCTGATAAGAGCTGGTATACACTGGCACTGGCTCCCCGCCTCGGGCCTGCACCGCGATGAGGAGAGACAGTTGAGGAACTCCTCGAAGCTCCTCGTCGTTTCCTCACTGTCTGCTGACATACACTCGCAAAATGCCCTCTTTTCCCGCAGTTACGACACACTTTATCTATTGCCTGGCATCCCCTTTTGTCACTGCGACAATCTTTGCCACAACGATAACAGCCCGTGGGGCTTGAGCCCCGAAACTGCCCTTCCTGTAGTTCGAGACAGCGTTCACACCATGGCTCGAAGAGTGAGAGCCGCCCCTTAGTACTGCACTACACTGGTTAGCGCTCTCTGATGCTCTGCAAATATCTATGGCGTTTTCAAGGGTGAGTTTCTTGTTTTCCAGCATGCGTTTCAGAGCCACTTCGTCTCGTGTCCCAACGACAATTCTGTCACGCAGCTGATGGTTTATGCACTGGTCGCAAAAGTCACAGAAATTGGCGATTTCCTTAACAGCACATAAAAAGTCGTCAAAACCTTCTTGCGTTTCTTGCACGCGGGAGTAGAAGTCTCTTCTATCCATGATGATGTTGCGCTGGCTTCGCAGGTACTCACACATTGCATCGAGGATGGTTCTTAACTCCGCGTCTCTCGGTAAGCTTATCCCGTAGCGAAGTGTGCACGGGTCCACTCGTCGTCTAGGACAGCAGCGAGTGCCGCCCTCTGCTCAGCCAGGGAGAGACAGTCTATCCTGGCGAGGGTTACGTATCCTTCAAACTTATGGCGCCACGTGTCGAACTCACGTAAAGATGCTGACGCCGTTAAGTGAGGAATGATGGTGGCGGACGTCGGGAACCTCGCGCCCTGGGTAGACGTGCTGCGGGCTGTGGTTTCGCCTTCATTGCTCGCCGTGGTGCGACTGGGAGCTTGTGTCCCCACTCTCTCCAGCAGCTGGGTTAAACGCTCCTCGCGAGCCTGACTCTGCTCCGACTGTCGCGCTAGCAGGGCAGCCAGCGCCTCCAACTGCTTCTCCATTCTGCGCCGTACCCACTGCAGCCTTGTCCTGATCCTACTCACTGCGCCATGTTCGACTCTTGACCAGCAGGGGCACAGGAAACGCAGGTAACAGTGCAGGTGTTTATTCACAGAAGGTGTGAACAGAAGGCTGGAGGTAGGTGATCTCTCGGCGCCAGGCCGCGCACTTCCACTTAACACTTATGACTGAAGCCTAGCTCGTTCACTCATACACGTATTCATGCCTCACACAAGTCTCGCTCATTCACTCGTTCACACAACTAGCTAACAACCACACAATGATCTTTAGAATATATCAAGCGTATTTTTGTGCTTTTTTTTTTTTTTTTTTTTTTTTTTTTTTTTTTTAGAGATGAATGGTGAGTTTTTTTGGTCTGTTTGTTAGATTAGGTTGCTATTTTTATGTGATATGTGGGTTAAGTTTTTCTATTCCTCTTGCAAATTGTGCTTAAGTGTGACCAGATTGTTTACAGATAATTATTCCTGACTGCGTGGCTTCAACAAGGTCTGCGCACTAGATTAGGATGCTTGTGTTATCTAATAGCTCTTCTAAAGGTCTGAATTGCACTTTACATACAGCAAAGACTTCATTCAGCTGTCTAAATTGTGCACAGTTCATTAGGTTGTTTACATATAATTATTCTAAACTGTGTGACTTAAACAGGGTCTGTGCACTAGATTAGGATGCTCGCGTCATCAAATAGCTCTCTAAAAGTCTGAATTACACTTTACATACAACGGAGACTTCATTCAGCAGTCTAAATTGTGCACAGTTGATTAGCCTTGACTGTGTGACTTTTAGAACAAACAGGTCCGAACCCCGGCTGGTAGAGTGTCTCCTTGCGGGCACATTTTATAAAGAGGTGGAGTGTGTGATTTAAGAACGATCGCACCTGTGGCCTGCGTGTTTTTTTGTGCGGCTTAGTGAGGCAGGCTGGGCAGTTCGTGCATTCTACCGTGCGTCTTTTGAAGGTCTGAGGTGCGGCAGAGTGTGGGACGCGAGCGGTGTGACATTTCATGGCCGGACTGACTAGTGTTTGGTCTGGCTTCGCTTGCCTGGTTACTGTGCTGGACTGTATGAGTGTGTTTATGTTTAAGTTAGGTAAAGATCTCAGGGTGTAAGGTAGTAAAGATTGATAGTTGTTAGGTAATGTTTTGTGGAGTTAATTTGTATGTATGTATATCTGTGTATCTAAGGGAGAGGAGTAGGTAGTTTTAGATGCTTTTTATGTGGTTTAGGTTGCCTGTTAGATTCACTTAGCATTCTTTATTGTGTGCTTTGCGTGGAGTGAAGGCTTCTGTACATAGGTTAAGAAATAGGAAAAGTGAATGTGTGTCCGTCGGGGAAATTTCCAATCAGAAAACTGGTCTTTTTATTTTGTAAGTCTTAACGTGATTTTTTTCTCTCGTCTGTGATTCTGATTGGATTTGTCTATTTACTTTTCCTATTTTTACTTTTTTTCATTTTTTTCCTTGTTATTCAATGTCTGTCTGCCTGCCAGGGTCAGATTTATATGCCTGTCTGTTTATTTGTACCTGTGTCCGTCTGTATCTTTATACCTGTTATATCTTCATGGCTGTCGGTCTGTCTTATTTATGTCTTTTATTATTATCTGCCTTTTTATTTATTTATTTACCTCAGTGTGTGTGTGTGTGTGTGTGTGTGTGTGTGTGTGTGTGTGTGTGTGTGTGTGTGTGTGTGTCTTCAATTTCCATACATATCTGCTAGTTTTTCTCTGTATTATATTTACATGTTTGTGTCTGTTTTTCTATCTATTTACTGCTGTCTGTCTGTCTGTCTTTCCTGTATCTTCATGTGGTTGTCCTTTTCTGTCTCTCTTACTAGTCTGTTAGTGTTTCTGTCTTACCTCTGCTAGTGTTTCTATCTATGTCTGTCTGTCTCTCTGTCTGTCTCAGCCTCTATGCATGTCTGGTGTCCCTCCGTCTGTTCGCTAAGTGGGTTCGCATGTCCGGCCCATCCTATGACCACCCCGCGTCTCGGTAATGGCTACCTGTTCTCTCTTATTACCGCAGCATCCCAAGCGTTAAGAACACCTCTGGGGGGATGCGGTGGGGGGAGGGATCCTGCGCAGACTGCGGGTCGCCTCCTTCTACACCCTTGCTCCGCCCCCTCTAGTCCTACCAAGCGTCCTAACCTCTTCCGTGCCCGTCTCCTTTCCAAGTTAAATCCTACTTACATCCTGTTTGCTGTTTCCTGCTTTTGTATTTCCTATCTTACTCGTATGTGTTTCTCTATATCCTGTTTTGTTTTTTGCCTCTGCCCGTTCAGTGTTAGGATGTTTTGTAGGTTTCTTTAGGATACTAGAATTGTTATATCCTACGTCTGGGGGGGTGAAAGATTAAAAAAAGTAGGATGAAGGTTGATATGTAATGGAGTTTCTCTCTCTCTCTCTCTCTCTCTCTCTCTCTCTCTCTCTCTCTCTCTCTCTCTCTCTCTCTCTCTCTCTCTCTCTCTCTCTCTCTCTCTCTCTCTCTCTCTCTCTCTCCTTGCTGCAAAATAAATACACGTTTAAGTTGAACACAAATTAACTTTACAGTCTGTGTGTGTGTGTGTGTGTGTGTGTGTGTGTGTGTGTGTGTGTGTGTGTGTGTGTGTGTGTGTGTGTGTGTGTGTGTGTGTGTATACCCAGGACACGTACACAAACCAGTTTTATCTCCCTCGGGGCAGGTTTACAAAGCAAGTCTCCCATTGGTTCATGATTATATTTCCCCTAAGCTGATTGGTCACTGAATATATCGTCCCAAGGCTCATTGGCTGACGGGTTTGTTGTGATGGGACAGGAAGGGCCGTGATTGGCGGGCGCCTTAGCCAATCAGGGAGGGGCTTAGGGACGATTCATGAGCAATATTGAGAATTCATGTGTGATAGGAACTACGAGAAAAGACATTCGAGTGATTAAGTAAATAAAATCCATTAGACCCTCCTCCTCCTCCTCCTCCTCCTCCTCCTCCTCCTCCTCCTCCTCCTCCTCCTGCACGGTCGGGTCTGCGAACTGGAGAGGTCAACGCTGACTACATTATGTCTGGTGTTGAGGTAAAACACACACACACACACACACACACACACACACACACACACACACACACACACACACACACACACACACACACAGAGAGAGAGAGAGAGAGAGAGAGAGAGAGAGAGAGAGAGAGAGAGAGAGAGAGAGAGAGAGAGAATGTCTTAAAATTATTTCCTCCGACAAAAAAAATAAATAAATAAATGAATAACTACAGGTAAAAGCACAGGTATCGGTCTTTCATAGAAAACATGGGAAGAAAAACGAAGCGAGCGAAAAGAAGAGGATTGGCTGAAAGAACAAAGAAATAGGAAAATAAGAGAAAAGAATAATTACCCTTTTACTCTTCTTCCCTCTACTACTACTACTACTACTACTACTACTACTACTACTACTACTACTACTACTACCACCACCCCAACTATTACCACTACTTTGGTCTTCATGCCTCGTCAGGTAGTCATGTTTTCTCAAAGTCATCCCTGCCATTAGTACTTCGCTCAAACTGATAAAAAACGGGGCGAGGGTGTCAACTCCTTGGTTAACAGACGATGATGTCGCGGAACACTGCAGGGGGAAGGGGCGCTGAGGACACACCCCTTCCCTTCCTTCCTCTACCCTTCCTCCTTTTCTTTACCCTTCCTTAACCTTTTCTAAATCCTAAACCTTTCATTTTTTGTCTTTCTCTCTTTGTTTCGATTTTTTGTTTAGTTAGATTTTTTATTTTATTTTCGTATTTAAGCTTTAATTTTTGTTTTCTTTCATTTTTCTTTTTGCATATTTCACGTTTTCTCTTTTCCTGTATCTAATTCTTTGTTTCTTTAATAGTTTTATTCTGTTTTATTCCTGCTTTATTCCTGCACACCCTTCCTTAGTCTCCCCTCCCTTCCTCTCCTTTATTTAACCCTAGAATCCATTTTCTTTTCACTCTTTCACTCCTTCATGAGTCATTTTCCTTGTGTAACAAATTCCTCACTCCCTTTTCCCAAATCTTCACTTCTATTCCCTTATCTCTCCCTAAAGTCCCTCTTCTAACCATCCCTTCTTCGCTATCTCTCCTTCCTCCTTCCCTCAACCCTTCCATTTCTCCCCTCCACTTTTACCTCCAAGTCTTTCTTCCATCCATCCCTTCATTATCTTTCCTCCTTTCTTAATTCTTCCATTTCTTCTCCGCCACATTTCACCGCCTCTCACACACCGAAGCCTTTCTCTACCCTTGAAAACAAGACTTGTCGGGGAGAGGAAAGGGTGTTGGCGAGAAGTCGAGGGCGGGAGGCAGGTTCGTGATGGCGGGAGGAGGCTGAAGAGGGAGAGAGAGGGAGAAAGGGAGGGAGAGGAAAGAGGTCGACAGACAGCTTTGCAAGGGTGAAAGAGGAAAAGTAGGGTGAGAAACGGAGAAAGGGGGTGAAAGAAGAGAGTTTTCGATAGCTTAGTAGTGAAAGAAGTGAAGCAGGGTAGGAGAAATGAGGAGCCATGAGAGAGAAGGGAGATAATGACAGGTTGAGAAAATAAGGATACGAAGAGAGAGAGAGAAAGAAAAGAAGAGACGATAAAACATAAGACTAAAGAAGAAAAAAAAAATAGGATAAGAAACGGAGATTTGGAGGAAAGGAAGACCATGAGAGGACGAAACAGGTAGAAAAGAGAGAGAAAATAAAAAAAAACCACTGTAGTAAGAGTGCATGAGGAAATGTTTGGGGGAAAAATGATATAACAGCCATTTGAAGAGTGAGAAGAGAGACAGATAGCAGATGAGTTTGGAGAGTAAAGGTGAGAGTGAGGAGGATGCAGGGTGCGGGCGGGAAGGGCGGGGGCAACTTTGTGCCTTGTACCGTGAGCCTCTTAAGGGAACGTTCTCTCAAGGCGCCCGAGCAAAACCAAAATCTGTGTCAGGCCCTTAAGAGTCTCCCACACAGCTCTCCTTCCAGCGCCTCTTACTCCTCCTGTGCTTTCTCCGTTTGTCTGTATGAATGTCTCTCTCTCTCAGCATCATTTTCCATCTCTTTCGCTTCCGCGGGTTCATTTCTCTTGTTTCTGTCTTTCCTTCTCGTTTTTTGTTTTGTTTTTCATGTTAATTTATTCATCTTCCTACTTGTTTCTCTCTCTCTCTCTCTCTCTCTCTCTCTCTCTCTCTCTCTCTCTCTCTCTCTCTCTCTCTCTCTCTCTCTCTCTCTCTCTCTCTCTCTCTCTCTCTCTCTCTCTCTCTCTCTCTCTGTCTTTCCTTCTCCTCCTTTATTTTTCTTTAACTCATTCTCTTCTACCTCTATTTTTACCTCCTCTCCTTCTGGTTTTCCTCTCCTCTCTTCTTCTTCCCTCTCTCCCTCTCTCTCTCTCCTCTCGCCTTGTCGTGTCATTGTCCCCTGAAGTGACTGAGACACACACATCTCACCTCTGCTCCTCTCCCTCCTCTCACCTTTGTCTCTCTTTTTCTCTTTCCCTTCCTTGCTCTTCGCTCTTCCTCATTTCTCTTTCTCTCATTCATTGTACCTAACTCCTCCCCTTCTCTCTCTCTCTCTCTCTCTCTCTCTCTCTCTCTCTCTCTCTCTCTCTCTCTCTCTCTCTCTCTCTCTCTCTCTCTCTCTCTCTCTCTCTCTCTCTCTCTCACGCCTCCTAGAGCGCCCAGCGGCAATCATCTAAGTGAAATGGAAAGTTATTTTGTGTAGGTGTCTTGCCTGATTGGCGTCATGCAGAGAGAGAGAGAGAGAGAGAGAGAGAGAGAGAGAGAGAGAGAGAGAGAGAGAGAGAGAGAGAGAGAGATTAATTTCGTTTTACTCAAGTTTTGTATTCTTGTATGTTCTTTTTTTCTTTTTGTTTGTTTTGTTTATTCGTTGTTTTCTGAGGAAACTTGCTCGTTATCACATCATCATCATTATCATCATCACATTTTTTTTATCTTCGTTTTTTTTTTTTGTATGATAGATTTGTTCTCTCTTTCCATCATCAACACTATTACCATTATCACTCCCTCACCCCCCCCCACCCACACACACACATACACACCCTCTTCAGAGCCTCACATTCACCCTACACACGCTCCCTCAACCTCCCTCAACCTCTCCTACCATCATCTGCATCATCTCCTCATTTTCCCATCGTCTCCCTCACAATACCTATCCTCTCCCTTCTCCTCCCCCATCCCGACTGATCATGGATGCTGCCTCAGTCCCGGGAATACATTACGGTCACCTGTGATTTATGAGTCGCTGGTCGGGAGTCGCTGGTCGGGAAAGGAAAATCTGCGAAATTGGTGTGGTGTTGGTGTTGTGAAGGTGGTGATGACGGTGTTGGTGGTGTGTGTGATTGTAATGGAGGTTGTAATGTGTGTAAGAGAGAGAGAGAGAGAGAGAGAGAGAGAGAGAGAGAGAGAGAGAGAGAGAGAGAGAGAGAGAGAGAGAGAGAGATTAGAACAACGATGCCCTTCAGAACAATAAACACACACACACACACACACACACACACACACACACACACACACACACACACACACACACACACACACACACACACACACACACACACACACACACACACACACACACGTATAGAAACAAACTGACAAAACACAAACTAAGAAGAAATAAATAAATAAATCGACACAGTGGGGTTATAATTTACACTCCAAAAATGAAGAACAAAATGTGAAATAGGTTACGTCACCCTCCATTAGCCTGATCCCATAATCCAATTCGGTCTCCAGCTCATCTCCCGCCACTGCAGCTGCGACCAAACAGCGCCGCGGCGAGGCTGGCGGCGATGAGAGACTGGGCTGTGGGTTGATGGTGGTGGTGGTGGTGGTGGTGGTGGTGGTTGTGGAGGTGGTAATTTTCTTCTTCTTCTTCGTCTTCGTTTTCCTCCTCCTCCTCCTCTTCCTTCTTCTATTACTACTACTACTACACGTGAATATATCTTGTAATTAGCATACTTGAATCTTATTATTGTCACTCATTCTTTCATTTTCCTATTATTATTATTATTATCATTATTATTATTATTATTATTATCATTATCATCATCATCATTATATTACAAGAATGTCCATCCGTAACTTCTCACTTCATTTTCCCTCGTCTGGTTTCCCCTTTCGTCGTCTGGCCTCTCTCGATCCCTCCCCACCTTTCCTTCGTCGTGGGTTAGCGTGCAAGGGGAAGGAGGGAAGGGGAGGGAAGGAGTGCGGGTGAGGTGGTGTAGTCCTTGACCCTCTCTCCTTGGAGCTAAACATAAATATTGGTCGATTTTCCTGTATTATTAAAGTGCTGTTTGCGAGGCGCCGCTTAGCCCATCGACCCGCGAAGAGAGCAGATCTAACTTTTTTTTGTTTTGTTTTTTGTTTAACCGCATTAACTCTTTTACAAGTACTGAGACTTTCTAATCTTCATAAAATCGCTTAAATAATCAGAAAAAAAAAGATTGATAGGTGATAGAATAGCAGCGGATGGGTAATTAATTATTTTGAACGCTTTTCAGTGACAAATATCTTGATCTTGATCCTGCTATGTAATTTGGAATAGAAATTAAGCCGATGTCGTGGCAGTGAAGGAGTTAGTAGCAAATTACCGCGAGGAGTTTGACGCTATCAGTTTAATGAGCCGAGCAGAGCGGAGCGAAGCACACCTCTCTCTCACTCTTCACCTGAGCTGCGAGACTTCCTGGAATAGAAAATCGTGCTCTTCGGGGAAATATCGAAGGGTTTTGTATATATTTCAGACGGTGGTGAATTTTTGCGTGGTGGGTCAGGCTGGGGAGTGTGGATGGCCTGCTTGCCTTTCATCAATAGTGCTAGACTTCCCAGGATACGCAGCGCCTCTGAGGGCCAAATGAGTGAAGGAGTCAAGGAAGTGAAGGAGGAGCGAGTCAAGAGATATTTTCAGAAGAGGCAATGATTAGCTAGTAGTAGTAGTAGTAGTAGTAATAGGAGAAAATTTAATGAAAAAAAGATGCTACTTAGGAGTCAAAATAATTTCAGAAAGAGTGAAGAATTAGATAAACAAAAAATAGTAGTAGTAGTAGTAGTAGTAGTAGTTGTTCTTGTTGTTGTAGTTGTTATTATTGTTGTTGTTGTGGTGGTGGTGGTACTTGTACTCGTACAGTCAAGGTGGTGTGCTGGTGGATGGAGAAAGTGGCACTGGAAATTTGCGGTGTTTCCAGGAAGGTGTTGTGGTGTTGCGGTGCTGTGTGGTGGCGTTATTACACTAATAATTACACTGACTATGTTGAGTGCTCTTGTAACAGAAACTTGAGAAGCGGAATAGTTGTAGTGAGTAAATAAGGAAAACACAAATTCTCTCTCTCTCTCTCTCTCTCTCTCTCTCTCTCTCTCTCTCTCTCTCTCTCTCTCTCTCTCTCTCTCTCTCTCTCTCTCTCTCTCTCTCTCTCGCTTGTGTGAGTATTCTTGCCTTCCAATTGTGTCGTTTGCTTGCTTGGTTGTTTGCGTGCCATTGCAATTATTGATACATGTGTGTGTGTGTGTGTGGGTGTGTGTGTGCGTGCGTGTGGGTGTACGTGACTTTCGTGTGCACTGCAGGACGTAAATTGAAGTGCTTGCATGTTGTGTAGTCTAATTGTGTTTGTGTGCGTGGGTGTGTGTGTGTGTGTGTGTTGCTATGTATATATTTCTTTGTTACATTAAAGTTCTGGAGAGAGAGAGAGAGAGAGAGAGAGAGAGAGAGAGAGAGAGAGAGAGAGAGAGAGAGAGAGAGAGAGAGAGGACAAAGACAAAAAAACAACTAACCAAGCAAAATTAAACAAAGAC
>NC_087169.1:18646141-18648641 GCF_035594125.1 Scylla paramamosain
CTTTTACTCCTCTTACGCCTCCACTTACCCCCTTCCTCCTCTTCCTTCTTTACCAACTTTTCCTCTTCCTTCACCTTTACTACTCCACATCATCTTCTCTAAACTATCAAAAACAACCTTACTTTTTAACCAACACGTCTACTACTACTTGTCCTTCCTTTGTGTTCGTTTATATAAGACTCGTCCACTAAGTCGCGGCACATGTTACTTAATTTTTTCCCCTTTTTTTTTCGTTTTCATTCCCTTTTTTTTTTTTTTTCACCGCAGGCTATTGGTAACTGAGTGACCGGCCGCTCTCTCTCTCTCTCTCTCTCTCTCTCTCTCTCTCTCTCTCTCTCTCTCTCTCTCTCTCTCTCTCTCTCTCTCTCTCTCTCTCTCTCTCTCTCTCTCTCTCTCTCTCTCTCTCTCTCTCTCTCTCTCTCTCTCTCTCTCTCTCTCTCTCTCTCATCAGATATTCCCTCAGCCTCCTGACTCTTCATAATGCATTCAGAAGGTGTTGCTGGCGTCCGGTTCCATGTTAGTGTGTGTGTGTGTGTGTGTGTGTGTGTGTGAGTGAGTGGGTAGGCATACGGAAGAAAATATAGGGGCATGTAATTACGGGTTAAGGAAAGAAATATAGCGCATGGAGAGAGAGAGAGAGAGAGAGAGAGAGAGAGAGAGAGAGAGAGAGAGAGAGAGAGAGAGAGAGAGAGAGGGAAGTTAAACTGGGAATGGTGTCTTGAGGCGCCTGGGAATGAGAGAACAGAGCGAGGATTTCCACTTTGATTATTCTCTCTCTCTCTCTCTCTCTCTCTCTCTCTCTCTCTCTCTCTCTCTCTCTCTCTCTCTCTCTCTCTCTCTCTCTCTCTCTCTCAACAGAAACAGACAAACGGAAGAAGGAAAAGCTCAAGGGAAAACAAATCACACGATTCTGTTGAAGGAAAACAACTGAAATTCTGTATTAAAATGAAAAGGTAAAAATTCGCATCTTTTCACAACTTCATATCATGTTTTTCCAGTTATTTTCCCACGTTCTGTTTAATTTTTCCTTTCCATTTTTTTCTTTGTCATTATTCTTCTTGCTATTCTTCCTTCACCAGCCAGTATGCCCCCTCCTCCTCCTCCTCTTCCTCCCTCGGGATCACCACAGCCTCCGCTAATCTCGCCCTGAGCCGCCCGAGGAGCATCTAATCAGGGCGTCGTGAGAGAGGCAGCTGCAGGAGAGGTGACAAAGGCTCCCACACTTCGGGGCTCCGGTGTGATTGGACGAAGAGCAGGAGGAGGAAGCGCTGTTTGCAGATTTGACAGGGCATAGGGAGTATAGGAATGGATAGGAGATACGAAGCAGACTGGGACGCAAAGTATAGGACTGAGGAAGGATAGAAAAGGATAATGAAGATTGGTGATAGGACTGGATAGGAGTGTGTGTGTGTGTGTGTGTGTGTGTGAAGGTCTGCGAGTGCATAGGGAGCGTAGGAATGGATAGGATATATGGAAAAAAGTAGTCAGGAACGCTGTGTAGGATTGAAGACGTTTGGTTAAGGATACTAAAGATTTAAAAGGAGATATGAGGTAATAGGAATCGGTTTCAAGTCTCTGAGGACATAAAGAACATACACCATCATAGGATACCATAGGACACGAGGAACAAAGCACTGCAAGATAAGTACAGCACCGAAGGACATTGCAAAGGATACTAGTGATGGGGTTTTACAGGAAATCGAATATGATAGGAGTCTAAAATGTCTAACAGGGTACATACAACTGCAGGAAACGAGGAAAAAAAAAACAAAAGCAAGGGGAACATGTGCAGAATCAAAGGACACTGCAAAGGGATACCATGAATGGCTATGAGGGGAGTGAAGTGATGGGAGGTGGACATGAAGGGTAACAAGGCAGTGGGTGACATGGGGATGACAGGTAGACATGGGGGAGGCGACAGGTGAAGGGCGTTTTATACTTTTTTTTTTTTTCACTTTTTTTAGTCTTCTAACACCCCTTCTCCCCCTCTTCTCCCTCTCTCCCCCCATCCTGTCGCAACCTCCCTCGTCGGCGCTACTGACGAAGGGCGAGGTGTCGGTGCTCCAGGGGGCGTGTGATGGACGCGCTCTCACAGTCCAGCCGCTGCTTCTGACGTGTAGATTAAAGCGAGTGCAGGAGGCGGCGACGGTGTGAGAGGAGCCAGAGGGAGGGAGAGTCGGGAGATTAGTAGCAGGGGAGGTGGGGGGCTGTGTGTGTGTGTGTGTGTGTGTGTGTGTGTGTGTGTGTGTGTGTGTGTGTGTGTGTGTGTGTGTGTGTGTGTGTCTTGCCTTGCCTTTCGTCTTCTAGCAAGTGTGTTTCCTCGTTACTTTTCTCCTTTCCCTTCTTTACCTCCTCCTCCTCCTCCTCCTCCTCCTCCTCCTCCTCCTCCTCCTCCTCCTCCTCCTCCTCCTCCTCCTCCTCAGTCTCCAAACATGAGCGAGTCTTTCATCAGTGCTAACGGTGTCGTCCCCCTCCGTCCGCACTAACAAGATAGCCATGC
>NC_087169.1:18651141-18661141 GCF_035594125.1 Scylla paramamosain
AGTTGATAAATTATAAAGGAGTAAGAAATTTTGTAAAGATGAAGGAAATAAAGTAAAGAGTGGCACTGAAAGATAAAGATGAATGATATTAGCGAAAAAAAATACTAAGCAAATTTTGTAACTATTAGATGAAATGATGCATGTAAAAGAAGAAATAAACGAATGAGAAAGCAAAGAAAGCAAGAGATAAATAAGAATAAAAGAATAATCTATAGAGAAAATTAAAAATACACAAAACGCAGCGAAGAAACGAAAGAAAATGGCAAGAAAACACAAAACTGCGAAAAAAAAATGTACAGTAAACAAATAAGTTCACCAAATGGAAAATAAACAGGAAATAAAAGAAAACGGACGAAAATTAGAAGAAAAAGAAAGAAAACGTAAGAAAGTTGACAAATACTAAACAACCGATGGGAAAAGTCGTGTGTTTTTTGTTTCCCTTTTTCCTTTTTTTATTTTTATATATTTTACCTCCGGCGGTCGGATCGTGCACACCGTATCCGAACCTAAGTAACCAATCACACCACCGGATCCGGATTTCCAATATTCACTTAAGTTGAGGCATTCCGGAAAATTGTGGAACCGAACGAAATCTTTGTTGTTTTTCCTCTCTCTCTCTCTCTCTCTCTCTCTCTCTCTCTCTCTCTCTCTCTCTCTCTCTCTCTCTCTCTCTCTCTCTCTCTCTCTCTCTCTCTCTCTGTATTTGTGTTTATATGTCTGTGTGTTATAGAGAGAGAGAGAGAGAGAGAGAGAGAGAGAGAGAGAGAGAGAGAGAGAGAGAGAGAGAGAGAGAGAGAGAGACCCACAATCCTAAGAAATTTATGTATTGTTAAGCAAATGTTGCAGAAAATCGGGGACAAGAATCTTTTCCCCAGAGAGAGAGAGAGAGAGAGAGAGAGAGAGAGAGAGAGAGAGAGAGAGAGAGAGAGAGAGAGAGAGAAAATTGAATAACCCGGAAGCGAAGGACGGAAGGACTTAAATAGGGAGAGGAAGAAGAGGAAGAGGAGGAGGAGGAAGAGGAAACAGAAGCACCGTAAGGGAAAAAAGGAAAAAAAAATATAGGTCAGGTCACCGTTTGACAGACCATTGTATTATGTGGTCAGCTGGCGAGGAGGAGGAGGAGGAGGAGGAGGAGGAGGAGGTGGAGGAGGGGATGGTGGTTGTGGTGGAAGGACTGGGAAGGGTCACGTGTTTTGTGGGAGAAGGGAAGGAAGGAAGGAAGGAAGGGAGGAGGAGGAGGAGGAGGAGGAGGAGGAGGAGGAGGAGGAGGAGGAGGAGGAATGTGACCGCTGATGTTCACTTGTTTGACCAAATAATAAAGAGCGGTGAGGTCACGGCGCCAACCTAAAAGTGAGGCGTCTGTGTGTTTGTTTGTCTGCCTGCCTTTCTGTGTGTGTGTGTGTGTGTGTGTGTGTGTGTGTGTGTGTGAATTGCTGCTCTTGTTAATTGGTTTCTTGATTTTTTTTCTGCCTTATTTTTCTTTTTTTTTTTTTTCTTTCGTCGTCATCGTTTCTCCCGTTAACAGGCTCTTTTTCGTATATACTACTACTACTACTACTACTACTACTACTACTACTACTACTACTACTACTACTACTACTACTACTACTACTACTACTACTACTACTTATGAACACTTGAGTATGCATGTGCCTGTGTGATACTTACCAACAAACAGAATCAGCTTGGGACTCAACACAGGAGAATTACTGCCACAGAACACTATTTTTCAACTATACTCAGACACAATTCCACGCCGCCATGCAGGAACAATTGATACCGAAGCGCAGCAGCAGGAGGAGCAGCAGCAGCAGCGGGGAGCAGGAATTAATCGCAAACTTTGACCATTGGAATACATAAAATATTAGAAAGGAAACTTGAAAAAAGGGAAATATGTAAAATGCTGATTAAATTCCCTTTGAGTTAGAAAAATCGGGGAAAAAGTGACTCTCAGACCAGCTTCATCTTTTCCCCTCCTCCTCCTCCTCTTCCTCCTCTTCCTCCTCCTCCTCCTCCTCCTCCTCCTCCTCCTCCTCCTCCTTCGAGCTTGAAGAAAACACATCCTCTTTAAAAACATGGAAGTGTCGACGTTCTGCGTGATATATTTGAGCTGCTCTCCGTGTGCTAGTGATCCTGACTTCCTCCTCCTCCTCCTCCTCCTCCTCCTCCTCCTCCTCCTCCTCCTCCTCCTCCTCCTCCTCCTCCTCCTCCTCCTCCTCTTAAACCAACTCATACGTCGTCACACTTCCCCTCCACACACACACACACACACACACACACACACACACACACACACACACACACACACACACACACACACACACACACACGGTTCCCTGTCCCCTTCCCACCAGCCTCTCAAACTTACTTCACCTCGCATTTCAGTCTCCCTAACCCCTTCATCCTCCCCGTCAGGCCCCCCACGCCCCTTCCATCACCAGGCGGCCTTCACACTTCCCTCGCGCTCCCCACAGACCCAGAATGGCCATCCTGGGGTAAAACCGCGGTGCCTGCTGCTGACGGAGACAAATGCACAGCCGCCGTCGCCGCGTCAGACGAGACCCTAACACAGCAGTATTATTGCCGCTTCTTCTTTCATCGCGTGGCTTCTCTCGTCGATTTTTTCCGTCTAATTTTCTTGTTCCCGGGAATTTCAAACTGTTTCCCTGTGTTGTTGTGATGCTTTTCCGGGCGAGGCTGTTTATTGGACGCGGCACGACGGATGGATGAGGGAACACAGGCGTGAAATTGGAGGATTGACTGTTTTGCATGTGGACGTGGCGAGGACCAGGCTGGAGACACGCGGGGCCCAATCACGGCGCCGCATCGGGCTGCCTGCGGCGACCGGCGACAGAGTGAGGGACGAGGGGCGGCGGCGAGGGGAGACTGAGACAGAGGAGGGAGTGAAAGATTGGGGCGACGGTGTGGTGAGGCCGCAGGGGTGAGTGTGACGGAGAGGGAAGCGGGTGGAGCTCCGGGGTGACAGCACGGCAAGACAGGGAGGGAGGAGGGGAGTTAGGGTAAGCGACAAATGACGATAGTGGAGAAAACGCAACATTCCTGAACCCTCAGCACGGCGGGGGAGATGAACACCTCGGTAGCAACTCTCTCTAACACGCCACAATTACCCTAAACACTTTGTCACGCCAGCAAGTAACACAGAACAGGCGTCAGGGGTTAAACATTTCAGTGTTGCATAATTGACACGCTACCTTGAGACAGCCCAGGCAGCCCCCACGACCCTGGCGAGGTCCTGGCGTGTCTGTAGCTTCTTGTTACGTGTCTGCCACCTTCAGTTACGTCTCAGTCTCCTAAAACCTGGCTAAGAGGGCGTAGCAGTATCACACGGCGCAGTAAGCTCCCAGGACTGGTTTCCTGGGCCAAACACACACACACAGCCCTCGCCAATACCCGCTGTGAGGTCCCTCTTTGCATTGTTAATTCTTGTGATTACACGCGGAGCTCAGCGACTGGTACGGATGACAAGAGTGTTTACGTGACACTGAGGCTTTACAGACCCGCCAATTGTCTCACTTCCCGCTAGTCTTGCCCTCGTTACACCCTGACGGGGGGCTATTAACGGAGGCGGTGTTGGGTTTCCTACAAGTGGGTTTTGGTGTTTTGCAAAGTGACTTCTTTTTATGTGCACGTCACTTGCTGCCAATGTAGCGAAATGGAAGCGTGACGTGTTCCCGCGGCGCTGTGAAGGCTGGGAGGACTAGTGGGTGGTTTATTGGGGTGACACGGGGCAGGGCGAGGCCGGGGCAGGGGTGAGGCGTGTGTGGAGCAAGGGCAGAATAGGGAGGGGCCGGGAAAAAGAAGCGACACTCTGGGATTTCTTGTTTTTGTGTTTGTGATGAATTATGGACGTGTTGTGCCGTGACTGTGTCCTCACGCGTCACACACACACACACACACACACACACACACACACACACACACACACACACACACACACACACACACACACACACACACACACACACACGTACAAGCACATTTCAGGTTATCTCCCATTCTCATCCCTCCCTTGCTTCTATCTGGAACGGGACTTTTAAGATTTCTCTCACTAAGTTGCGCAAGAGTCGCCGTAAGTCAAGGAAGACAGGCAGGCAGGCGGCGGCGGCGGCAGGGGCAGGGACTAGGAACGAGGACGGGAAGCAGAGGAAGGGGCCAGGCATAGGGGAAGGGAAGGGTAAGGAAGGGGGAGGCTGCAGATGGAGGCACTCTTGTCCTAAGCTTTCGAAATCATCCGAGCGTGAAGTCCATTAGATAGGAGAGACATACTGCCCGGGCCACGGGGAAATTTTGTCAGAGAGAGAGAGAGAGAGAGAGAGAGAGAGAGAGAGAGAGAGAGAGAGAGAGAGAGAGAGAGAGAGAGAGAGAGAGAGAGACTATTACATACTATCCAAGCTGTCTAGGTAGTTGCCCTAAAACTTAAATAGTAGTGGAATAAAATCATTAGAATTATGTGTCTGTACCTTAGAGAGAGAGAGAGAGAGAGAGAGAGAGAGAGAGAGAGAGAGAGAGAGAGAGAGAGAGAGAGAGAGAGAGAGAGCACCTATGACACGGTTCTTTACGAGTTGGAAGGAGCAAGGGTAAGAGGTGTTGGAGAAATTAAAAGACAAGAAAAGAGAAAGACAGAGGAAGAGAGAGAGAGAAGAAAGAAGAGAGTGGGGAGGGAGGAGGGAGGGAGAGACTTTGCAGCGCCTTAAAGAGCCCCTCAGCAGTGTAGCAAAGAGAGGGAGGAACAATGCTGTGTCGAGGGATGAAGAGTGTGCTGTGTTGCTCCCTTTGTCGTCACGTCTTGCCTCTCACCGTTCCCATGTCAAGGCATTTTTCGCTCCTGCTTTTCCCTCCCGTATTGTCCACCAAGAATAAACCACGTCTGCTGTTTGCAACTCGCCTGCTTGCTGAATTTTTCCCGCCACCACCACCACCCCAGTACTCAGGCCACATTCCACGGACTGTGTGAGTGATAAACTGGTAAAAGCCCCCTGCAAACATGAGCGATACCTTTCCTTCCCTGCGTGTGTTTCCCTCGCCTCCAAACACTGCATGACGTTTAATCCACGGCCGGCTACCCTCGCCCCATGATCTGTCTGTATTTTTTTCTATCAAAGCGGCGTATAATTAGTTAAACTACACCGCGACGCGTGACTAAAATAATGCGCAGTTTTCGGGACGTGTTGGTGGCTCACGGCGAAAAAATATTAGGGTATAAACTCTGAAGGGGCGTTGTATTGTGATAAATGAACGCGGCGGTGTGTCTATATGCCCCCGCCGCGGCCTACTCACGCCAGACAATGCCTCAGTAGCGGGCTGGTGTACCGACTAAACTGGGCTACATTATATAAACACGCCGGCATGGTGTGTCGGCGGACCGTGAAGTGGGAGGCGGGCGAGGACTGGGAGCAGGGCGCGGGTGAGAGCGACACAGGAAGGAGTTGCATGGACTGAAGGAATGGGATACGAGGAGGAGGAGGAGGCGGAGAAGTGGAGGTATGAGTGGGAGTTGCGGTTGAGAGTAATAAGTGTGTATAAGAGTGTATAAGAGGAGGTCAGCGACACTTGCCCTCTTCAGATACGTCAGACTCCGGGACTCCCAGCTGTATGGAGGCTACAACCGCCCCTCATCCCTTACTTTATTCTAATCCCGCCTGGGGAGAAGGATGAGAAGGAGGAAGAAGGGAGACGGATGAGGTGCGGGAGGTGAGGTCTGGTGTGAGGGGAGCGTGGCTTGATGCAAGGCGTGGGTAAAGTGTCACCTGGCTGTGTTACTCATTACTCTGAGCATCGCGCGTGTCCTGAGCTGAGTGAGGACGCGTGTACAGCCTAGGGACTCTCAGGAGGGGAGACGAAGGGAAGGCTTGGGTATAATCAGTCTTAGGATGCTGTGAAAGTAGGTGGTAGTAATCACAGTAGGATTTATAAAGTGGATTTGGGGGATGTGCAGGGAGTCCCATTCATCAGCGGGCGAGGGGCGGGGCGGGGCATTGGGCGATCAGGGCTTTGTATGCAGGGGCGGCCATTGCTCGCGGCGGGTCTCCTGGTGGTGCCGGAGGCGGCGATCTTAGCGGCGGCGGCTTTGTGCGACTCTCCGCCTCTAATGAACAACGCGGCGGTAACAAATAGCGGCTGTCGATGAGGCCCAGATACCATTGAGCGGGGAAATAACGTGGATTTACCAATAACAAAAAAGGGAATATTGTTGAGTGGCCGTAAGTGCCTGGAAGGGGAAGAGAGAGAGAGAGAGAGAGAGAGAGAGAGAGAGAGAGAGAGAGAGAGAGAGAGAGAGAGAGACCAAGCTGCGGAAACGGAAAGGAAGAAAAGGAGAGAAGAGGGATGCTAGGATGAGGCTGGTGAGAGTGAGGGAGAGGGTGAGGGAGT
Organism: Scylla paramamosain; assembly: GCF_035594125.1. Taxonomy (NCBI): domain Eukaryota; kingdom Metazoa; phylum Arthropoda; class Malacostraca; order Decapoda; family Portunidae; genus Scylla; species Scylla paramamosain. Next base: position 18,657,532 of record NC_087169.1, read on the forward strand.
GGAGGAGGGCAGGGAGCAGTCTCATCAGTCTGCCGGGGGGCGGAGAAGCCTGACTGTGTTGGCTTCGGGGTCGTTCACGCTGATGCACGGCTGTCGGGAAGGAGGAAGCGGCCTGTCTAACCCCTTCGGCGCCTTCTGTCGGGCTCTGTCGGGCGTGTGGGAATCGGAGTCACTGCACAACAACCTCGTAACTCAAAGACCTGAGCACTGGTGTCGTGAAATTTAGGACCATATTCTGAAACACTCCTGCGCCGCACCAGCACTACATTCAAAAGCCTCTCGATGAAGTGACGCGGGTTTTTAAGAGTTTTTACCGTTCTAGTGACAGAGTAGCAAGATTTCTACATTGTTAACAGGAGAACCACTCTTTAGAACCCTGCTAATCATCTCTGTGTGACCTTTGAAAGTAGTCGTGGTGAAAGAGCAAAGCGTTTGTGAATACAGGACGTAGCTACACCTTCTATCACTTGCATAGGTAGTGAGGCTGGCACGCGGGGGTCTCTCCTCTACCTGCCTCGGGGTGTTGGCGGGCGAGTGGGAGAGGGAGGGTGGAGAGGCAGTGTATGGTGGAGACAAAGGGAGGAGAGTGGAGCAACGGAATGGTGATGACGTGGCTGGGTAACGTTGCAAAGGAAACAGTGCAACAAAGCACCAATAAATGTTTTAAGATGTATACAAACGAACCAGCAGAGAGAGAGAGAGAGAGAGAGAGAGAGAGAGAGAGAGAGAGAGAGAGAGAGAGAGAGAGAGAGAGAGAGAAAGAGCAACAATCCACTCGTAGTACAGGAAGTGATATACATTATACATAATTAAAGGGCCGGATGTGGTAAATAACATTTCTTGAAGGTGAAAAATAAATTGTCTTAGCACTGATTGTGGTGTTTTTTGTGTCAAGATGGAGAGAGTTGCAGTAGTAGTAGTAGTAGTAGTAGTAGTAGTTGTGGTGGTGGCATTGGTAATAGTTGTAATCTTTGTTGATGTAATGGCAGCTGTCAGTAGTGGGTGTTATGGTAATGATGGTGGTGGTGGTGGTGGTGGTGGTGGTGGTGGTGGTGGTGGTGGTGGTGAATTATGCAGACAACAATGATGAGGCAACACCTTTATCCTTTGATTTAATTCACCGTCACATTGTACATACATATACTTTTATCTCGACTGTTGCATATGTATAAGTATTACTTTTCCTTCTTTATATCCTCTATTTACTCATCTTTATTCCTTCTTATGTCACTTCCTTCCCAACTGTCACCGTCTTTACTTTTCGTTTTCTTTTCGTGTTTTAAATTGTCTTCCTCCATTTCGTTGCTCTGTAATTCTTTTTACTCTTCTTTCCTTTACTCCAACTTAATCTCCATATTTCACTTTTCTCTTTAATATTTTTTTTTATTCCTCCTTTTCCATCCTTCCATCCCTACCATTCTCACAATCTTGGTATATTACACTGTCATCCATCACCTTTCCTTTCTCACCTTTCTTTTTCTCTAACCCCCATTCCTTCATTCCTTCCCTCCATTCCTTCCCACCTTTCTTACCTCCCGTCTATTCAACTCCATCTACTTACAGTGTCGAATCATTGCCTGAGACAAATACATATGTAAACACTCTTCCCTCCCCTCCCTCTCTCCCTCCCTCTTAAATAATGTGAGCAGACAGTCTTCTACCTTTCCTTCCTCCCTCCTTCCTCCCTCTCTTTAGCCTTTCCCACCTGTAATTAATGTAAGCAGGTAATCCCTCCTTCCCTCCTGCCCTCCTTCCTTACCTGTAATTGATACGAGCAGGTAAATCATCCCTTCTTTTTCTTCACTTGATTCTAGTACAATTTGGTGCGTCTTATTAACTTGCTTTTCTCTGCTCCCTTGCTTCTTCCTCGTCCTTGCTCCATTTTTCTTTTTCACCCTTTCATTCTCTGTCATATTCATTCCAGGAGATAGCGTTATCCTCCTCCTCCTCCTCCTCCTCCTCCTCCTCCTCCTCCTCCTCCTCCTCCTCCTCCTACTACTACTACTACTACTACTACTACTACTACTACTACTGCTGTGACTACTACCGTACTTGCTTCATATGTGCGGCTATAGTTAGCGTGATGCAGGTGTGATGGCAGGTGTGTAGCAGCAGCAGCACACCTGGGTACACCCCCCACCTCTCCACACCTCCCTCACCCACACTCCCCCCAGTCTCGCTCTCCCTCACCTTTCTTCCCTTCTTACCTTGGTCCCTTTTTTCATTCACCTTCATAAAGCTCTTAATTTTTCATTGCACGTGTTTTTAGTCAGTTTATCTTTACTAGAGTATTATTTCTGTTTTTTTATTGGTATTTTTATTAACTTATTCTCTCTTATCACCTCGTGCTTTTAAAAATACGAGTAGATTAGAATATCTTTGCTAGAAATAAAGTGGGAGTGATTTGGCAACAGTGCTAATGACGTCATGAGGTTATTCATACGGTGGTGGTGGTGGTGGGGGATCAGATGGAGGGGCGTTGCTTCCACCCACCTCCATTCATTCATCAGTCTTCACCACTCTCGTATTCATGTGCTTTTACTCAACAAACTCACGGCAATAAGTGCGTTGGTTGCTTACTCAGTCTCTCCCTGTATCCCCCCTTCCCCTCCCGGCTCTTCCTCCCCTGCCTCCTCGTCTTCCTCTTCCTTCTCTTTTATCTTTCTGTGACACATCCTTCCTTTTTATGCCATACTCAGTTCATCATTCATTTAACATATAATTATTCCTGTCTCATTCACTTCCTCTTTTTTCTCACTACCTCTTTTTTTCTCACTACTACTACTACTACTACTACTACTACTACTACTACTACTACTACTACTACAACTACTACTACTTTCACCCGTTCCTCTTTTCCTCATCCCTCGTCTCTCGTCTCCCTCGTCATCTCATCTCCCCTCACGTGCCCAATCTTGCCTCACACCCCTGCTTATCTCTCTCTCCTCCATTATTTTCTCTCCAAACTCCTCGTGTCATTAGTCTCTCTCCTCTCCCTCTATTTAGCGTTTGTCAACCTCGCCTCGGTGGTTGCTGTGTGTGTGTGTGTGTGTGTGTGTGTGTGTGTGTGTGTGTGTGTGTGTGTGTGTGTGTGTGTGTGTGTGTGTGTGTGTGAAGAAAGGTATTTTCAAGTCAGTTCATTACCACCTTCTCACTCATTCCTTTCATCTCTCTCTCTCTCTCTCTCTCTCTCTCTCTCTCTCTCTCTCTCTCTCTCTCTCTCTCTCTCTCTCTCTCTCTCTCTCTCTCTCTCTCTCTCTCTCTCTCTCTCTCTCTCTCACGAATGTTTTTCCTCTCGCCTCCACCCTTTTTTAACACCCTCCCCCCTTACCCTCACCCTTTTCAAGTTCCCCTTTGCCCTTGCATTGCCCTTCACCCCCACCCCCTCACCACCGACCCTCCCCCCTTTAACACCCCAGTAAACATATACAGGAAACCCTCTCCCCCCTTTCCTCCCTCCCTTTTAGATAACCTTCCAACAAATCCTTTCGTTGCGCCCTCTTCCGTATTAACACATCACCCTCACCCCACACACCCCCGCATCCTGCACCCCCGCGAAGGTAGGATGACGCACAGGTGACACAGGTGAGTAAATAGGCAGGTGTAGATG
>NC_087169.1:18666141-18683641 GCF_035594125.1 Scylla paramamosain
GGAAGACCGTAGTTAACATCCCCTCAGACGCATCCTGGAGCCTGGGGAACGAGACAGACAGACAGATGGACAGGCGGACAGGCAGAGAGGAAGAGAGGGAGTGGGGGAAGGCTAAGGTGACAATGCAATATGTCTTCAGTGTTTGCTAATGTGGTATTTAACCTTGTCTTTTCCTTCCTCCTCCAGGTATGTCTTGTCGCGGTGGGATCCCTTGCTGAGAGTCCGCGGGTGTCACAGGTAAACTCAGCAGACGTAGCCTTGACGGTGCCGAGGTGTGTCAAGGTGAGATGCTGCAGTCGTAAGTGTTGAGTCGTGTTCGCGCGTGTGACTGGATCCATAGAAATCCTTGGGGGTGTTTACTAGATGTTAGACGTCTTGAAGTTCTTGAAAATGCACCTGTTCTTTGTTTTTCGGTTGATATTCGTAAAGTTGCATCTTTTCTTCAGTAATATGTGGTCTTTAAAATCCGCAAAGGTCGTCAGTTGGTATTATCAGTCCTAAAATACTTTAAAAAGACCTCATTACTATTTTATTTTACGGTTCATATCGTTAAAAGCATTCAGAATCACTTAAGTGGTACAAATATTGAGTCTTCAGGAGGCAGGTGCCCTTAGTTCTACCCTTCGAGATCCTTAATAATCCTTTAGCATCTGTTTTTTTATCTTCAAGAACGTGAATCCCTTTAAAAGCCTTCCGATTTCCTTAAACCTCAGAGGTGTAGGTTCTTCAGGAGGCACGTGTTCCTCTGATCCCTTTAAAGTCCGCGGTAGGTGGATGAGGTGTTGCTTTCATCAGGGGAGGCAAAAGGTCGCAGGGTTGGAGCAGGTTCCCATTCCTTGAGCCTAGCAAAGTCTGTACGGTGCGGCTCAGGTGGCGGGGAGGGAAATGAGATACCATGAAACTGGGAACAGAGAGGGAAAGCAAAGTAAAGCAGGGAAGAGGCGAGAACACTGCAAGAGGTGAACATGAGAAGCATAACGTAATACTTAGCTTAGTAATAACCTTGAGACGCTAAAATTAGTAAAGGTTAGGAGAAGAATGGAGGAAAAATAGACTTGCTTGTAGTGAGAAATATAAAAGGACAGGAATATTACACACACACACACACACACACACACACACACACACACACACACACACACACACACACACACACACACACACACACACACACACACACACACACACACACACACACAGAGGCGCATAGTCCGCCCTGCTCACGTCTCCTCACGAGGGCAAAATATTTATAAATGTTTGGCGCTCTTTGTCGAACTTGCTGAAGCCATTAGTCCCAGCCACCCCGAGGCGCCCACACCGGCAGCCGCAAGTCCTCCTCCTCCTCCTCCTCCTCTTTCCGTCCCCGCTCCACTTTCCCACCCCGAGGCCGCGCTTTGGAACTGAATGGTAATGATCGTAACTTGTTTCTCATTCTTGCCGAGAAATGTCCTGACACATGTCCAACGTGACTGCGTGCGTGTGCGTGCGTGCGTGCCTGCGTGTGTGTGTGTGTGTGTGTGCGTGTGCGTGCATGGGGAAAAACGCAGAATGACTTTTTTCGAGTGCCATGTCTGTCCTCACTCGCCCATAAACACCAGGGCAAGTTTCCAATTTCCCTGAGCTAATATCCACGGGGAATCTGTCCTCAAGCCGCCCACGCCCCCAGGCAGATCGAAGGCTTTTCTTTCCTCCTCTCCTCTTCCCTCCATCCTTGTCCTCTTGTGTTTTCATTCCTCCCCTCGCTCGCTCTCTTGCCTCCCTTCCCTCCTCCGCCGGTCCCTCCCGCCCTCTAGTCATCAACGAGTCTGTATCGAAGGAGAAAAAAATGGAGGTTTAGTTTGCCAAGTTAGTGATATAGATTGCCTCATTAATGCTCGGCTCTTGGCATTAATGTTCTTCCCTTTCATAAATTGCAAACTTCAACTGCGGTTACAAAAAAAAATGTAATAAAATACTCCCTTGAGGTACGAAGAGGAGGGGGAGGAGGAGGAGGAGGAGGATGACGACGACGACGAAAGGAGGAGGACTAACAGCAAGTGGAAAATGTAGATGAGGAAGCAAGTAGAATGAGCAACAGTGATAAAGATTGGAAGGACGAGGACGAGGTGAATAATTGATGAAATAAAAAAAAGAGAACGAATAACAAGTGAAGAAGGAAGTGGGAAGAATAGATACATGAACGAGGACAAAGAATAGATGAAGAAAAACAATAACAAGTAAATAAGAGAAATAGGAACATAAAGACAGATGACAAAACAGTAATAACAGAATGATGAAAGCGAATAACAAGGACAAGGGTGAAGGCTACATTATAAAAGAAGAAGAATAGGAAGAGGAATAGGAGAAGTGGGGAGATTCTCAGGTAAACATAGAAGGATAAGGAGAGACGACCGCTTGCAAAAACAGGAACGTAAATTGGGCGTCGCGACTCGTAATGAAACTAGCGCCTTGTAATTTCAGGCAGAATTAATTATTGTTAGTCTTAAATTATGAGTAAGTTGTGTGATATATTTTTGCATTAACTTTTTTTTTTTTTTTAATCGAAGGTTTCTTTTGGTTTGATAGAGGAGGGAAGAGAGAGGGAGGGAGGGAAAGAGGGAAGGATTGGGAAGATGGGAATGAGAAGGGAGGGAATGAATGAGTTTGTGGAAAGGAGAATGAAAGATGGATAAGGAACTGAGTGAGTGAAGGAATGAAGTGAAATGAGGAGAAGAGAATGAAGATGACGAGGAAATGGAATGAGCTTAAATTTTTTTTTGTTATTTTCATTATTATTATTATTATTATTATTGTTATTATTATTATAGATACTCTGACAATACAAATGCATCAACACAGATATTGCCACACGAAGTATTAACACACACACACACACACACACACACACACACACACACACACACACACACACACACACACACACACACACACACACAAAGGAGAGAATTGCCATGTTTCTGCCATTGATGACCCTCCGCCAGTACAGTGTTTCTCCTCGACTCCCAAACACCGCAGGAGCATTACCGGCCCTCGCAATAAGCTGGAGTGTGTTTCTTGTGTAGCGGGTTAGTGTTGCCATGTGTTACTAATAGTTGTTGCAAGAGGGATTTGAGGTGTGTGTGTGTGTGTGTGTGTGTGTGTGTGTGTGTGTGTGTGTGTGTGTGTGTGTGTGTGTGTGAGAAGCCTTGACTTGAGGTGTTGCAATATTGTGGTCACACGTGCCTCCTCCTCCTCCTCCTCCTCCTCCTCCTCCTCCTCCTCCTCAGTGGTGATGATGGTTGCTCCGTGTATTTAATTTTACGAGGCTTCTAGATAAATGTTCCTTTCCTGCGTTTTTTTTCTCTTGGTTTTCTCTCTTCATCCTTTTTTCTTCCTATTTTCTCATTCTCTCGTCTTTTTTTTTTGGGGTGGGAGTTTATTAATGTTTTTTTTTCTTGTTTTTTTTATCTTTATTTTCTTATTTTCATCATCATCGGCATCATCACCACCACCATCACCACCACCACCACCACCACCACCACCACCACCACCACCACCACCACTACTGTCATTAGGCGCACCATGACTTACACTTTAGTACAATTCTCGCCTTTGTCTTCACCCACCATAAGAATCACTTTTACTTTTCAATATATATTTTTACAACTAGTGAATAGAAACCTGATTGCAGCTCTCTCTCTCTCTCTCTCTCTCTCTCTCTCTCTCTCTCTCTCTCTCTCTCTCTCTCTCTCTCTCTCTCTCTCTCTCTCTCTCTCTCTCCGTGTATAAATTTCCCATTTTTTACCGCCAGATTTCACAATATTCATGCTCTCCCCCTTTTCTCTCCTTTCCCATACCTCCTCTACCTTCCTTTCCTTCCATTTTCCCTCCTTCCTTTTTCCCCTCAGTCTCTTCCCTTCCTTTCCTCCTATCCCTCTTCGTCTTCCTCCTATTCCCCTCCTCCCGTTTTTACTTCACCTTCATCTCCCCATTACATCCCACTTCCCTATCATTCCTCCCCTTCCTCCCCTACTTCTTCCCCCTTCCTCCCTTTCTCCTCCCCGTTACCTGGAAGCCCTCAGGAGACCGCAGTCCAGTTTCTATAATGTCAAATCTTTTTTACCTCAAGTTCAGATCCAGTTTATGACTTTGAGAAACAAGAACATGTAGCGGCTTTGATTATGTGATCGGATGTCTCTCTCTCTCTCTCTCTCTCTCTCTCTCTCTCTCTCTCTCTCTCTCTCTCTCTCTCTCTCTCTCTCTCTCTCTCTCTCTCTCTCTCTAGGATGATTTTTTTTAATGGGTTTAATTTGTATTTCTTGTATTTTTTTACGTGTCTGTTTTATTTGTTACAGTTGTCAGTGAAATGTTTTTTTTTTTTTTTTGAAACGAGTTTATATTAGTTTTTTATTCAGTGTTTTGTAAATATTATGTTCTGTCGAGTTTTGTTTGCACGCGCCAGTGAGGAGGTGTGCCAGAGAGAGAGAGAGAGAGAGAGAGAGAGAGAGAGAGAGAGAGAGAGAGAGAGAGAGAGAGAGAGGAGGAGGAGGAAAATAAAGACATAATGGTGGAGATAAAGGTCGTTTTTGCCATCTCCTCTTTCAAAATCTCCGTCCTTTCTCTTCTTCTCTCTTTCTTTTCCTCCTTCATCACCATTCTATCTTGTCACGACTTCACACAATCTCTTCACCATTTTCTCCTACGCACACACTTCTCTCTCTCTCTCTCTCTCTCTCTCTCTCTCTCTCTCTCTCTCTCTCTCTCTCTCTCTCTCTCTCTCTCTGCAGTAAGACCAGCTATCTATATACAAAATGCCCTAAAATACACCTTATAGGACTGGCCGGATAAATGAATCACCCTAGGATGCTGAAAACTATGGATAAGGTGGAGTAGATGAGGTGGAAGGGTGAGGGTGGATGGCCTGGATAGGGTGAGGTTGGTGTGGGTTTGGGTGTTTGGGTGTGATTGGTGGTGTGTAGAGTAACTGGATCTGTGTGTGTGTGTGTGTGTGTGTGTTTTGGGAGGGTGCAGGCGCAGTGTGTACGAGGCGTGTGAAATTCATGAGGGCGGGAGATGAGGGCGTGTGGAGCTTCATGAATAAGAAGCGGAGGTCCTCACTCTGTCTTTAGTTAGGTTTGATGAGTTAGTATTCTGCTGTTGCCTCCTCCTCCTCCTCCTCCTCCTCCTCCTCCTCCTCCTCCTCCTCCTCCTCCTCCTCCTCCTCCTCCTCCTTTACGTTTCGTGTTTTACGATTGCTGTTTCTCTCTTTTTTTCTACTTGTCCCTTTTCCTCCTCCTCTTTCTCCTCCTCCTCCTCCTCTTCCTCCTTCTGTATGTTTACCTTTCATGTTCTGCCTTTTCTTCCTCTTAATTTTGTTTCTATTTCCTTTCAATCTCCTTTCTCTTCTCCCTTTCATCTTCCTTTCATCTCCGCCTTCCTTCCTTTTCCCTACTGTATTCTCTCCCTCTTTCTCTCTCTCCTGCATCTTTTTCCTCCTTCCTCCTACACGACAGAGAGAGAGGAAAAAAGGGATGACTTTCTTCCCCCTTTCCTTTTTTTCCCCCTTCCCTCTCCTTCCCTCCCCTTTCCTCCCCCTCGTGTTTGCGGGTTTGGTAAGTAATGTACTTTTTTTTATCTTCATTCTCTCCTTCTCTCTCCTATTCCCCCTTCTGTTCCCTCCTCTCCCATGTGTTTTCCCTCCCACGTATCTTTCTTGTTAGCTTGTTACAGCCTCCCCCTCTTGTCTGTCCGTCTGTGTGTGTGTGTGTGTGTGTGTATCTCCATGTGCCCTCCTCGCATGTTTCTATTTGTCAGTCTATCCTTGTGATCTTGGCTAGCAAAAAGTTTGGCGGCACTCGGTCAGTCTTTCCTTTCTCCTCCTTTGACTTGAATTTATCACATTGTTTTCTTATTATTATGCGTTTACTGTAGCGTCTCTCTCTCTCTCTCTCTCTCTCTCTCTCTCTCTCTCTCTCTCTCTCTCTCTCTCTCTCTCTCTCTCTCTCTCTCTCTCTCTCTCTCTCTCTCTCTCTCTCTCTCTCTCTCTCTCTCTCTCTCTCTCTCTCTCTCTCTCTCTCTCTCTCTCTCTCTCTCTCTCTCTCTCTCTTCTTTGGTGACTGGGGTTATGTGACGTGTTATGGACATGTGTCGTTTGATGTTACACCTTTGTTACGTTTTTCTAGGATAGTGAGAAAGGGGGAAGAGGAGGAGGAGGAGGAGGAGGAGGAGGAGGAGGAGGAGGAGGAAGAGGAGAGAAAAATAAAAGAAATAAGTTATAAAAGTATAAGAGAAGTTACATTGTTATAGGCTGAGTTAAGGAGCAGTGTGTGTGTGTGTGTGTGTGTGTGTGTGTGTGTGTGTGTGTGTGTGTGTGTGTGTGTGTGTGTGTGTGTGTGTGTGCTCAGCTGGGAGGAGAGTTGAAAGTGGTCCTGCGTCGATGCCAGGAGGAAAAATTACAAAAAGAAAGTTGAGCGAAATTTGTAACCGACCACACAAAGTTACTCTCCCGATGGCGGGTAACGAGGAGGAGGAGGAGGAGGAGGAGGAGGAGGAAGGAGAAGAGAAAAAGGAGGAGGATTAGTGGAGTTGAACGGCAAATAAAACAAGAGATGAAAGGGAACAAGCGATACTCCAACACACACACACACACACACACACACACACACACACACACAGAGAGAGAGAGAGAGAGAGAGAGAGAGAGAGAGAGAGAGAGAGAGAGAGAGAGAGAGAGAGAGAGAGAGAGCAGTGACTTGGTACCACCTACGGCTATTAGACTACTTTCTAGAAGACCAGATTTGGTTACGTCCACGCCGCCGCCACCACCACTACCACCACTACCACTATGTATCATCAGCATCACCACCGACAGGCGTTACAGCATCGTCAGTAGTAGTAGTAGTAGAAGTAGTAGTAGTAGTAGTAGTAGTAGTAGTAATAATAATAATATAATAATGATAATAATTTAAAAACACGCGTGGCAGACGAATAAAGTAAGGTACAAGAGTCTCTTATGCAGCAACGAAATATATATACATTATTTTCTCTATTTTTCCTACTCCACTTCAAGCTAAACACACACACACACACACACACACACACACACACACACACACACACACACACACACACACACACACACACACACACACACACACACACAGCTTGTACTCTTTTACCCAGACAGGTGTTTTCTCTTGTCCACACCCCTGCCCTGGCCTCCTCTCCTACAACTCTCCCCTCTCCCATCTCCCTCTCACTCTCCCACTCAGGCTCAGTGAATGGGAGATCGGTGGCTGGCCTCGTACACTAATGAATGGCCGCCACCTTATGAGGAGCTGCAGTGTAAACATGTGATAATAGTAGTAGTAGTAGTAGTAGTAGTAGTAGTAGTAGTAACCAGCACTTCGACTCTATTCACTAGCCTTCCTATCTCCAGCCTCCCATTGCTCCCACACACAGTCCCCGCCACTCCCAGCCATCTGTCACTCCTCCCATGTTTATTTTTAGTCATTCGTCTCTCGTCTGGGTTGTTTCCCAAGTACTCTATCAATCTTTCCCTTCCGTCACTCCTTCCATAGCCAGTACTCTCCGTTATTCATTTGTAGCCCTTCATTTCCATCCGTTCTACCCTCCTCTTCCTTCCTTCCGTACCTTCTCCCACTTGCCAGTTATTACCGCCCATACATTATTCATTTCATGCGTATAACATCATCATCCATTCCTAGCATATCCAAGCCTCTCAATTTCTTTTTTAACTACTGTTCCTATGTATATTCCAATATCACATCACTTCACTGCACAGTTAACCATCACACAGCACCACGCCGCATCACACCACGTCACCACCTTAATATCTCTGATCTGCACCTGGCTTCTCTCTCCTTTCTCTCCTCTCCGCTTCTCCCCAGCGTTCCTCCCCCACGAAGCATCCATTCCCATTTCCGCCTCCCCATTTCCACCCACCTGTAGCTAGTAGTTTCTTCCAAGGCAATCTCGCCGACTCCTCGCCGTGCGTTCTAAGACACCTGAGTTAAGGGAATTACCGGGGAAAAGAAGTGGGAAAAAAGAAGGGGTGGAAAAAGTTAAAACGAAGGAGGACGAGGAGGAGGAGGAAGAGGAGGTGGAGGTGAGGTTGAATTGAAAGAAGTACTTGAGCGTTTAGTCTGAAGAAAAACGGTGAAAGGAAGGTAATAAAATTCTTGGCACTTCTGCGTGTAAGAGAGAGAGAGAGAGAGAGAGAGAGAGAGAGAGAGAGAGAGAGAGAGAGAGAGAGAGAGAGAGAGAGAGAGAGAGAGAGAATGAATGAATGAATGGAGTGTGACTTGGGAGATCTAGCCAGCCAGCCAGCTAGAGAGAGAGAGAGAGAGAGAGAGAGAGAGAGAGAGAGAGAGAGAGAGAGAGAGAGAGAGAGAGAGAGAGAGAGTTTACCCCTGTGAGGTTTGCCCTGCATATTCCTGCCCTGAAGCACCGCCACGAATGGACTTTCACCTTCATACTCGAGTTAGAGAGAGAGAGAGAGAGAGAGAGAGAGAGAGAGAGAGAGAGAGAGAGAGAGAGAGAGAGAGAGAGAGAGAGAGATGAATGGAGTGCTGCCTAAGAGAGTTAGCAAGACATTCAGAGAGAGAGAGATTATCAGACATTGCAAACACTCTCTCACCTTGTTGTACCTTCTATGTCTCTACAACACACCTGGGCCACACCTGAGGCCAAACATGACGCATTAAAAGCAAGCATGACGTTTAACAGGTATTTACAATCACTCTCATTACACACCTGGTCTCACCTTGCCGTGCCTTTTACGTCTCTCCACTCGCTTGGGTCACTGTCCAGCAGGAATATGGAACTAGGGTGACGCATTCAGAGGTGTTATGATCACTGGCCAGGTCTTTGCAGTGGACTTAGAATATTTATTAAGTGTTTCCTGTCATCTTACAACGCAGTATTTTGAAGCGAGACTGTTGAAATGAGGAAGAAAACTATTTTTTTTTTTTTTTATGCGTGCGTATCTAAGTTTAAATTTGATTGTACATATTAATTTCAAACGTCAGTGTATATTTAGGGTCTTTATTCTTAAATGTATAGTTGCCCTGTGTCCACTAATTTGAACAGACTGTAGTGAAAGATGTTCAGGTTTTCAACAGTGTTTTCGTGGCCAGTGATAGTTTAACAAGAATTCTCCATCATTAACTGCAAATAAAGAAAAAAAAAACACCCATAAAAACCTGACTAAAAATCCCTGAACCCCTTAAAAACAGCCATCATGAGAGAACAAACTTACAGAAACGAACCTGATTCTTAAATAACCTTCTTGACTTCCCTTCAGCACTCAATAGAAAACACACAACCACAGAAAAAAAAAAACAGCTACCGTGCGAGGCCAGGGAGTGACATATAGACAGATGGGCGGCGTGGTATTTATGAATGGAGCTTTCGTCTTTCATAGAGGAGTGAAAGGGATCGTTGGGAGGGTGAATGCGTCAGAGGCTCTCCATTATGCATCGAGTGGTCAGCCGTATATAGGAGGAGTGGTCTTGGACAGCATTTCTAGAGAGAGACACCCGGGCAGCCGCCATTGAAGGGATGATACATTTGGTTACCTGGTGATGTTTACCTGTTGCCTCCACACCTGGGTATCAATGAGAGAGAGAGAGAGAGAGAGAGAGAGAGAGAGAGAGAGAGAGAGAGAGAGAGAGAGAGAGAGAGAGAGAGAGAGAGAGAGAATGACCCCTGACACTGTACACAATTTCTCTATGGCATAAAATTGATACCACCACTACCACCTCCACTACATCCACTACCACTACAAAACAACTTCCCTAACGTATCAGTGCCCAACCCACCCTGACCCACCAGCCGTCACTGCCCAGCCTGCCCTGACCTGACCTGCTTGGCTTCGATGACTCAAACCTTACCGAACACAATGTTTTTAAATTAGTTTTTTTGTATGTGAAATATATTAAACATTACTTATCATTACTACTACTACTACTACTACTACTACTACTACTACTACTACTACTACTACTACTACTACTACTACTACTACTACTACTACTACTACTACTATCAGCACTATCTTCTCCCTTTTTTTTTTATCTCAAGTCTACCCTTATGATCTCCCACACCAAAACAACTCCCTTCTCCTCCTCCTCCTCCTCCTCCTCCTCCTCCTCCTCCTCGGGGTTACGTAGCAGGTGTAGCGAGAAATTTATGCCAAACTATTGAAGATTGAGGTGAACAAAAGTTTAGATTTTACTATCAAAAAATTATATACTCACCAGAAGATAGACGCACCCTCTCTCTCTCTCTCTCTCTCTCTCTCTCTCTCTCTCTCTCTCTCTCTCTCTCTCTCTCTCTCTCTCTCTCTCTCTCTCTCTCTCTCTCTCTCTCTGTTCATTCTTTCATCTCCATTCTCCTTATTTCTCTCCTTCCCTTCGCATTCTCTTCTCCATTCCTTCCTCTGTGCTCTTTCTTTCTTTCCCCTGCAATCTTGATCCCTGTCTTCCCTCTTCCCTTTTATCCTTCACTTCCAACCCTATTCTTTTCCATCCTCGTTCTATGTACGTTCCTTTCCACACATTCCTTCCATTTCCACTGCCTCTGTACGTCTTCCATCCCTTCTGCTCCTTCTGCTGCTCCTCCTTCAGCACCAGTCCCGCCCTCGCCAGGCCCCGTCAGGCTTACACAGATGGGACGCGAGGATAAAGTGGCAAAAATATGCGTTTAGGCGTTGCAACACAGCGATACAACGTGACCGGGATTGCGAGAGGGCATGAGGAAGGTGATTTTTCTCCTCTTCCTTCGTGTGTTGTCTAGCTTTCCCTTCCCTTTTCCATCCTTCTCTTCCCTGTGTTGGCTTTGTTGCCTCTTGTGTCTCTGTTTGTGTGATTCTGTGTTGCTGTCTTCGTGATGTGTCTCTGTTTTCCGTCTGTGTTTGTGTTCGTTTGTGTTTGTGTGTTATTCTGATGTGTATTTTTGTCTCTTATTTTTTCGCTGTGGTAGTAATGCGTGTGTTAGTGTTTCTCTCTCTCTCTCTCTCTCTCTCTCTCTCTCTCTCTCTCTCTCTCTCTCTCTCTCTCTCTCTCTCTCTCTCTCTCTCTCGTTCCCAGGTCCAAGTCTTCGTCTTATTTTGTCGTCCTGGCTTTTGTATGTCACTCCTTGTTGTCACCTAAACTTTTTTTTCACCTGCTTTTCTTTTCTCTTATCTCAGCTTACCTGTGCTTTTTTGTTCCAACTTGTGTCCTTTGCCTTGACACATATTTACGCCCCTCGTGAGATTTCAGATTCTTTACCTTTTTTTTTTCTTGCTATGTGTCTCTGAACGAAGCTTAATTTATGTCTTTCTCTCTCTCTCTTTTTTTTTTTTTTGTCCAGTGTAAGATTTCTTTATATTTTTCTATTTTTTTTTTTTTTTGTTTCATATATTTCCGTTATCATTATGTATTTTTTTACTCAGCTAAATTTCCAAGTGTGTTTTTTTTTATTATCTTTACAATCTGTTTTTTTTTTTTCTGTACGTTTCATTTACGTTGTCATTATATATATAATTTTCGTTTACTCAAGTAAGTTTCTGAATACATATAATTTCATTCACTGCAAAATCTCACCTTTACTTTTACCCTCTCTGTCTTTTATTTTTTGAAGCGTCAGATCAAACTGTTGTCGCATTCCAGTCATCTCTGTTTTCCCTATTGAGTAACTTTACCGTATCGTGTTTCCCCTTTTTCCACGATGTCTCTATTCCCGGTGCCTGGCGACCCCTGCCTTCCTGCCCTTAGGTTCATCCATCAGTGCCGCCGCCTCGCCCAGACCGCTGGCATCTCCCATACAGCACTGGGCCTTCTAAAGCTGCACTCGCCATAGCTTTACCGTACCTTTACTTTTGTCCCTTTCCCTGTTTTTATGACCTGTTGTTCGTGACCTTTGGCCCTTTTTATGCCCCCTCAGTGCCTTTTTGTATCACCGTCGCGTCTGAGTACATGAGTTCTCCGGATTTTACACCAGCCTTGGCATTTTGCGAGACCTCTATCTGCTTCTCTCTCTCTCTCTCTCTCTCTCTCTCTCTCTCTCTCTCTCTCTCTCTCTCTCTCTCTCTCTCTCTCTGTGTGTCGCTTCTACGTTTTCTTTTCTCGTGGTTGGTTTTCTATATTCCGTTTTCTACATAAGATGAAGTTACGTAGATTTTCTCTCTCTCTCTCTCTCTCTCTCTCTCTCTCTCTCTCTCTCTCTCTCTCTCTCTCTCTCTCTCTCTCTCTCTCTCTCTCTCTCTCTCTCTCTCTCTCGCGCCGCTCTATCTCTCCACGCCTCGCTTCCCTCCATCCATCACAAAGACTGACAGGATTGTGGCGACTGCTTCCACTCTACAGTAAATTCTACTTTCGCGGTGATGGCTGAGAGAGAGAGAGAGAGAGAGAGAGAGAGAGAGAGAGAGAGAGAGAGAGAGAGAGAGATCCAAGCATTTGTTTCACCTCTAGCAGCAATATTTTTCGTGGGGTTGCGTGGGTGTCTGGTGAAGATGGCCCCGTTCATGTACTCTCGTTACTTCTGAGCGTCTGTGCTGCCTCTGTATTGCCGCTCAGCACTCAGCATACTCAGCATACCCTGTAGACTCCAGTACGTATCTTCCTTCTGATGTCTTCCTCTCTTAACTGCACGAGTCAGCATTTACGAAAGAAAAGAAAAGAAAGAAGTGAGGTTCTAGTTCTTTGTATTTGAAGATCACTGAATTCAGGCTTCTCTTTCTTTCTTACTCGTGGTATTGAAGATTGAACGTCATTTTTTTGTTGTATTTTCGTTTTTTTTTTTTTTTTCCTCTCTCTCTGTCTCTATCGTGCATAATTTATCACTTTAGGATATTTGTCGTTTTCTTGTAGCTCCGAAGTGTGCATCGTTTATCACCCGTTAGGAGGAGGAGGCGGAGGAGGAGGAGGAGAGGGAGGCAGCAGCAGCACACTCCATCTCTCACGCCCCATCGATCGCCCATCAGTCTCTCCAACTCGCATTTCTTATCCTCTTTTCAAAATCGTCACACCCACATGCCTCCCTCTCCTCCCTCCCTCCCTCCCTCCCTCCCTCCCTCCCTCCCTCCCTCCCGTGCACCGCTCTCACAGTTTTCGTCACCTTTGTTCTCTCATTTTATCCTTATCCTCACCCTACTTCGTAACACCCTTTACACCCCTTTGTTGCTGTGTTTCATCCTCTTTTCTTCACAAATTTTCAGCTTGTTTTTTTTTTCTTTTTTTCACTCTTCATTTTTGTCTGCTATCTATTACCTTGTCTTGTCTTGTCGCTTCTCAGTTTCATATTTTCTCTGGTTTATTTTTATTTTTTTCAGCCTATTCTAACTTCTTTTTTTTCACTTTCTATTTCATCTCTGTTATCATTGCAACCTTTCTTCCCTTCCCCGTTCTTTACACCCTATTCTAACCTCCATCCCTTTCTCTCTCTTATCATTGTAACCTTTCTAATCTTTCTTCCCTTTCCTGCCGTTCATCTCCACCGCTTTTACCCTTTCCTCGCCCTTCGCCGCAGCATCTGTTTATCTCCACGCCTCCGCAGCCCCGCGCCGTGCCCTCGCCTCGCCCCGCTGCCACCCTCCGAGGAACCCAAAGATTACCAAGCCCGTTTGTTGGGTAATGACACACCCTTGCCCGTGATCAATCTGTGGGAGTAATCTGGCACGCAAGATAGTAAAACCTCTCTCTCTCTCTTGCTCTCTCTCTCGCTCTTACTGTCTCCCTCAATCGATCGAGTTTAGGCCAGAAGGATCGTTGAGATGCCCGCCGCTGCCTGTCTGAGTATCGATCACACCAGCAACCTTGACTCTCCTTCAATCGTTTATTAAGTTCGCGCCTGAAATGCCACACGATTCCGTAAATGTATTGCGGTGTGTAATCAGGTTGTGATCGCGCAGCACGGGACCAGTTGGGTGGGATTCAGTTTTCATGGTGAGTTGTTTATTAGTTTATACTTGTTTGTGTGTATTTTTGATCTCTTTGCTTGTACGAGTATGTATGTGTTCTTTGTGGTGTAAACTTTGTATTGTGCATGTTTTCAAGTAGAATTACGCTGTTTTAATAGGTGTATCACTACTACTACTACCACTACTACTACTACTACTACTACTACTACTACTACTACTACTACTACTACTACTACTACTACTACTACTACTCCAGCTCTTATCATGCACTGAGGACGTGTAGGACGAGAAGCTTCGGAACGCGGGTCACGAGACTGTGTGGGAATATTTTCTTAGCAGCTCAGTCTCGCAAATCCGATGTGGTCTTGAGGAGAAGCAGTTGTGGGGTAAATCTTGAGTCAGAGCTTTTATACATCAGCTTTACCCTCCCCCGGCGGTAAGGGAGCTTTACGAGGCTTTACTATGGAGGTTATCGCCGCTTGAAAGCTTCCTGGAGCAGAGTTCTTGCCGTGGAGAGAGAGAGAGAGAGAGAGAGAGAGAGAGAGAGAGAGAGAGAGAGAGAGAGAGGGAAGGTAGAGTGGTCGTGGTGTCTGGGTGTTCCGGGATGGTTGGTAGGATGGCTGGTCTTCCGCTGATGGCAGGTTCTCCACGGTAATTACTAACTTCCAACACTCTCTCTCTCTCTCTCTCTCTCTCTCTCTCTCTCTCTCTCTCTCTCTCTCTCTCTCTCTCTCTCTCTCTCTCTCTCATTCAGCATTGTTCTGACTCTTATCGTTTGGCACTAATGAAATAGCCCCTGGTGCGAATCTCTCTCTCTCTCTCTCTCTCTCTCTGGCTCACGGTAATTTCTCGGTGGATGAAGTAGCGCTTTCTCTTAATCCCAATTCGTGCCTTATGATATCAGTTGTGTTGTATAAATCTAATCTCTCTCTCTCTCTCTCTCTCTCTCTCTCTCTCTCTCTCTCTCTCTCTCTCTCTCTCTCTCTCTCTCTCTCTCTCTCTCTCTCTCTCTCTCTCTCTCCTTCGTCTCTTTTTTCTGCTCCCGTGTATTATATTCTTATTCATCTCGGCCAAGTCCTGTTAGACCTCCCAGGTGAGTATTAATGAGGCTAAATTACCTGGTACGCCACTTCGGACGGTCGGCCTGTCAAGGAGGAATGTTTCAGACCTGCCGGATTCAACATTTTCAAAGTCATTTTCTTCTGAGTTTCGGAATATTTCTTGCGACCGAAGCGTTTGAAATTCGAATAAAAAGAGAACAGTGTCTTTTTTTTTTTTTTTTTTCGTTCTGTCCTGAAGTTGTGGAATGAATGAATAGGGAGAGAGAGAAGTGTTGAAATAGTTATCTATCTAATTTTGTGTGTGTGTGTGTGTGTGTGTGTGTGTGTGTGTGTGTGTGTGTGTGTGTGTGTGTGTGTGTGTGTGTGTGTGTTAACCTGGGGCAGGGGAGGGGTAGAGCAAGTGTACTGCCTCTGCTTCGGGGAAAAGAGAACGGGAGAGAGAAAGGAAGAAGGAATGAGGAAAAGAAGCGTAGGGTCACACACACACACACACACACACACACACACACACACACACACACACACACACACACACACACACACACACACACACACACACACACACACACACACACACACACACACACACACACACACACACACAAACCTACCCTACGGAACTTAAGCAAAAACCCAAGACACTGTAAACGAGATCAGGAAGTAAACAAAATCGCGGCAGATTCACTCCCACGGCAACCTGAAGTCTGGGTTATAATCTCCGGTACCTCTGTCACTTGCATTGTGTTTGTGTCGCGTGAACAAGACTCAGGAAAGCCTCGGGTCATCATCATCCTTGGTATTCCTTTGAGACTTTGCTAGCTGGTGAAATCTTTCATAGGTGATGCGGTGTGGCGTCCCCTATTCTTCGTCTTACGTTTTCTTTCGTTTTCTTTAGTTCCTCCTTAGCCTGTCTCTGTGTCTGCCTGAAGCCATGAGGGGTGTATGATTGTAGTTTCTCTCTCTCTCTCTCTCTCTCTCTCTCTCTCTCTCTCTCTCTCTCTCTCTCTCTCTCTCTCTCTCTCTCTCTCTCTCGACTATGCTTTCAATGCTTTTTCGTGAATAGGGAGACTAGAGTGCTTAAGAGAGGGGAGTTTCTCTCTCTCTCTCTCTCTCTCTCTCTCTCTCTCTCTCTCTCTCTCTCTCTCTCTCTCTCTCTCTCTCTCTCTCTCTCTCTCTCTCTCTCTCTCTCTCTCTCTCATTTTTAATTACTTCTTATCCCCTCCCCTTTCGTCGATGGCTTCTGAATTATAAAGTGTGTGTGTGTGTGTGTGTGTGTGTGTGTGTGTGTGTGTGTGTGTGTGTATGTGTGTGTGTGTGTGTTTATTTATTTTTCTCCGATTCGGCGAAACCTCTTAATAGTTTGTCAATAAGAGAGAGAGAGAGAGAGAGAGAGAGAGAGAGAGAGAGAGAGAGAGAGAGAGAGAGAGAGAGTGTCTTGCTCATTAACCTCTATAGATAAGACGGTCTTGTTTAACATAAGTGACTTCAGGGTAGAGATACCAGTCGTTAGGATGACTTTGTTTATTTCACCCCGGGACTTAACGAACTGACTGACTCGCTGGCTGACCAAAATACTAAGTTAACGATTTACGAGTATCTTCTTAATTTCTGACTCCCCCCACCTCTCTCTCTCTCTCTCTCTCTCTCTCTCTCTCTCTCTCTCTCTCTCTCTCTCTCTCTCTCTCTCTCTCTCTCTCTCTCTCTTGCTCATTTTCAGCTTCATATCATTTTCATTCCTTCCTCTTCGTTTCACGTCTCCCTTCCTCCACCTCTCCATTCTTCCTATCCATGTGTGGAGGGAGGAGGGAGTGAGGGAAGTGTGTCTCCAACCCCAAGGGAGGGAGAGACTCACTCCTTCACTCTCTCCACTCCTCTCGCTACCCTTCCCTTCACAAAGATGTAAGAGAAAGAGAAGGAGAGGGAGAGGGGGAATGAAAAGGGAGGGAGTGAGAGAGGTGAGAGATTTCAGAAGCGATGAATAATTAAGGGTACGAAATGACGGAAGGGGGAAGGGTAGAAAGCAATAATCATATCAATAATAAGAATAGGAATGAGTAGATAATGATGAGAGGAGGAGAAGGCATGAATAATAGCACTGGAATAAATTACACTTTCATTCAAATGCGGTACTGCTTTCATTCCTTCTACGGCTTCCATTAACAAACCCATACAAACTTTTCAAATAATAAAGATCCACTCTAGACAGGCAGGCAGGCCACGTAGGCAGTGTTTAGGCCTACCCACTAAGCGCCCCTAAGCCTTTATACAGCGAAAAGCATAGATCAGTGGTAGGATAAACCCTTTTGGCAGCCGAGGAAGGGAAAAAAATAACAGTATACCATAAAAGAAAATAAAGATTGGTGTCGAGGGTTCAAGTGGAAGTCTAACGGGAATGAAGGTTCACTAGACGTGTTTTGAAGCCTCAATTCGCGTCTCGAAGCCTGAATTGATATAAGAAAATGTGTCGAAGCTTCAAGTGAGGGAATTAGGCTTTCGTACATGTGATGTGAAGTGAAGCTTTAGTTTGCCTTTTGAA
>NC_087169.1:18688641-18703641 GCF_035594125.1 Scylla paramamosain
GTTGCCAGGGAAGTGCCAGTCACTGCCCAAAGTGTCGCCAACAGAGAGAATCCTGGACATTCCCTTTCCCGCTCCCTCCTCTCTTCCTCTCTCCGTGCCCCAGTTTCCGTAAGTTTTCTCTCTCTCTCTCTCTCTCTCTCTCTCTCTCTCTCTCTCTCTCTCTCTCTCTCTCTCTCTCTCTCTCTCTCTCTCTCTCTCTGTATTCTTTGGTTTTCTTTCTTTTCCTCCATTTTCAGATTTCTCTCTCCTTTCAACTCCATTAAATTCTCCTTCGTCTTCTCCACTTCCTTCCTCTCCTGATGTCTCTTTTTCCTTCTTCCTTTTCTACTTTTCCGCCTCTTTCTCCTCTCCATCTGCTTTTATGATTCCTTCCTTCCTCCTCCTCCTCCTCCTCCTCCTCCTCCTCCTCCTCCTCCTCCTCCTCCTCCTCCTCCACTCACATCCATTCAGTCCTCAACACATTTGGAAAAGTTTGCAAAGTTTCTGTGAGAGATGTGACAAGTGTGTAGTGTATGGCTGGGAGGAGGAGGAGGAGGAGGAGGAGGAGGAGGAGGAGGAGGAGGAATGGAAGAGGGAGGGCGTGGAAGTAGATGAGAGAAGTGGAAAATGGTAGAGGGAGAAACAGGAAAAAAAAGGAGATGTAGGAATGGAGAGAGAGAGAGAGAGAGAAGAGAGTGGGTTAGGTTAGGTTAGGTTAACTCAAGAATGATTTGAGAGGGAAGGAAGGTGTGGTAGGGCCTGTGTGTGTGTGTGTGTGTGTGTGTGTGTGTGTGTGTGTGTGTGTGTGTGTGTAGAGGCGGCAGATGGGCCATGTAAGTTTAGGCCTATTCCATAAACTACCCTGGGAACTCCACACTAATGCAATAAAGTGTAGCACCAGTAGTCTCTCTCTCTCTCTCTCTCTCTCTCTCTCTCTCTCTCTCTCTCTCTCTCTCTCTCTCTCTCTCTCTCTCTCTCTCTCTCTCTCTCTCTCTCTCTCTCTCGCTTAGTTTTCCACGTCACATACTCGCTTCCCCTCCCAGGCCTTTCAGAGGGAAGGCAAAGAGAGAGAGAGAGAGAGAGAGAGAGAGAGAGAGAGAGAGAGAGAGAGAGAGAGAGAGAGAGAAAGGGGAGTGAGTAGGAAGTGGATGCAAAACAGCGAAAAAAGGAATATGGGGATAGGATGGAGATGAATTAATGGATGATAAAGGGAAAGGAGAATAGGAACGTTAAGGAAGAGAAGAAAGAAATTAAGATATGGTAAAGAGGAACAGAGAGGTGGTAAAGGTTGAGGAGGAGAGAATTTGGGAGAGGTGTGGAAAGGGAGTAAGGGGGGAGGAGGAGGAGGAAGAGGCGTGCTACAGATAACACAAGTCTAGATTATCCTGTTTCTGAAACTCTTCGAAGGTGACTTGTGGTAAACAGCTCACGGCGGTCAACTGTTTTTCCTCTCTCTCTCTCTCTCTCTCTCTCTCTCTCTCTCTCTCTCTCTCTCTCTCTCTCTCTCTCTCTCTCTCTCATTAAGCTATAAATTATTCCAGATTTCATTTACGTGAAGTGAAGCAAAGCAACACCGTGTTATTTTTTTTTCTAAAGTTATAAAGGATGTCTGTAATTTAGAGTATTTGCTTTACTAGGTTCTTTGTAATTTGTAGGTCCTCCTCCTCCTTCTCCTCCTCCTCCTCCTCCTCCTCCTCCTCCTCCTCCTCCTCCTCCTCCTCCTCCTCTCCTCCTTTCGTCACACTCTGCCTGCTCCGTTTTCTGTGTCTGGTCACGTGTTGTCTCAATGTTTGTAAGAGTCATTGTGTTACAGGATTAATTTACTGGACAGGTGTGTGTGTGTGTGTGTGTGTGTGTGTGTGTGTGGGTGTGTGGGTGTGTGGGTGTGTGGGTGTGTGGGTGTGGGCAAGGTCAAGGAAAGGACAAAGAAAAACAACAAAAGAAAAAAGGATCTTGGCAAATATTCGCAGTTGTCACGGAAATGCAACTGAACAAACAGGAAGGATTAGATTTTTTTCTTTTCCTTTATTTTTTTCACATGTCGATTATTTATCTTTGCTCTTTTCTCCTCTTTATTCTCTTCCTCCTCCTCCTCCTCCTCCTCCTCCTGTTCTTACCCCATTGATGTAAATCGTGAAAAGGTCCCATTACCCCTTCCACTCAACAGAGAGAGAGAGAGAGAGAGAGAGAGAGAGAGAGAGAGAGAGAGAGAGAGAGAGAGAGAGAGAGAGAGAGAGAGAGAGAGAGAGAGAGAGAGAGAGATCCAGCACTGCACCAATCCACTCAACATCAGAGGCTTTAGATCTTTGTCACTCACTCCTCCCCTCTCCTCTCACCCCTCCCCCTCCCCCTCCACTGCCTCATCCAAAGCCCCGCCGCACCTACTCGCCCCTTACGCACTCCATCACCCCTTAGTCTCGACCACCCACAAACAAGCTTAGAGGAGGAGGAGGAGAAGGAGGAGGAGGGTCACACCTGGGGAATCTTACACCTTGAGTAGTGAGAAATTCATCATAAGTAAGTGTAAGGGTGGACAGGTTAGTGGTGTGGGTGTTAAAAGCCTCCATTATCACTCATGTGGGTGTTGTGGGTGGGTGGGGGTAAGGGAGAGGTGTCAAGGAGGGTCAGGAGGGTCAGGGACTACCGGGGGAGTGCCAGGATGATGGACAGGTAGCTTGGGGGACGGGTAGGTACAGGTGAGAATTGTTTGTTTATATTCGTGGAGGTAAACATGTTAGAATCTTGTTTGGGTTTGGGAATAGAGACAGACACAGAGGGAGAGAACAGCTGGGAGGAGGTTCTCAAGACATCATGAGGACTAATGGAGGAGGAGGAGCAAGAGGAGGAGGAGGAGGAGGAGGGGCCAGGAAGCGGATGAGCCCATGAATCACAAGAACGACTCATTAAATTCTCTCCATTCATTCGCCACAAGAGGATCCGCTTATGTCCTTCCTCCCCCATCCCTTTTCACCCATCACCCTTCCCTCCCCTCTTCCCATCACTCTATCCCCCTTCCACCTTCCATCCTCCAGTGTCTCTTTCCATCCATTTTCTCTTCTGTCCCTTCCCTAACCATTCCCCTTTACCCATACCTCTTCCTCCCAGTTATTTCCCATTCCCTTCAGTTCCCCTTTACCATTCCCTTCCTCCTGTGTCCTTCTCTCTCCCTCCATTCTCTTCTACCCTCCCTTTATTACCGTCTTTCCATCACCCTCCCTTATCCTACCTTATCCTCCCTGCCTCAGCCCTTCCCGCCTTCCGCCTGTACCCAGGAAGTGTCAGGTGGAGTTTCAGCGAATGGTCAATAGGACAAGGGGACATAGACGTCAAGGTGTCCCCCAGCTTGGAGTCATTAGGAGGTACACGGTCCTTGTAGGTGTGACGTCTTGCCTTTTGGGGCTCTTGATGCTCAATCTTTACGCCTGAACCTTGAAGTGTATTTAACTGTGAGATGTTTGGAGGAGGGACGTGTTGGGGGACTCTGGGGGGGGGGTTGTGGGTTTCTTGTTAGGTATAGAGTATTACATGGATGGTTGAATGTTTTGGAAGGTGTATATGGAAGGTGTAAGGTGGTAATGTATCTAAAGGAAGTGATGGAATGATAAAAGTGAAAGTGTAGATTGAATGATAGATGATGCGTAGATAAAGTATGAACAGTACCAGAAAAACCTGAAAAAAAAGAAGAGAAAATAATGAATAGTAAAAGCAAGTAGGTACAAAAGATAGAAAACTGATACGGTACAGATAGTGAAAAATGAATAAACGTTGAAAGAAAGATGACAAAACAGTACGAAAGGAAGAAAACTACATACATAAAAAATAACAATGGATAAAAAAAATAGAAAATTATATAAAAAAAATAGGAACAAACGAAAAAAAAGGGCGTTAATTGACACTAAGAAATAAGAAAAAAAAAAAAAGGCGTTAAGTATAAGACAAACAGACGATACTTTGGGCACGAGGAGACGAGGTAGCGAGCTGAGATGACGAGGATAAGTAAGCCCCCTCATTTAATACCCACGTCACTTACTCTCCCCTGAGGATCCACTTAAAGGCTTCCCTGGCGCCCCATTTTTATGCATATCACACTCGAAGGAGGAGAAGGAGTCAAATAAGGGGAAAAATGCTCCCTATTGCCTCCTAAGACGTCAGAATGTGGAGGAAATTGTGTGTGTAAGAGAGGCCATTGTGAGGCTTGAAGGGCGGAGGATGCGAGTTTGGGGCGAAGGGAAGAACCTAATGTGGAGGTGCTTACGTGAAGAAGATATACATTAAAGATAATATTTCTCTCTCTCTCTCTCTCTCTCTCTCTCCTCTCTCTCTCTCTCTCTCTCTCTCTCTCTCTCTCTCTCTCTCTCTCTCTCATCCTCAGTGACCCTCATCAAAACCTGGTCATTTCAAGGTTATCACCCTCACCACCACCATCACCATCACCACCACCACTTCCACTACTACTACGTATACTACCACCACCATCACCACCACCACGACCCTCGCCCCACCAGTAGCGGTAGGACTGCCCTGTGTAGGCCTAAACACGAGAGTAGGCTAGTGGAGGTGGTGGTGGGTGGAGGAGGAGAGAGGCGGCGAGCGGTGGCGTTATGAGAGAGGATGCTGAAGGAGAAAGACGAGGAGGAGGAGGAGGAGGAGGAGGAGGAGGAGGAGGAAGGAAAGTAATGTATTATGTGTCGTTATATTGGTGTAGGTGTCGCTTCAGATGAGAGGCGTGGAGTAAGCTTTCGCGGGGCAGAGAGAAGAGAGAGAGGTGGGGGGGAGGCAGTGTGGGCAGGAGAGAAGAGAAGAGAAGAGGAGAGGAGAGCAGCGTGGTGGGCCGGGAAAGGAGGTTAAGGGAGGGGAGGGGCGTCCGATATCACGATACAAGTTAAACAGACCGTGGGAAGGAGGCCTCGCGGACGTCCCCATCAGGAGAACCTTTATCACCATGTTTGTTTTGATTGAATTTGGATGTCTCTCTCTCTCTCTCTCTCTCTCTCTCTCTCTCTCTCTCTCTCTCTCTCTCTCTCTCTCTCTCTCTCTCTCTCTCTCTCTCTCTAGCGGTAAACTTCTACATCAAGGAAAAAAAAAAATCACCCACACAATAGCTAGCACACGAGCCACCGCTAACACAAGCTTACGCAACGCCGAGGCTGTGGTGCTGTGTGGTGCGTGGGGGCGATGGAGGCGGGTGGAGGGAAATGGGGACGGGCGTTAAGTACATCGTCAGGCAGGCGCGGGGCCCATTGACGCTGTGTCGCCGCCGTATTGTCAACCCGAGGCATCAGTAGCAATAAATTGTGAGCGATGAGCAGACCCCCTCACTCCCTGACAGGTGGAGGGAGGAGGAGAGAGAGAGAGAGAGAGAGAGAGAGAGAGAGAGAGAGGAGAGAGAAGAGAGAGAGAGAGAGAGAGAGAGAGAGAGACGGACCAAAGCCACATGAAAGGGAACGAAAGGGTTAAAATAGGCTTTGTCACGCGCTGGTCTTTTGTTGATCTGTAATCTTTCAGTCAGAAAAAAGATTAATGATGTGGAATGAACAGAAAAATGCATAAAATTTTGTCTGAATTATGGTACCTTGATTTTTTTTTTTTTTCCTCTCTCTTTATATCTTTTTATCGTTCCTGCTTCAAAGGTTTCTTGTTATTCATTGTACCTTTAGGTGAAGGCTCTATCTCCCGTTTTCTGTTGTGTTTCCCTTGGTCACGAGGCTGAGGGAGTGTGATGAGGCTAAGCAGGTGAAGAGCACACACAGACACACACACACACACACACACACACACACACACACACACACACACACACACACACACACACACACACAAAAAAAAAAAAAAAATAGGGAACAAGTTTTTTTTTTTTTCTAGTCTGTACAATTCTTTATTCACACTTGTCTTCTTCTTCCCCTTTCCTTTCACTCACACAGCCCAGCGACCTTTGTTTTTTTCCCCTCATTGTCTTTCCCCTCCCTTCCACCCTTCTTCCATTTCTCTTATTTTCCTCTTCACTTCCCACTCCCCAATTCTGTCATTCGCCTGCCCATTCTCCTCACACCATTATCATCTTCTCTCATTCCTCTTTCTCCCATCATTCCCTTATCCCTCTGTCCCTCTTCCCTCCTACCTCAAATCCCCCATTTCCATTACCCATCTCTCATCATACCATTCCTCTTCCTTCTCTTATTCCCTTTCCTTCATTCCTCTATCCCTCTTCTCTCACGTACTTCCAGAACCCTCATTATTTCTCTCTCCCATTTCCTATCTCTCTTGCTTCCCATCCCCGTCCATTCACTCCTCCCCTTACCCATTCCCTCATCCCTTAGTGACGGAGGCAAAAAAAGAGTATGGCTCCCACCCTCTGGCTCCCCTCAGGTGGGTCATCAGAAACCTTTGAGAGTCGCCACCACCGCTGCCAATCATGTCGTTAGCCTCCTCCCTACCCACGCCTCCTGAAGGGGTACATGGGGGGGGTAAAGGGTACAGAGAGGGTTGGTGAAGGGGGCCGGGTGGTTATATGGAGAGCAGAAGGGAAAGAAAACGGAAATGGAGAGGGGGATAGTTGTAAGGAAGAAAATGAAATGAAAATAGATTGAATGGATGTGCAAAGAGAGAGAGAGAGAGAGAGAGAGAGAGAGAGAGAGAGAGAGAGAGAGAGAGAGAGAGAGAGAGAGAGAGAGAGAGAGAGAGAGAGAGAGAGCACTTGAAGCACATGAATAGTGAAACACACACACTCAACACACTGCAGTTTATAGTGGCATAAGCGACATGGAATAACAAGAAGCAGAACATCACAGAGAGAGAGAGAGAGAGAGAGAGAGAGAGAGAGAGAGAGAGAGAGAGAGAGAGAGAGAGAGAGAGAGAGAGAGAGAGAGAGAGAGAGAGAGAGAGAGAGAGCTTAGTGGAATCCCTTTTAGCCTCCCTCCCTCTCACATTTCCGCGATGTGAAGATGATACATAGTGAACATCAACACCCATGACCTCTTCTCACCCCAGACTCTCCTTTAAAACCCCACTTGACCTCCTGTTCCTTGTATGGGGGGAGCACCTGAAGCCAAGACCCTCACCCACACACTGGTAACGTATCATGACAGGTGAGGGGAAGGAAGAGGGGAAGAGATGAGGTTTAGAGACAGAAGGGAGTAAGTTTGACAGGAGAAAAAGGAGGAAATGGAGAGAATGAGTGTGACAGGGAAGAGGGGGAAGGGAGAGGAGGGGGAGAGGGAAAGTTGGGAACGTCTGACGAAATGAGGAATAGCAAGGTCAGAGGTCACGTGGGTCAGTATGGGTACTTCAGTGAGGCACGAAGGCATTCTATAGGTCATATGTAAGGAAGGTCACACTCTCTCTCTCTCTCTCTCTCTCTCTCTCTCTCTCTCTCTCTCTCTCTCTCTCTCTTCTCTCTCTCTCTCTCTCTCTCTCATATCCTTCCGTTTTTTTCACATCCTCACACAATTAGAACGAAAAAATGTTGTACTTCGGTTTATTTATCACCTTCATATCGCCACAATTACTCTTCCCAGAGAGAGAGAGAGAGAGAGAGAGAGAGAGAGAGAGAGAGAGAGA
Source organism: Scylla paramamosain (assembly GCF_035594125.1). Classification (NCBI taxonomy): domain Eukaryota; kingdom Metazoa; phylum Arthropoda; class Malacostraca; order Decapoda; family Portunidae; genus Scylla; species Scylla paramamosain. The sequence continues at coordinate 18,696,178 of NC_087169.1, forward strand.
GAGAGAGAGAGAGAGAGAGAGGACGTAATGTGTGAGGAGGACAAGATTAGGAAAGTGGAGGGACTAGTTTGTGTCGCGGAGGAAGCGCTGAGTGGAGAAGTGTATTGAAAGTAGTGGAGCTGGAGAGAGAGAGAGAGAGAGAGAGAGAGAGAGAGAGAGAGAGAGAGAGAGAGAGAGGAGTGTGTGCGCTGACGTCAGGAGGCCCCGTGCTGACAGGAGCCTCTGTGCGGACTCCAAGGCGGGTTTCAGCCACTTAGAATACTGACAGACAGCAAGAGGGAAGTTAGTGTAAATAAATGTGATGCAAAAAGGCCACTTGTCCACCGTAATTCTCTTCAGCTTCATGTTTTTTGTATTTTTTTTTTTTTCCTTCTTCGTTTAATTTTATAACAGGATTGAGTCTAGAGTGAAAGTGGATTGCGAAAGTATGTAGGCTTATTCTTATTGTTGTTGTTGTTGTTGCTGCTGTTGTTGTTATTGTTGTTATGGGAGTGACGTGCAAGGCTGAAATACGGTACTTGAGGCCTTAGTCAGGAAAATCGGATCATATACAACGGAGTCACGTCTTTGGGCTTTTTCCTCCTTCCTCCTCCTCCTCCTCCTCCTCCTCCTCCTCCTCCTCCTCCTCCTCGTACGTGAGTGAGTGCCCGCCATCACCGTCGTCATCACCATCCCGTTACACTTTTTTCTATCTAAACATGATCCCATTTTACAGCAAGCCAGGTACTCGTGTTATTTTATTAGTTTTTTCCCAGGTGTGTCACGTGAGCGAGTCAGGAGCTGCAGGTGAGTTAATGAAGTTACGTGAGGTGATGAGGGAGTGGTGATGAGGGAGTGGTGTGAGGGGGCTTTGTATCCACACCTTCCCTCCCTCAACACCCTCACCATTATACCCCAATCATCACCCCCACCTGGTTACTACATCTTCCCCCAACTCCTTGACACCCCCTGATTGCCCTCCCCACTCCCTCCCTCCCCCACAACCTGCTCCAGAACAGGTGTGTGGTGACTTGTAGTGATGAACGAGCCTCTCACAGGGACTTCCTCTGCTGGTGTGTGTGTGTGTGTGTGTGTGTGTGTGTGTGTGTGTGTGTGTGTGTGTGTGTGTGTGTGTGTGTGTGTGTGTGTGTGTGTGTGTGTGTGTGTGCTCTTTCTCCTCCTGTGTCGCGATTTCACCTGGTCACTTGTATGCATGTCAGGTTCTGTGCTTCCTCTCGTGTTCTTGTTCTTGTTCTTGTTCAGCTCGTATCTTTTCTTGTTTAGTTTTATGTTTTCTTCAGTCGTTTAAACCTTTTGTCTTGCTTTGGTAGGATCGTTGTTTATCTCTATTGCTTTGGTATATATTTTTTCTTGCTTCTCCTTTATTTCTTTTCGTTTGGTTCTGTAAATGTCTCCTCGTTTCATTCTGTCATCTTCCCTTTGCTTCCCTCAGTACGTGGCAGCGATTAGGTCCCTGTTTTTATGTACGCCAGGCCGTGTCCTTTGTGTACTTACGCGGTGACTACGAGAGGCCCTTGGAGTCCCCGGGGTCCTTGGCCTCTTGTACTTCCACCCTTCGTCTGTTGTAAAAGTGGAGATGATCTTAGGCTCCGGTTCGACTCCCCGCGGTGGCTTCCTTCTTGTCTTGTCCATAACTCGTCGGGGCAGGGCTGCGTCGTGCCCCTCGTCCCTCATCGTCTGTTGTAGCTACCGGCGGGGCACCTCGGCTCCTTCGGTGTATGTCAATCGAACCCTGCCCGCCCCCACCGCCCACCCACCGCGGGGCTTGGGCTCTCCGGGGGGCGTGTTAGTTTAGCCTGTCAGAGAGACGCGCCGTCACCGTAATGTATAGATTATTGTTGAGGTTATTGATGGTGTTGCGGGGGACATCAGGTGTGTGGGACAGTGGTGTAGGCTGGTGTTGTAGTGAGTGTGGTGTTGCGGGGACATTAGTATTCTTAGTTTGGTCCTCTCTCGGCCCACACACCGTCCTGGCCCGTGATCCAGTAACCGGTCTCCTCCTCCTCCTCTTCTGCCTTCCTCCTCTTCCTCTTCCTACAGTGTCCAGCTCCACGTCTTCCTCTCCCGTTACGTTCATTGCAATGTTTACGTTTTCTTTGCTAAGACCCACACGGCAAGACGCATCTGTCCACACACACACACACACACACACACACACACACACACACACACACACACACACACACACACACACACACACACACACACACACACACACACACACACAGTTGCAGAGCCAGCAAGCTGAGTCATCTCTTAAGGTGTGTGTTATGGTTGTTGGGGGGGTGGGGGAGGAAAGGAGAGGAGAGAGTGGAAAGAGGGGAGAGAGGGGAGGGGCACGCACGCCAGACAGCAGTGCCAGAAGCAACAACAGTAGTGAGGAGGAGGAAGAGGAGGAGGAGGAGGAGAAGGAGGCCATGCAATACACACAGCTCCTTCTCCCCCTCTTTTCCCCCCTCCTCTCTGTTGTACCCTTATCCTTCCTCCTTCCTGCTCCCCCTCCTCTTTCGCCTACGTCAGGATTTACATGGGTTTTATCTCCTTGTGTCTCGCTTGAGCAAAATATGGAGGAATCTGTGGTGTGTTGCCGCAAGTCTTCAGGTGTGTGTGTGTGTGTGTGTGTGTGTGTGTGTGTGTGTGTGTGTGTGTGTGTGTGTGTGTGTGTGTGTGTGTGTGTGTGTGTGTAAGACCTCTTGTTGTGAGTTTACCACACACACACACACACACACACACACACACACACACACACACACACACACACACACACACACACACACACACACACACACACACACACACACACACACCTCACTTATATCTTACCACACACTGCCCAACCGTCTCTCTCTCTCTCTCTCTCTCTCTCTCTCTCTCTCTCTCTCTCTCTCTCTCTCTCTCTCTCCTCTCTCTCTCTCTCTCTCTCTCCTCTCTCTCTGACACCCTCCCTCCATCACCATCCTCAAGGGACAGGCACTCTCTCTCTCTCTCTCTCTCTCTCTCTCTCTCTCTCTCTCTCTCTCTCTCTCTCTCTCTCTCTCTCTCTCTCTCTCTCTCTCTCTCTCTCTCTCTCTCTCTCTCTCTCTCTCTCTCTCTCTCTCTCTCTCTCTCTCTCTGGATAGATTTACAGGGGCAAAGATTTTTTTTTCCGCGATACAAGTTTAGGGAACATGATCTAGAGAGAGAGAGAGAGAGAGAGAGAGAGAGAGAGAGAGAGAGAGAGAGTGAGTGTGTGTGTGTGTGAGTTCATTGTCTTGTGGCTTTCAACTACTGAGCAGACCTGCCTCCTCCTCCTCCTCCTCCTCCTCCTCCTCCTCCTCCTCCTCCTCCTCCTCCTCCTCCTCCTCCTCCTCCTCCTCCTCCTCCACGTTCTCCACGACACCAGGTACTCAACAACGCGTATGACAGGGAGATAAAAATAGCAGAGAGGCCTTGTTGGTTCGAAGAGAGAGAGAGAGAGAGAGAGAGAGAGAGAGAGGAGAGAGAGAGAGAGAGAGAGAGAGAGAGAGAGAGATAATGGCATTCATCTAACGATACACATTTGGTTCTCCGTGGCAGATAATTCATAATGTCATAGGGGCTGAATTTATAGCGGTGATCTGTGCGGAAGTCTCGTGTATCAGATGAATTTCAGCATCAACGAGACAGTATCTGATGCTGCACCCAACCACGCGTCCTCGTAACGTCGGATTGAATACTAAACACACACATGGCCCTCTTCTCTCCTATAAATCCCAGGTTATATATTAATTCTTGCGGGAGAAAACGTATTTACTGATTTAAAGTTTCGGGACCAGTGGAGTGTATTTTGTATTAGATCCACAGTACCTGATACCCGATATGGCGCCGGACACCTTGCCCACCTCACCTGTATAAGGCTGAGTGAGTTTACCTGGCAGAAGTTAAGGTGTGGTCTACGTTTAGAAACTTTGGAATATATTTAAACAAGAAAGTTAGTATATGAGAGGAGTACCTGATACGGAGCTGACACTTGCAAATGAGGCTTAGATTACTTGCTTACCTGCGCTGTGGAAAGTCGCGTTTAGTTACCTGGATGAAGTTGGATGTAAAAAATATTGAAAGGGTAAGTTAATCTGGAAAGTGCGTGAAATGGCACAAGCACGCAACGTCGGAGAGCTATTATTATATTGCCTGTTATGAAATTTCTGATAAGTGAATAAAAAAAATTAGGAAGAGTAAGTTCATAAGTTATTAAGTGCATAGTGTTATATAGCATTAGCGTAAAGTAAGAGATATTATTTAAAACGAAGAGGTACATAAAAATACAGAGAGTTAATATGAAACGAGAAATGAGTGAAAGCAAGAGAGTTTGCTACCTGTCCTTAATGAGGCTGCCTTAACTTACCTGTGATGTCACTACTAGCAAGGCTCAACATTCTTACCTTAAAAAAAAATCTAGAACAAACAATATAACGAGGAAAGTAGAAGATACACAGGTAAGACAAGCAACTAATGAGCTTTGTTTACCTGTGCGGGGCTACATAAGGGGTGACGTTCATAGTAAAAAAGCAGGGCAGGCACATAACAGTATTTCCCTTGGCAGTGTGGAGTGTAATATATATAACACATTTTTATCGCAGTGAAGCGCGGCCGCCGTAAGCATTCTGTTACTCGGAAGATAAAGTGACGTTTATGTTTCAATGTGCATTATGTCTCTTTAATTGAGAAAGTGTATCACGGGTGTCGCTGGGGATATTTTACGGCAGAGACACGGCACAATTAACAATGCTCGGCTGGACTTGCATGCAGCGCCTTTTGATGAGAGCTGTGTGTGTGTGTGTGTGTGTGTGTGTGTGTGTGTGTGTGTGTGTGTGTGTGTGTGTGTGTGTGTGTGTGTGTGTTTGTGTGAATGGATGGTTGGGCAATGCACGCACCCAGTCCAGCTGACCTCGCTCCCTTCACTCCACCGCCATGTTTCTTACGTGTGTGTCTTGCTCTTATAAGGAGATGCAGGTGAGAATGTGAGTCGCTGCCGCAGAATAATTACTGATGTGAAAGAATCCGACACGATGTCATACGAGAGACTAATCGGCGTAAATCTTTAGACGACCTGGAACCTCTACGTGTGTGTGTGTGTGTGTGTGTGTGTGTGTGTGTGTGTGTGTGTGATCGTAAATGGAATATAGCCGGAATCTGTATTTTTTTTCTGTTTTTACTTGGAAACCGAAGATTGCAGGATGTTTTTGTGTAAATCAGTGACCGCGCTGTAACTGTTTCACTGCTACCGTTCATTCTCAAGCTGTTTTTAAGAAGGAATACGACCATCTTAATGTCATTCCTCTACCCATTGTACTTATATAAGCCTGAGTCTTAAAAAAAATACACCTTTGTGAGTGATAAATTGACGGGGCCACAAAAAAATAGGGTCATGCAGTGGACTTGAGACACATGTGATGTAAAGAAAACGGAAAGCACGTCTGTCTTGCCCGTCACTTCTGCTTGTACGTAAAAAGCGGGTCAAGTCTTCCGTTTTTGGCTTTTGAGCGTAAAACACATCGGCGTTTGTGAACGAAGCGTGTCTCTCAACATTTTTGGCTTCCTTACGTAACGCTTTTTCTTTCAACTCGTTCGACTCGCCGCATTCCCGACACAGCGAAGGAGGGAGGGAGGAGGTCGCGGAGTGTTGGCAGCAGCTGGGCGACACGAGGCCAGAGCACAGTGTCATGGTGGTTAATGAAGCCGATTCTTTCATACCTGACATTATTTTTTTCCCCCACACTTTTATAATCGAACATTTATCTGTCGTTCATTCTCACAATTTCACTAAGGAAATGTCAAGTTACGACTACTAAGACCTTTCTCTCACCACCTCCTTCCACCTCCTCCTCTTCCTGCGCCTCCTTCAATTGTTCACACTCCATAGGGCGTCAGACAGATAGAGAGAGAGCAGAGAGTGTTTTTCAGGTTCTCAGTCCCACGAGGAGCTTCCCTGATAGTGATCTGTGCCACGTCGCCTCAGGGATCGAGAGGACGGGACTCCGAATGGTGAACACGTTGATTAAGGGAAATAAATACTGGAATGTGGTGTGAGCGGAGTAAGCCTTTGTAATGAGGAGATTTGAGTCGGAAAGTTGGTGGTTCTCTCTGTGTGTGTGTGTGTGGAGGGGACGGGTGGTGTGTGCGCGGCTGACCGTGTAATGTGCGTGTGTGTGAACAGACTGCAGACTAGACCTGACTTAGTTCTCTTAAACCTTCCCCAGAACACGAATCTTTTTCTCTCTCTTTCCCTTTTTCCTTGTAAATTATCAGCTAAAACCTAGACACTTGGGGATAACTTATGTAGGTTCTGTATTTCCTTTCCTTTATAAAGTCCGAAAAAAAAACACTTCATGACTAGTTGGGGAAAGGAAAAGTCGTGTAGTGAGATATAAATGTTAATATAAAAGTTGCCTTGCTGAAGAAACTTATATGAAGATTTTTGTGCAGGGAAATATTATGCATTGTCTTCACTCTTATGTCAAGGTCGGTCAGTCAGCCAGTCACTCACTCAGTCAGTCAGTTGAGAAATGATGAACTATATTGTGCCTGGGATGCGGCCTGGGTGTGGCGTGGGTGTGGCGAGGGCGTGGTGTGGATAGGGCGTGACACGGACCAAGGCAGGGGTGAAGAGGTGAAGTGGGACGGGGTGGGTGGGTAGGCAGGTGGGTTTGCAGGTGGGCGGGTGGGGTGGAAGCAGGTGAGTGGATCAAGGTGTGGGTGGTGGTCACGGGTGGGCGGGCGCGCGCGTGTCTCCCCGGAGCCACGCTACCTCCTCCTCATCCTCCTCCTCCTCCTCCAGGCAGGTTGTATGTAGCCCTTCATTACACCCTACCCCCCCATCCATCCTTCCCCCCTGATACTGTCTCAAGGTTAAGGGCAAAAGGTACACACACATACACACACACACACACACACACACACACACACACACACACACACACACACACACACACACACACACACACACACACACAAACGCAAACTTATTCTCTTATTCAAATCATTTTTACCTCCACTTCTTTTCATCTCCACAATGTCACTTGAAAGTTAAGAATTTACCTCTGCGTTATATTCACTCCTCCTCCTCCTCCTCCTTCTCTTTCTCCTCTTCAACCTCCTCCTCCTCCTCCTCCATCCCACAGTCCACAGTCGTTCGTTCTTGCGTTTCCTGCCATTATCCGCCAGTTAGGTGGAGGCAGGTGGAGCGAAAATGGCATAATGTCGGAGTATTCTAACCTAATTCATGGCGAAAAACTACCGAGTCGGAGTAAAAATAATAAATAACAGACATAACCACCGCCTCGCTGTCTGCACTGGAGCATAAAGTGACCGTGACTCTGACGAAGCTGGAGTTGACTGACCGCACCGGGGAGAGGGCGGGAGAGGGAAGCTCCACTCTCTTTCCTCTCCCTCCGTTGCCTCTAGCCTGTTCATCCCCTCCCTCCTCCTCCTCCTCCCCCCGTTACG
>NC_087169.1:18708641-18726141 GCF_035594125.1 Scylla paramamosain
AGTTCGCAAAAATGGCAGCGGGGAGTGTTGGTTGAGACGTTCCTTTTACGGACAGTTCCCCTTTTGTGACTTCCATCCTCACCCTCCCTCTCTTTCTCCCTCCCTTCCTTCCTCCGTCCTCTCAGTCAGTCCCTTTTCTTTCTCTCCTCATCTCCACCTCTTCCTTCCCCTTTAGTCTCAATTTTTTTACACGCACAAAACCTCGCGCGCTGCAGACCCGAAGTTAGATTTATGGCGATGGACGGGAAGGCTGAAGGATCCGCCGCCATATGCTGTCATGAGGAGATGGCTGAGGTAAGGTAGGGGTCCTCTGGGGTCCTTCTTTGGGGTCCTTTGTTTCCCCCGCCACGTCAAGGATTCTGTCCCCTCCCTATCACCCGCGCCCATCACGTTACCATTGTAGGCTCGTCTTCCCCTGACAGCCTTTGGTCATCGGCGTCGCGTTCTTGCATAAATGAGCCCTTTAGGTATTTTTGCAATGCGGTGGAGGAGAAGGAAGAGGAAGAGGAGGAGGAGGAGGGTCGGGCGGTCTGCTGCGTATTGTTGTAGTACCTGACACAAGGGCGGTATTCCTGGCGGCGTGATGGTAGTGTTGCGTCTCGGGTCTTTAATCATGAGACAGCTGATGGTTCTTGATGCCCTGATTGCCTGCCGCTGCCTGATGCTTATCGCGGAATTCGAGCAAAAAGTACCGTAAGATGTAGTAGTAGTAGTAGTAGTAGTAGTAGTAATTGTTGTTGTTGTTGTTGTGGTGTGACCTTTTACTCTTATTATATTTCCGCATTTCTGGTTACTGCTATCCACTCGCTTGAGAAGAAACATCGAAGGCTTATTCTGTTCAGCAATGCAGATGAGCAGCAGAGGAGGAAGATTAGCATACTTACGTGCGCCCTACCTAACCCTTCAGCCGCAGTCTTAGGCTTTTGAACGTGATATTTGAATTACCAACTTAACTCTATGTGGAAGTGAAGAGAAGACGATAATAACAAGACTCCACCACCACCACCACCACAACCACATCTACCGCAATCACCCGCCACATGTTTTTCCCCTTCCTAGTATTTCCCTTCCATCTGTGCGTGAGTGAAGAAGAACCAACAGCAAGACCCCCGCCACCACCACCGCCACTCTTGCCGCCGCCGTCTACCGCAGTCACCCGCCACATGTCTTTTCCTTGCGGGTTCATATATTCCTTGTGTTTCCCCTTCGCCCTTCCTTGATATCATTATGGGCCAATATCCTTCTTCATTGCGAGTGCTGCATCATTGGGAGTTCATTTTTACGACCCTCCTACTCTCTACCCGATATGTAATCAGCAATAACTCTATCACATTGAACGTATCTCCTCAAGAACTCATTCCTCTTGCTCTTCTTCCTCTTTCCTCTTCTTCCTCCTCCTCGTTCTTTCTTTCCATCCATCCTGCTTTCTCTTCTTCACTCTCTAGCCGTCTGTTCCTTCTCATCTTCCATCTCTCTCTCTCCCTTTTGTTTTGGCTTGTTACCTCTCTCTCTCTCTCTCTCTCTCTCTCTCTCTCTCTCTCTCTCTCTCTCTCTCTCTCTCTCTCTCTCCTCTCTCTCTCTCTCTCTCTCTCTCTCTCTCTCTCTCTCTCTCTCTCTCTCTCTCTCTCTCTCTCTCCTACCATCTAGAATCTTCGTCCTTCTGTTCTCTTCCTCTTCCTTATATCGTCCTCCTCCTCCTCCTCCTCGCTGTGCTTAAAGGAGGCTGCGAGTTCGCGTATCTTAATGCCAAAGTGAAAGTGACATGTGTGTTTTTAATTAATTCTCTCTGGGAGGCATCAGATCACTTGCGTCACTTATTTATTTTTTTAGGCCGTGTTTGTTTTGCTGTTTTTGTTGCATAATTTAAAGGTGTGTTGTGCTTTTGTCTGCTTGAATTTTTTCTTTTTTTTCTTTTTTTGTTTGTTTGTTTAGCTTATGTATTGTAAATCAAGATACAAGTGTGTGGGACTTATGCGCGCGTTCACACACACACACACACACACACACACACACACACACACACACACACACACACACACACACACACACACACACACACACACACCTTCCAATAATCGTTACATACACCTGCCATGACTCAAGCTTTACTTACCTCCTGGTTATTAAACGCCATAAACATTCCCTCTTAACCTCCACCACATCCCTGTCTTATTTCTTTCCACAACAATAATCCAATGTGAGTCACTGCCCACCTACTCATCACTCAGGGACCCACCATGGAGCCTCCAATCCCTGCTAACTCGTAACTCACTAGTCTCCTCTGGTATAACTTTGCCTGCTTGCTCACATGCTGCTTGACTCACTTAACTCGACTTTACTCAGACCAGGGCAGTTATTTACGCTATATTTACTCTTCCCGGCTGTAATCCAGGACTCTGACGCGACGGGACCCACGCTAGGAGGCCCTCGGCGCGTAGGATTTGTGGGTAGAGACGCGTCGTGGTGGTGAGGGCAAGGGATGGACGTGCGGGGGGCGAGGGGCATAGAGGGAGCAGCGTCTGTTGAATCTCAGTGTAAGATAAAGGTTGGATCCCCTCCCTCCCTTCTCCCTCCCTCCCTCTCCCCGTTGGAACTGGTTTGTGGGGCGTGCGTGGCTAAGGGTGGGAGGTAAAGATGTGGGTGGTAAGGGGTGGTAAGACACGGGGGTGGTGGTGGTGGTGGTGGACGTGATGGTGGCTGGCTGTTTGGGTTGTTACCTCTAGTTTTTCTCGTCGGATGAAAGAAAGTGTGTGAAAGTGGAGTAGGCGTGTAACGCGTCACAAAACTGATGACCGTCGCAGTTTTCTAGTCCGTCTTTACCTTCCCTCTCTCCCCTTCCCTTGCTCCTTTTTTCTCTCTCCCTTTCTTACTCTCTTTCTTTCTCTCCCTTCCCTATAAAGTCGTAATCTCCTTCACCTTCTAACTTCTCACATTACCTTCTTATCTGTAACTTTTCTCTCCCTCCCATACACCCAACACCTCCCTTCCCTACCTTTCCGTTGCACGCCTCTCCCCCACGCTTACGTATTATGAACTTTTTTCTCTACCGAATAAACCTTTAGACCTTTGAGTCCCCTTAATCTCCTGTGACCTTTTCCGTCAGCTTATCTGCGTAGGAGGTCAAAGGAGGCCTCGCTGCTCCTGTGGTAGGGAACGTGGGGACCTTACTCAACCCCCCGAGGAAGGAAATGACGCGGAGTTTGCGGGTCAGAGGCATTTCCCAGCCGACGCCACCATGTTTCCGACTCACACCATGAAAGATATTCAATACTCGGAAAAGGTCTGAGGAAAAGATCAGATCCCAGACCAGAGATTGAGATCCTTTTTCCTGTGACGCAAGGGGGCAGAGAGAGAGAGAGAGAGAGAGAGAGAGAGAGAGAGAGAGAGAGAGAGAGAGAGAGAGAGAGAGAGAGAGAGAGATGTTTAAAGAAAAAAGTAAGAGTTGATCTGTTGTTTAAATGCACTTCCCCTGTCGTGGGTTTGGAGTGGCTGTGCTAAGGAAGGATTTAGGAGAGAAGAGAGACGAGGGAGAGAGACGCATGTGTAGAGAGAAGGGAGGAGGTGAGAGAGAGAGAGAGAGAGAGAGAGAGAGGGAGAGAAAGAAAGGAGAGAAGGGAGACTCTCGGTTCCCATTATATTCACCACCACACCGTGCAATTCCACACACACACCCACACACCACACACACACACACACACACACACACACACACACACACACACACACACACACACACACACACACACACACACACACACACACACACACACTTATATCAGGCACGGGGCAAAAGAAAATCCCTCTGACAACAAACCTCACAAACATTCTTCTTTTCCTCCAATTTTTTTTAATCCTGACCCGTACATATAAAAAAAAAAAGGGAGAGAGAAAGAGAAAGAGGGAGAAAAAAACATCCTACCCTCTTTTTCTATCCGTCCTATATTCTCATTGGTCCTTGCTTCCTTTTTATTCGTCTTCCTTCCTATTTCTTTTCCATCCTTTCTATTTCTTCTTTCTTCCCTCGTAGACTCTGAAGAGGAAAAGAGAAGTAGGAATATTTTACATTTGCTTAAAGAACTTCAACTTGTCATGCAGTGGAGGCGAATGTGTGGACGGTGGATCTTTTATTTAGGGAGTGGATTGCCTGTGTGGCTCGGCAGGTGGAAGGCGGTGGAGTATTTTTAGCCAAGTGAAGAATACAAAGGCTGGTGCTTGGCAGGGAATACAGGGGAAAGTGGAACATAGTGGATTGTGGTTAGGTTTAGGTTGGGTTAGGTGAGTGATGGTGAACAAAGGAAGTGGAATTTAGGGATGGTTGTGAATGTGGAGATTACTACAAACTATGTGGAATTAAGTGGAAGAGACGTAAAGATTAATTCATGCAGATAAAGTAAAGAATGTGAACAGTCATTTTATTTTATTTTGTTGTGTTTTGTACAAAGATAATTGAATGAGAATATCTGAATAAATTAACAAAGAAATTTATGATTGTACAAAATTCGAAAAAAATAGAGAAATTAATGAAAAAATATATAGCGAAGGATGCGAAGAGAAGTTAAACAAGAACAGATGGAAAAGAGGTGATGGAAAAGAGATAATGGAAAATGGATGAGAGAGAGAGAGAGAGAGAGAGAGAGAGAGAGAGAGAGAGAGAGAGAGAGAGAGAGAGAGAGAGAGAGAGAATTATAGAGCCATGACTTGGAAGAGAGAATAAAGGAGAGAGAAGAAAAGAAATAGACACAAAACCAAAGAAAGTTGCTTCGTTTGCTATGAGGACGCGACAACCTGAGGGGAAGGGTGGAGAGGAAAAGGGGAAAAGGGAGGGGAGACTGCGCCGCCGCCACCACCACCTTGACGCTAAAGACGATGTGGTGTTGTTTATGTTGCTCCACTTTACAGTTCATCCTCCACCACTACCACTACCACTACCACTACCACCACCGCCATCACCACCACCACCTCCCTCATCTCCCTCTTTCTCCATCTATCCTCCCTCACCTCTCCCTCATCCCTCTGTTACTTGCACCTCCTCCTCCTCCTCCTCCTCCTCCTCCTCCTCCTCCTCCTCCTCCTCCTCCTCCTCCTCCTCCTCCTCCTCCTCTACAGAGAGTACCACTTATCCAGTCAGGTTGAGTGTGTGTGTGTGTGTGTGTGTGTGTGTGTGTGTGTGTGTGTGTGTGTGTGTGTGTGTGTGTGTGTGTGTGTGTGTGCGCGCGGATCCCCTCGTGTGTGCCAGATGCCTGTCAGGTTAAGTCGTGTGCGGGAGTGTTTTTTGGTGCACATGCGTTGTCTGTCCCTTGCTTGCAGCGTAACCCTTGTCGAACCTTCCATTGCTGATGCACGGAACAGAGAGAGAGAGAGAGAGAGAGAGAGAAAGAGAGAGATAGAGAGAGAGAAATTTTGTGAACCCTCCCCTTTCTTCCTTTTCCTCTTCTTCCTCCTCCAACACCAACAAAACATCCTTCTCTAATAAAAGAGATTAAAACAGCATCCTAAACTTCCAAGCATCCTATTTTGCAGTCCTATAATCCTGCCGCCTAACATCCCAGCCTCCCAGTGCCTCAGTGTAGGAGTGCCTGAAGGAGTGCAGCTTAGGAAAGGATGGATCCCAGAATTATGATCCTGACGCCCTGTGCTTGCCGAGTCACGTGGCGCCGACAGTCTAAGTATGCCAGGTTAGAAAGGAACGCAAAGGAAGAGCAAGAAATGGAGTTGTTGGTTCTTACGTATTTGTTTGTGGTGCGGCGTGGCGTAGTGTAATGTGTAACTTTAACGTAACCGAACCTAATCAGATCGAACTGAACGGAAACTAATCTAACCAAACTGAGGTGAACGGAACCCAGTCTAACCAAACTGAATTGAACGGAACTTTAACCAAACCAAGCTGAACGCAATCTAATCTAACCAAACTGAACTGAACGGAAGCTGATCTAACCAAACCTAACGTAACCAAAACTAACTTAAACCTAACCTAACCAAACATGAATTAACCTGACCTAATCAATAATAACCTAACAAAACCAAGCCAAACTGAACCTAATGCAACCCAAGTCTGAAGTGAAAGACGCAGGTTAGGTTAGTAAAGGTAAACAAGCTTATGCTCACAATAACCATGGTAGTTAACGCAAGGGAATAATATTAGTGTTGTTTATAGTCTCCCTTCCCACTCCCCATCATCTGCGGGAATAACGTCATCATCTCTCATCTCCCCTCTCTTTGATCCCTCGGCGTCTTCAAACCCCAGAGTCTCTCCCTTTGTGTTACGTCTGTCATTTAATTTTCGCCACAAAATAACCCCGCCAGTATCGTGGTTACCGCAGGAACTTAATTAACTCATTATTTTTTTAGCGGAACTCTTATAAACCAGCTCTCTAAAACCGGTATTTAGTCGGCCTGTCGTCCCTACATTAAAATAACTAACTTAGGCTTAACTTGGCAGAAACCCTCAGCTCACCTGTGTCTTTAGAGTGGCATTTGGCTAGCTTTTCTTCCGCTTTACCTTTACCTTTATTTAAGCAAGACTAGCGTTGATTTTTTCCCTGAGAGCAAGGAAAAGAATTATAACGCACCTAATTTAAGCTTATCTCCTTATACGCAAAATACTTCATCTCGTATCTCTCTGTTGCCTTTATTTGAGCAGTATTACCTGTAAGTATGGTCTTGTGAGCAGATGAGATTATTATAAAAACACAACTAAATTTGGCTTAACTTTTTTAGGAACACAAACCTTGTATCTCAAATCTTTGTGGACTGACTTTCGGGTTGCTTCTCACTCCCCACTATTTGATTTTTTTTTCATTACCATCATGCAAGTAGCAGTAACCATGAATCCGTTCCTGCAACATGTAAAATTAAGGAAAACATGCCCAATTTATACTTGACTCCATGGAAAAAAAACAACTATAATTGCAGTTGACTAAATTTACATCCCTTCAATCAGAACTTGTCGGTAAATATAGCACAAGAAAACACAATTAATCTCAGTATCATTTCCTTAAACTCGAAGCATCTCTCTGGAATAGCAATTTACAAAACCATTTCGTCCCCCTTTATATTCACTTACCTGGTGCTGTAGGCAAATAAAGGAGTGCACAAAACACATTACCGCGGCTGCCGGAGTGTCCCAGGGGGTGACGTCAGGGGAGTTGCATTGCAGGTCCCTCTGAGAGCCTCCACACGCGACTATCTCACCATCTTAAAAGCTCTGAACGCTGCCCACAATTGGATTTACGTGTGGTTGAGTTCTTTCCCGTGTAAGGCTTGTCACTCCGCCGCCAGAGCCCGCCAGTAATATGTGTACAGCCGAACAGAGAGAGAGAGAGAGAGAGAGAGAGAGAGAGAGAGAGAGAGAGAGAGAGAGAGAGAGAATCTTATGACTCTTTCGAAACAATGTGTATACTATTAACCACAGTGTGTAGTAGAAGTAGAGAGAGAGAGACAGAGAGAGACTAATCGCTCTAGCAACATTTAACTTGAAAAAAATAAAAGAAAAGAAAAGAAACATCACTGTCCGTACCCAGACAAAAAGGAAAACAGAAAAAAAGAAAAAAAGTGGGATATTGCACCACCAGCTGAAAACCAAAAAAAAAAAAAAAAAAAAGGTACCGGATTTGCGTATTGTTAAGGTTAATTAATTACGCAATCCACACGTGTTCTCATTACCACCATCCAATAACACTAACAGGTGAGCTCCCCGCGCCGTGTATACGTACAGCAGGTGGTACTAATGCTATTTTTCGTATCTTTTCCCTCGCGGGTGAGAAAAGGCAATCACCATTAGAGCATTTTAGCCAATAGATGTGATGAAGACGCCAGCCAGTGTGGGGACGTGCATTAGTGTGATGGAGTGTGCGTGTGCGTGTGTGTGTGGGTGTGTACGTGGGTGTGGGTGGGTAGGTGTGAGGCGAGATATATAAAAGGTTGTGGAGTTGTTAATGGTCGTGAGAGGCTGAATGTGGCAGTGGTGGTTGTGGTGGAATATAGGGTGTGAGTAATGGGAATGGGACACGTGGGAATGGGGAAGGGAGAAGAGGCATGAGTGGAGTGTGGGAATGAGAGAAAGTGAAAGGAAATAGATATCAGAACGATGAATTAATGTAGAGAGAGAGAGAGAGAGAGAGAGAGAGAGAGAGAGAGAGGAGAGTCAGGAGAGGCAAGGAGACGAGACAGAATGAGTGAGTTAAGCCGAGTAAGCGAACGAGCGAGCAAGTGAGTGAGTTGGGTCTCGTTGGGGTTGGTTCTCATACACGTAGCGCAGCCTTGGATTGAGATTACACACTTGGATTCACCCCACGGGGATCCCTTTATCAGATGGTGCATTAATTTCGTCTGAGTAACCACGCGGCCATACACGTTGACTTCCCCAGAAAAAAGAAAGAGAAAAAAAAAAGAAAAAAGAAAGGCCTCATGACTCAAGCAACCCATTAATAGTCTTAGGTTTCAATTCATTTCGCTCAGGCTCATTCCCCGTGACCAATATTCCTCCGGGTTATTAAGGACCTTTCATGTGCCTTCGACTCTTGCAGGAATTGATTGAACGATATTTGGCCACTTCATTTATTTCCTGGTGTTCGGTTTCTCGTTACCTGAGTCAGTATTATAACTCTGCTGCTCCGCTCCGGCTCATCCCATTTGTGTGCGTGCGTGTCTGTGTGTGTGTGTGTGTAGGGAGGGAGGGAGTATGGGGAGTGTCGGAGTGTGTCGGGTGGTTCGTAAGAGAAAGGAACGTTGAGTGAGGTTGAAAGGAAGGGTCAGCTTAAGGTTCATAGGAAGGGACATATAGAAAAGTTGAAGAGATGATTTACTGGTGTATATGTCATGAAAGGTAACGTGGTGCTGAGAAAAGTGAAGATTACAGAGCCGAGTCTTGGGATTGCGGTGGATGGTGTGGTGGTGTGAAGGAAGAGTTACATCTGAGTCCAAATACATATCAATTCTGAGAGTCCGACGAGCTTAGCAGTGCCCAGCGGGAGATGAGGGAGGGGGGTCCTAGACCTCTCAGGGACACTCACTTCCCGTTAAAATAAGAGTAGTGACCGTGCGGGGCGGCTCAGTGGGGAGTGCCTGCCTTCTGCACCGAGGAAAGCAAGTGTTTTTATGTGTTCACTCCAAATACGCCACACAACTTACTTGGTTCGTGTCATTTACCCGAGGAATGTTAGCGGAGCCTTCCAGCGTGCGGGTGTTGTCTGCGCTCCGTCGCCATTTATTGCCGTCGATGTGGTGTTAATGGCGTTTTTCAGGGAGTTGTGAGGTTACTTCGAGGACAATAGGAGGTGGGGATGGTGGCGGCGGTGGAGAGGCGTCTGACTCAGGTGGCTGCCGTACGCTGGTCTGGCAGGGAATTAAGATCTTGCCAGTGATAAAAACGGCCCCATTCAGAAGTGTCTCGCCGTTTTGGTCTTTCTCCCGCACACACACAAGAGCGGGATACGCGTGCCGCCAAAACGGTCATGTTAAACAAACCTTTATCGAATTGATTTGCATAGCATTTGCCCGTGTGACATTGACCTTTCGCAGAGGCCAAAAAAATCAATTAGTATGCAGCGTAAATTGCACCTACAAACCTTAGAGCTCCGCCATGTTATGGGATAAACATAGGCACTCACTGACCCAGACTCACCTGGGACAGTGCATGCCGGGGCGCGAGTGAGGGGGCGGGGCTGGCCTAATCACCGCTCTTCGCCAAGGTGCGTTGACCACAGGGGACGCGGGTGACCCCTGGGAGTGAACGAAGCCCCTCGCTGTTGATCCATTAAGATGCAAATAAGAACAAAGCGTGAGTGTTGCGGCTCCGGAGGGCGTCCGTAGCCTGGGCAGGTGAGGGACGCCGGGGATCCATTAGGGGCTTGGAGTGAGGCAATGGAGTCGT
Source organism: Scylla paramamosain (assembly GCF_035594125.1). NCBI lineage: Eukaryota > Metazoa > Arthropoda > Malacostraca > Decapoda > Portunidae > Scylla > Scylla paramamosain. The sequence goes on from NC_087169.1 coordinate 18,718,513, forward strand.
GGGGAGTCGGGGATCATGGTACTGGAGTGGCAGGAGTAATGAATCAAGGCACTGTATCACTGGGGGGGAGTTATTGACCTGGCACTGGGGTTGTTGGGGGTCAGGGCGCGGTGCATTGCACTGAGCCACCACGCTGATTCCCCTCATGGTGGCGGTGGACATGAAAAGGTGACAAAATGCAGACAGAGAGAATATTGGATTCCGGAATTACATTACTGGTTCAGATCTGGGTAGGAGTGACACGCCCTTCATTCCCCCCTCTCCTTTACCCCTCTCCCCTCCTTCGCCTCCTGTCCCCTCCGTCGCTCGGGCAGCAGCGAGTATTGACTGTCAGGCGGCGGCCACAACTAACCGACACCGAGACACATTTCCCGCCACGTTTCGGTGGAGAATGGTGAGGTGTCGAGACGAGTCGAAGGTGGTAAAAGGGAGGACGATAGTGAGTGAAACCTGAGTGAGGGAGGAGAAGGAGAAGTGGGTGGTGTGGTGGCGAGGCTGGCGGTGGGCGGTAGGTGGTAGGTAGCGGGTGGGAGTGACGGGAAGGGAGTGTAGGGTAGCGTCGGGCAGCAGGAGGCGAGCTGGTCTCGTCCCTAAACTCATTAGTATTCACGGGGCAGGACTCACCTTTGCAGATCACCCCATGCAGGACGTGGAGGGAGGGGGCAGAGGGGCGGGGAGGGCTAAGAGGCTGAACAGGTGAAGGAAGGTGGTGGTGCCGTGGGATTGTTTCTCGGCGTGGTGGGGTGGGGAACGTGGCGCGAGGAGGTCAAGGGGGCTGTGGCATCGACTACAGGCTATTGTGGTGGAGTACGATGTCATTGTGGTGATCATGGCGGCGGTGGTGAAAGAGAGTTGACGGTCACACGGCAGGACCACGCGCCAACTCTACTCTATCTCTCTCTCTCTCTCTCGCACTCTCGGTCACTACTCCCTACCCATCGTCACCTCCCTATTTTATCTCCCTTTCTCCAGTCCTTTTCATCTCCCACATCTTTCTCTCTTCGTCCATCTTTCCACCTTGCCGATGCTTCAGTCTTCCTCATTCGCTCTACTATTCCTCGTCATTTCTCGTTCCTTCATTCCCCTACGTCTTGCCAGCCAATAGGTAGAGCTACGAGGCCTCGCAGATAACAGAATGACACTGACGGATGACTCCAGTTCGCATCACTCGTAATATCGGGGAACAGTGGAGGCTTATTACATCTCTCTCTCTCTCTCTCTCTCTCTCTCTCTCTCTCTCTCTCTCTCTCTCTCTCTCTCTCTCTCTCTCTCTCTCTCTCTCTCTCTCTCTCTCTCTCTCGTCGCCACCAGCCGTCCCTGTCACCAATCCCGGAGTCATTTATGTGATCTACTCTTTCCGTCGCCGCCTCCCGCCGCCATTACGAGGACCACGGCGCTGCGGGGCCCGTGGCGGAGGGCAAGGTGAAGAGCAAGGTGGAGAGCCAGGCACAGCGGAGGAGCGTCGGTGGAGGCAACAAGAGGTGGAGTGGCTGCGGCTTTTGTGAGAGAGCGGAGGCTGGATGGTGCAGTGGTCTCGAGGGCCCTTCTCAGCAGCCTGGCAGGACCTGGGGGAACCGCAGCCACACGCCAGGAGAAACAGAACCCCCCTCAAAACCTCTGGCTCTCCAAACCCAGACTCCCTGACGCCCACTCCCGACTCCCAAGCTCAGAGCATCATTCCATCTCCCGCTAAACAACGCTCTTCCCTTCTCCTCCGCTTCCTCCGCTGCTGCTTCTCTCACTTTCCCACTCTCCCGCCTCCTCTTCCCGCATCTTTCTTCTGACGAACGCTTTTTTAAGTAGTCTGGCCCCAAGAGGAATTCCCGGCGCCTCTTGACTTCCCAGGGCTAAACATGTGCAGAAATCACTACTACTACTACTACTACTACTACTACTACTACTACTACTACTACTACTACTACTACTACTACTAGAAGCGTGATTTTTTGAACAGCAAGCAATTGTGGGATGATCTTCCGTCTCCGCTTTTCAAGAGAACTCATGAGAAAAGTAGGTGTTGAGGGGGCGAGGGGAGAGGAGAGGAGAGGAGGAACACGTGAGGCAGGGAGTGTGAAGAGGAGGCTAAAGTGTATCCTTGGAAGATTCACCTTGATGGCAGACAGAGAGGAGGAAGAGGAGGAGGAGGAGAACGTACCATCGCTAATGACGATACTCAGAGCCTCTGGTTTGTGTAGGAGTGCTAAGCAAATCATCAGCTTTATCCTTATTAACCTTCGCCTCCCTTCCCATGCGCCTGACTCGCTCCATATCCAGCTCGGTGTCTCTTACCTTCATCTCATTACGCCTCCATATCACACGTGTCCTGAGTTTTAAGTATCGAGGCTTTTTTTTTTTTTTTTTTTTACCTTTTTTTCAATGAGTTCGTAAGAGGATGAGTAACAGGAAGAGGAAAAGGAAGAGGAGGAGAACCAGTCTGCATGGTGTGGTGGTGTGGTGATGTGGTCGTTCTCACGTATCACCTCCATCCTCACCTTCACCCTTACCTCCATCCACCTCCTCCACCCACCCCCTCCTCCTCCAGTCTTCCATGTCTCCTCTTCGTCTCCCGTAGCAGTCACCTCATCCCCGTCTAAGCCTGTCTTATTGCCCATAAATTTCCGCCGCCTCGCACACGTCCTGGCCGTATTTACCTGCATTTACCTTTCGCCGCAGTCACCTGTACGTGTTTTTACCTTTATCTTGTTTTGGTTCGTTTGTTAATGGCGAAGCGGTGTTTGCTTGTCACTTTTTTTTCCGTGTGGTTTTGTCGTCTTATTTATTGCATCGCTGGAGGACGACGAGAACGAGTGTGTCTGTCTGTCTGATTGAAGCGACAACAACAACAAGAGGTAGAGTGTCCGGTGAACAAAGCACTGGCCAGACATCTCCCCGAGGCTTCGAATAATGGCGCAGCAAGTAATCAAAGCTTCGGATCAGGTTTGAAGGTTTATAAGCAACTGTGACGACTCCAAGATAAATAGTCGAGTCTCGTTAGCTTCTCATTGTGAACCTAACTTATATACCTTCATTGTATTTATTTTTTCTTCGTCTCCCTTCGGCCGTGTGTGAGTTAAGGACTCGTAAGGAACTCTGGGGCTGCAGGAAGACCATTAGCGCTCCCTTATCTGATATTGGAATCCGCACATACGCGTGTAATTCAAGATATAGGAGGTTCTATTTCTATCCTCGCTGACAGGTAGACAAAAGCCCCCTGTGTTTTTAAAGGAAGGAATGGTAATGGTAATGGTAGCGATGGTGGATGGGGTTCTATACGGTGGAGGTAATTGAGGGTGGTGGTGGCAAGTGGATTGGTGATAACGTGGAGGTGTTGATGGGAAGATGGTGACGTGTGGCTGAGAATAGTGAATGAGGCCACAAGTATACAAATGGTGATCGGAATCTTCGTGTGTAGATCACCACTAACAAACTGATTAAAGTGGTGATGAGGATGGTGATGCAACAGAAATGAGTAACTTCACTATTGACGAGGACGGTGTAAAGAGACCTAATAGAAAAATAACGATACAGATAAAACTAAAGGAGGAATTTAGCTATTGATGATAATGATGTATGATGTATGACAGATAACATACCGATAAGAACGAGTACGAGAACAACTATAGAACGTACAAACAGGAGAAGGACGATGTTAAGTACCTGGATAGATAGTTCCTCTGGTTCCCTGACATACCTGCACTAGTAATCAGATGAAGGAGAAGGAAGAATAGACGGAAGAAGAAAGGAAGAAAAAGAGGCAAAGGACATGAACTACAACACGTGAGAGGGAATTGAGGTGTTCCCAGACTTTATGGAAGAATTTCGATAAGTACACGAGGAGGAGGAGGAGGAGGAGGAAGAGGAGGAGGAGGAGACAAGTGTTCTTCCTCCAGAAACGTGGTTATGTCGATGTCTGCAGATCCCTAAGGAAGATTGTGGGCGTCATGACATGTTGATGGCACCGACCCAGAGCCTCTGCTACATTATGCAAGAGAGAGAGAGAGAGAGAGAGAGAGAGAGAGAGAGAGAGAGAGAGAGAGAGAGAGAGAGAGAGAGAGAGAGAGAGAGAGAGAGGGGGGGGGGCTTAAAATAGCATACAAGTCAGATAAAAGCAAAGGTTAATATTGACTTTAGCATTTTTATTTATTACTCTCTACACAGTTAACATTTAGATTCTCTCTCTCTCTCTCTCTCTCTCTCTCTCTCTCTCTCTCTCTCTCTCTCTCTCTCTCTCTCTCTCTCTCTCTCTCTCTCTCTCTCTCTCTCTCTCTACACCCTTCTCCCTTTCTCCCTCTGCTTCCATATCCTCCCCCTTCTTATTCCCTCTGTCTTTCCCTTCATCCATGTTTATCTTCCCCCTCTCTTTCTCTGTCTGTCTGCCTGTCTGCCTTTCCTTTGTTCCACGTTTCCTCCAATCCTCTATGTCACTCACTTCTCGACGTTCCTCCTCCTTCCATCCTTCCTATCTCTTGTATTCTCTCTGATTGTTATTCCCTCCACTCCATCCCTTTGCTTTCTAAATTAATTTGTCTTTTTTTCTTATTTGCGGTCTATATTGCGCTCTAGTTTCTTTTCTTTTTTTTTTTTTTTTACTTCCATTTACGGTCTGCAAAAACTTATTCCGTAATCGCTCCTTCAATCGAGTTCCTATTTAATTGTTATGTACCAGTTGTCAATAATTCAGTCAGTGTGATGTTACCATTCGCTCGCTTTTTTTTTTTTTTTTTTTTTGTGTGTGTGTGTGCCCTAATTAGCAATCTCCTCTAGGCTCATTTAATAATTCCTCCCCCCTCGTTAAGCACGCACGGCGATAACTAAATTGTCAAGCATCAAAGATATACACAACAATTCATTACCGGGGCTAAAGGTTCCTTGCTCTCGCCTCGCAAGATTAAAAGCGAACAATCTAAAGTTATTATCACTCTGCCCGGGGCCTCACAAACCCCTCCTCTTGCCCACAAACCCACCAGGAACACCCCACCTCAACCACCCAACTCTCTCCCCTTACCATGTCCAGCCATCCCACCTCCATCCACCTAAACGTAAACCCGATCTCTTGGCCACAAACCTAGAACCTGCCCCTTCACTCCAACCACCTCCCTCCTTCCACATACCCCAACCTTACCATTCCCAACCATCCTAGTATCCACCTGTTATGTATTCCGAGACCATCCCCTCTAATATATCTCCAGCCAGCAATATAAAGCGTGACTAGGTTTTAGCTCTCTCCACCAGACCTAAGCACACTAGAAAGGTTGGGGGAAGAAGGGATAAAAGATTCCAGTCCTCGAATTAGTTTAGCATTTTCCTGACCCCGCTGGCTGGTCACGACGAGGACTCCTAATATGGGTGAGGCCTGAAAAACATTACCTGTGATACCTGGCATATTGTTTTCTCCCACGCCTCGTACCTGTTTCTAATTATGCAGGTGTGTTAGATATTTTTTTCCTGGTCTCTGTTCTCTCCTGTTCTCTCTCTGCTCTCTCGCGTTTATGCTGTGTTGCAGAGAGAGAGAGAGAGAGAGAGAGAGAGAGAGAGAGAGTACAGTTTTTCCAAGTCTTCGTTGCAAATGTGGTGAATTACCTGTAAAGGGTTGTACATCACAAGTCTTAATAGGGAGAGGTAAATCGCCCACAGCACACCTGCCTCACACCTGCCGGCACTCTCACACCTCCCGGAGAAGACCACTAAAGCGCCCACTGAAGCCTGTAGCAGTATAAATGAAGCGTGTTATATTTCAGTCACGGCTTGAAATAACGCCTATTTTTTTTTTATTCACTTTACAGCGACACCGTTTTAATATTCGAAAAAAAAAAAAAGGAAAGGGTTACTTGAAATAGCATCGCGCTCTGTGTTTTCATTCAAGAACATTCTCTGCAAAAATTACAATGTTTTTTTAGATGATTGTTTTCGTTTGAGAGACTTTTTTTTGCTGGAGTGCGTGAGGAAAATCAACAAAATAAACATGTAAATCAAGTTGTTTTCGTCACCCGCTCCGAGACTCGAAAAGGAGCTCCAATTTCCTTCAGGTGAGGTCTGTCAGGTGACCGTGGGCGTGAGGGTGAGTGTTTCGGCGCCGCGACCGCCCACACTCGCCCATAATCGGCCCTTTGCGGCGCCTTTACTCTCACAGGAAATGCTTGTCTCTTATTTTTCCTCTTCTTCCACGTCCTCCTCCTTTGCCTAACCTAGAAGCTGAATTACGTGTGTGTGTGTGTGTGTGTGTGTGTGTGTGTGTGTGTGTGTGTGTGTGTGTGTGTGTGTGTGTGTGTGTGTGTGTGTGTCCAGACAATCATACTTCCTTAGGCATGGACAGGAAATGCCACCTCATGAAGTGCCCTCGGTGTACGTGTGTGTGTGTGTGTGTGTGTGTGTGTGTGTGTGTGTGTGTGTGTGTGTGTGTGTGTGTGTGTGTATCCTTCGTCCTTTCCTGATGGGTAGATAGATAAAAACAGCGTCACTTTCATTTTCCTTTCCAATCCTAATTAGAAATAAAAATGACTACGTACACCCTTGAATGGAACAAACACTCGATCATACAGGGAAGGAAGAGAACAAAAGCAGAGAGAATAATAAGAGTAAGAGTCTTTCACCCTCCCCGCTTCCACGCACGTTACACCGCCAGGCAATAAGAAAGAAAACTAAAACTCTCGAAAATCAGTTGCTCTTTTCAGCAGTCCCCCCTGATTACCATTATTCATTTTCTTTATTGCTCGACCCGTGTTTATGCTGATGGTTCTTGTTTCACTGTCGGCGTCCAGCGCTGCGCTTAATTCGAGGGTGTAATGGCGCGCTTTTTGTATCAGACGTCGCTGGTGTACTTAAGAGGCTTGCGTTGTCTTGAAACCTGCGGCGTCCAAGGGAGAGGGGCAGCGCCTGAAGGGATCCACACCACGGGGAAGAGACTCGCAGGGAAGCTTGGATCAGAGGAACCACAGGGAGGCTTAGTGAAGGAGGAGAGGATGTAAGAAGGGATAAGAGGAACAAGACAAGGGAGGGGGAGAAAAATAAGAAGAGAAGCAGGATAAGAAGAACAAGGAGGAGGAGAAGGAGGAGGAGGATAAGAGGGCAGTCAACTGTATATTCACGTTGTGTGTTATCAGTTTTTAGCTTGCCAGTGGTGAATTGCCCGCTGCTCCTCCCCCGTCAGTGATACAGGGATAGTGTGAGTTACGTCCTGCGTCCTGGCTGCCTCCTCCGGGTGGCGGCCGCGGCTCGGGCTTAACAAAGGGACAGGCAGGGGGCGGCATCTCCCTCTCTGGGGGGCTATGGTGTCCTGGACCTTATCGAGATGGGATGAAGGTGTGAGAGTGTGGGTAGTTTAGAGGTAGAGGCAACAGGTGTGCATGAGAGAGAGAGAGAGAGAGAGAGAGAGAGAGAGAGAGAGAGAGAGAGAGAGAGAGAGAGAGAGAGAGAGAGAGTGTTATACATAGCTAATAAATGTTTTCTTTAGTGATACAATGTACTAGTTTCTCACGTGATACATTTTATGACCGCAGAGAAACGGCCGCGTTGCTTGCCTCGTTAAAAAGATCATCTGGCGTGAGCAACAGAACCTCACCTTTATCGTGCTCTTATCTAAGGGAACGCCCTTTACCCCTCTCACTCTCCCCCACTCCCCGGAACCTGCAG
>NC_087169.1:18731141-18811141 GCF_035594125.1 Scylla paramamosain
GCTGTTGGGAATCGTGGCAGGATAGCAAATATATTCAATTCTGGACAGAGGGTGGCAAGGGTAGCTCCATGTGTGTGTGTGTGTGTGTGTGTGTGTGTGTGTGTGTGTGGTAAGATCTCTATTCTCGTGTCAATTCATACTTATGCTCGTCCTTTTAGAAGTTTTTCGTGAAAGTTTTTGAGTCTCGTACTCTTTTTTTAGGTAAAACTCTTAATTTTTCTTATTTCCCTTTTTTTCTTTTTTCTTTTTTTCTTTTTTTTAGTTCAGAAATGTACGTTTATTTATCCCTTTGCTCTCCTCTAACGTGGTTCGCTCTATTTTGATGCGTGTCGATGTATTTGTTCCCGTATTCACCGTGCTGTGTATGTTTACTGAAGCTATCGAATATATTTTCCATTCATGCACCCTCTGTACGTATTTCTAGCATGTGTATTTTTCGTGTATTCATCTTTTATACATACGAGTGTTTCTCTGTATAGGAAATGGATGATGGTATTACTTTTCCATTGCGAAGTAAAGTCAGTATTTATATTTACGTTTTCTGTGCAAGATAACTAATTTTCCTGACTTTTTTTTTTATCTATTATTTTCAGCACTAATTTTATCTTTCTATGCGTATATTATTTGTTTATTCATCCACTTATTTAATTTATCTGAGTCTCCCCTGCGCTGTGGGAGTCAAAGCTGCAATTCTCTTTACGTCTCTTATTTTCTTTAGTTATTCCTTGCCTTTTTATCTTTTTTTCTTTTTTTAATTTTCGTGACACGGTGGCCCATGTTGCTCGTGAACCAGATAGCTGTGCGCTCCATCCAGTGAAAGGGTGAGAGAGAGAGAGAGAGAGAGAGAGAGAGAGAGAGAGAGAGAGAGAGAGAGAGAGAGAGAGATGAGAGAGAGAGAGAGAGAGAGAGAGAGAGAGATCAAGGGGAACATGCACTATACATAGACATAGACATAGATACATGCAAGAAACGACAGAATGAGAGAGAGAGAGAGAGAGAGAGAGAGAGAGAGAGAGAGAGAGAGAGAGAGAGAGAGAGAGAGAGAGAGAGAGAGAGAGAGAGAGAGAATCAGTAACTCACTCATTTAAGAATATTCTCTAGACTTAAACATTGCAACATCTAGAGAGAGAGAGAGAGAGAGAGAGAGAGAGAGAGAGAGAGAGAGAGAGAGAGAGAGAGAGAGAGAGAGGGCGCCAGACAGCCTCGGCCCCCCTCTGGTCATCTCGTTATGCTCAGGTCTCGCTGGTGGAAATTCAAAGGCTGTAGTCAGTTTTCTGGGTCAAAAGGCAACGGAAATTTTTTTTTTTTAGAACCCCGTGGAACATTTACGACAAGTCCTGGGGGGGGGTGGAGAGAGGGAGAAAGGACAGGGAGAGTGGGTGGAATAGAAAAGGTGAATGGGAGACGAAAGACGAGGTGAGAGGTCGAAAGGGGAAAGAGCGAATAAAGGAGATAGAGAAGGTGAAGAAAAAGAGGACTTGTGTGAGACGAAGGGAAGGGAAAGAAAGTTGCTGGGATGGAAAAGAGGTGAATGGGAGAGGAGAGAAGATAGAAATTAAAATAACGAGTAAAGCACCTTAAGTTAATTACAAAGAGTAGCAAAGAGACTAATAGGGACGAAGGAGAGGGAGGGAGAAAACTAGTGATAGAAAGAGAGAGGAAAGAGAAGGATGGAATATGAGAGAGAGAAATGGAAAAGAGGACAGTGGAAAGGAAATAAGGAAACAGAGGAGGGATAAGTGAAGATAAGAGAACCAGTAGATGAAGAGAAAGGGAAATAAACTAGAAAGTAAAGTTAGGTAAGGAAGACAGGAGTGAGAGATAAAGGAAAGAGGAGAGAGAAGAAAACTGGGTGAAAAAAAAAATAGAAACCATTCATCAGTGGTTAGTGAAAGAAATAATCTGGTTATTGTAGTGTTTTCTTCCTCTTCTTCTGCTTCTTCTTCTTCTTCTTCTTCTTTCTTCTTTGCTGATTCGTTCTTCCTTCTCGGCTGCTTACTGGGAAGAATTATTGGTGGGGTGTGTGGATAAGGAGATTAGAACAACCTCCTCCTCCTCCTCCTCCTCCTCCTCCTCCTCCTCCTCCTCCTCCTCCTCCTCCTCCTCCTCAGCCGAACTCGCCCCGTTTTACCTAATCCCCCGCCCCCGCCCCCTCTCTGCCCCGCCCCGACCCGTCCCTTCAAATAAATGGTGGTGATGCTGTTTGATAAATAGCGCCATCTTGGTTTATGGTGTCAGTTCAATTTTCTCTCTCTCTCTCCTCTCTCTCTCTCTCTCTCTCTCTCTCTCTCTCTCTCTCTCTCTCTCTCTCTCTCTCTCTCTCTCTCTCTCTCTCTCTCTCGTCTCGTTTCGTCCTTAGTCGTTTTTTTTCTTTTTTCCTACACCCACATCCTCTTCTCTTCTCCTCCTCCCTTCCCCTCCTCCCTCCTCCTCTTCCCTCACTCTGTCCTCTCCTCTAAGCCTTCCTTTTTTTTTTTTTTTTTTTTCATTTTTATTCTGGTTAATTATACGTTACTTTTTTATTTCTTGGTGCACCTTCACCTGAGGAGAAATTGAAGGCGAGCTCTGATTGGCTGTCAGGGTGATGCGCCAGCCAATCATCTTTTTGTATTTAGTTTTTATATATATATATATTTTTAATCTTATAGTACATGATGTGTATTTTTTTTAGAGGGGGGCGAGGGAGGGGTTTTATGTAATTATTTTGGGAGATGCTTGTGGAGGAAGATAATTTTGACTCCTCCTCCTCCTCCTCCTCCTCCTCCTCCTCTCTCGATATAATTGCCTGTTTTTTTTTTTTTTTCTTTTTTTTTGTGTGTAATTTCCATGTATTTTAGTAATCTTGAGTTATGATTCTCTCTCTCTCTCTCTCTCTCTCTCTCTCTCTCTCTCTCTCTCTCTCCTCTCTCTCTCTCTCTCTCTCTCTCTCTCTCTCTCTCTCTCTCTCTCTCTCTCTCTCTCTCTCTCTGCTTTATCCTCTGTTGACTCTTCGTTACCTTCTCGCCGTGGCTTCCTTCCTTCCTTCCTTCGCTCCTTCCTTCCTTCATTCTCCTCCCCACTTTAAGCCTTGGTCAATCCCCTAACGCAGGTTTTCTCTCCTTTACTTCGCTTTTTCTCTCCTCCTCTTTTTCATGTTTCACCCTCACCTCTTCTGTTTTCATCTATCCCAGCTTTTTTATCACTAACTTTTCTTTTTCTTCTCCTTTCCATTAAATCATTGTATTCCTCGTCTACTCCTTCCCCTCCCCCTTTTTTTTTTCTTTTTTACTTCTCCATCTCCTCCTCCTCTTCTTCCTTTCCTTCTTTCAATTTTATCTCTATTTTCGTTCCAAGTATTTATTCTTTCTCATTTCTTTTTCCTCCCTCAATTGTTCATTCAATCAGCACTGCGCCCCTTTTTCCTTCTTCATCTCTTCCTTCTCTTTTATCGTTCTTTTAACCTTTACCTTCTCCTCTATTCTCATTCCAACTATTTATCCATCAGTTCCTTTTCTCCCTCAACCGTTTACCAAATCAGTACTTCCTACCATTTTTCCTCTCCATTTCTTTTTCTTTATCCTTCTTTTAACCCTTACTTTATTCATATCCATCATATTCATTCTCTTCCTCAACCGTTCATCAAGTCTATTTCTACGTGTTTACTGCTTCCCGTTTTCTTCACCATCGCCTATTCGCTCCTTTTCTGGCCGCCGCCTTGCTCATAAGACCCATAAGACCCTCAACGCGCCCATAGCAGCCCACATCGAAGCTCATCAAACGGCAGGGGAGGATATGAACCCCCAGAACGCCTCCCCAAAGCCCCTCAGTCCAGCACTCTTGTAGCACCCCATAAACTCGTTCCATGGAGTCCTAAAGCCCTTAGTCCTACGCAGATTCTTCAGGTCTATCTCCGGTTCCTACTCCGTTCCTTGGGTCCTCAGTTCTGGTTATCGTGGAAGTAACGATTGTCTACTTGCTTCCAGACAGTGGGTTTGTTTATTTATTGGGAGTAAGGTATGGTGCCTTTTCAAATCATCTACGTGCGTACACATTGAAGGGATCAGCTGTGAAATTAATGGACTGAATTAATCTAAGCCTAACATAAACTAACCTTTTTGTCATTTCTTTAAGGACTGTTAAATTAGTGGGTCTTTTTTTTTTTTCTTTTTTTCGTTCTTTTGGTCAGGGTCCCTCTTACATACACAAACTCTAACCTAGCATTCAGATGAAGACGCTAATATTATACTTCAATATTATCTGTTCCTCCTCCTCCTTCCGCCTCTCGCCTCCCTCACTAGGCAGTCTCACACCTGCCTCACACCTGCCTCGCGTCCTCCTCATGACTTCCAGCGCCCGAAGGATTATCGTGTCTGCTTCTGATGCGTTCCATGAATTATTAGTCGTATATATGTTGATGGATAGGAAGGAGAGAGGGAGGCTGTGACTGAGAGACATGGGGAGGGTGGGGACAGGGAGGGCTGGAGGAGTGTGGAGGGGAGGCGTTTGTAAGGTGTATTGCGTTGGGATGAAGGAAAGGCGAAGGTGGAAGAGGAGGAAAAAGCCATCTTGTTTGGTTCATAAAGAGGAGGATGAAGGAAGGGACGGTGTGTACAAGGGGAAGGGCCGAGGTAGACAGATCCTAAGGGACCCCCGGGGAGCCAGCCGCCACCTCCTGCAGGGGCGAAGCGGCGACCGAGACTCTAAAACTGCAGGAAGCGACGAAAAAAAAAGATAATCCTTTTTGAAAACTACCACTTCGTTTGACTCCAGAATATCCTCCTCCTCCTCCTCCACCTATTCCTCCTCAACAGACTCCTCTCCTTCTCTCTCTCTCTCCTCTCTCTCTCTCTCTCCTTCTCTTTCTTCCCCTTCAGGAATAAGTGTATCATTATTTTTCAAGATGAAGTAATTTTTCTAACATGTTTTTCATAAAGGACCTCTTGCCACACCAGCAGAAGGGGCGTGAGTTAGCTCCCCCGCCTGGCATCATGCGGGGGGAGGAGGAGGAGGTGGGGAATGGGGAGATTGGGGGACAGGAGGGAGAGTTTGGGGGAGGCGGGGGTGGATTGCGGCCTTAATCGTTTTTCGTGTATATTCATCCTTAGTGTGGCTCGCATAAACTTCTTATTTTACGGTCTTCATATCCGCCCCGGGCTGCCCTTCTCCTGCACCGCGTATATTAAGTAGCCTGGGTGCGACCGCCTTTATGGTATTAGAGAGAGAGAGAGAGAGAGAGAGAGAGAGAGAGAGAGAGAGAAGAGAGAGAGAGAGAGAGGAGAGGAGAGAGAGAGAGAGAGAGAGAGTCCAGGGGTTGAACGGGAGAATGTCCAAGGCTTCATTTCCCGCATCAGTGGACTTCACCCTTACTTTTTATCCTTGCCTCCGTCCCTGCGTCGCCCGGGACACACCAAGCCTCGAATCCCGTCTCGATACGCGGCTTAATGGCATCTTGGAACCGGTTGCCCGCTTCTACTACCACAACTCCCCTCCCGCTCCCTCCCGACCCTTCCCGCCGCCTCCCGTTCATAGCGCGTGATCCAAATTGCCGCTCTCCTATTCCTGTGGTCGGCGGAACCTTGGGGGCGCCGCTGAAAGCTCTTGGTGATGGATGGCGCAGCCCGGGGGAACTGCCGCCAAGGCCACTCGTGTTGGGCCGCAGGAAGCCACCGCAGCCTCTCATTGAAACTAGCAAGGTGGTAGTTATGTATTGCTGTTTTTTTTCTCTTCGTTTTTTTTTTTTTTTTCTTTTCTTCTCTTCCTCTTGGCGGCGTGAAGTGAAGGCCCGACCGAGGACGAGATACGTTTTAGTGTTGTGGTGTTGCTTTTCATAACGACTTCCTTCCACCCGCCGCTCCTGTCATCTTCCCGTGTTTGTTGGCAAGCGTGATGCTCCGATGCGCCTGAGTGAGCGTGGATGATGACGGCATGCGGCCTCCATTCCAGCTCAGCATGCCAGTATCCACTCAGCTAGTCACTCAGCCAGCCAGCCGCTCCTCAGCCATTAAGCTAACAAGTCAATTAGTCAGTTAGTCAGCCAGCGAGGACGTTCCCTGGAAAAAAGAAGAGAAAGGATCCAGAGAGGTAGTCAGTCAATCAGTCAGTGAGCTAACGAGGCAATCAGTCAGCCACTCAGTCAGCGAGGCCCTTCATAACAAAAACGAAGGGAAGAGGAAGTTACTCGTAATGCTCCAGACTGCTCCTTGAACCGTGAGCGGGCCAGAGGTGGGGACCAGGCGTGCACATTCCAGTGACGCAACGCTTGGCTCCAGGCGACTGCTTACCTCGCCTGGACACGCTGCGAGAACAATGACTCCATTTGTCTGTCAGTCAAGCGATCACCTCCACAAGGTAGTCACGAGAAAGCAGCGACAGTTGTGGTAGTAGTTGTAGTAGTTGTAGTAGTAGTAGTAGTAGTAGTAGTAGTAGTAGTAGTAGTAGTAGTAGCTGTGTGTTTGTTCACCTGATGTAAAAAAGAAAAATCATGATAGAAAATCTCGACACACACACACACACACACACACACACACACACACACACACACACACACACACACACACACACACACACACACACACACACACACACACACACACACACACACACGGAAGTAGATATAAGTAGAGCTTATGATAACACCGATGGCTCCCCGGATTAACCTCCTTACCTGGAGAAGCCAATTAGCAAGCCCCCGCCAGGTAGTTTATGTCACTTGGATAATTAAGGGCGGGATGAAGCGGCCCCTCCCTTCCCTTCCCTTCCCTCCCCTACTGTTGCATCCTCATTGAGTCTTGTGGGGAATTTACTCAATACGGAGGATTTTTACGTCTTCAGAAACCTTATTAATTAACATCTGCTGGAGAAGTTTTGCATCTTTATTACTGACTCTATTTACATATATCGTGACTAATATAACTGTATGCTTTGGATAACAGTATTTTTGTACGTATTTAGTCTCTACTTGGTTTACTTACTGTTGACTGGTGTAAAGTATACCAAAATATTAAAGGAAGAATAAAAAAGAAAGGTTGTCAGTGCTGGATACCAAGAGTTAGATATGAAAAGGTCTTGTTATTGCACTATAATATACGCTATCATGGTGAAGGAAGTAAATTAAACAGAGAAATGTGAAGGTAATAGTTTGTCAGTGCTAAATACCATGAGAGAGAGAGAGAGAGAGAGAGAGAGAGAGAGAGAGAGAGAGAGAGAGAGAGAGAGAGAGAGAGAGAGAGAGAGAAAGGCAATTCAGGTAACACGGAAATCCGGGAGTGTTGTAGTACAGGTGTAGGGGCTCGCTGTTAACACCCTGCGGCCTCCCATACACAGGGGGCGCGCCGGTCCACACCCCCAGCCAGGTGGTAGGCCTATGCAAATGTGCCTATGAGATTTATGGAGAGGCTGTAGAGACCATCCTGTGATCATTTGTCAAGCTTGTACTTCGTTAAGGTGATGTGACTTGTACTGTGGGAAGTTGAGAAATGTAGTACCTTTTATTTTCCACTATATTTCAAATTTCCTTTCGAACTCAGGTACATTGATCGTATAATTTGCTGGTAATGTATTTTTTCCAAGTTTATCGGTCTACATGAGGGCCAAAACCTTGAGGAAAAGGCAGAAAATACAATGAAAATCAGTCGGACAGCTTAATTTTGCCCACAACTGTTACTCTGATCTCGTTATGTCGGTAATGTATTTTCTTGCGAGTTAATCGGTCAATATGCGGCGTAAATATTGAGGAAAAGCAGAAAATGTAGTAGGAATGAGTGGGAATGGTTGCTCCACTTTGCCGAGGACTGTACCTGTGGGGATGAGGCCGCCAGGTGTCAGGTGTTGCAGCAACAGGTGTGAGTAAGCGGTTAAGTTTATACAGATGAGGTAGAGGCGCGGCAGTAACTCGCGCAAGACTCGTGCAAGATGAAACTTCAGCGTATTGTAAATTACGAAATATTAAACACCAGCTGGGTTATAACACTCGTGCCTGCCACTCCTCTCTCTCCCTCTCTCCCTGTCTCCCGTCCACTCCCATGCACATCACGGGCCGTTAATGGGCGTGGCGGGATGTGTGGGCGGCGTTAACGTTTCCTCAACCACACCCTCACCACCACCACAAATATTAGATTTATTACTCATATCCCCCTACCACCACAACCACACCCACCTAGCCACCATATATTAAAGATACTGTTTCTACCACCACCACCACCACCACCACCACCACCACCAGCACTATAGTCTTTATGTGAGCAGAAGCAGAAGGCAGAAGGAATGTCTGGTGTGGTTAATGCTTGCAGGAGGAGGAGGAGGAGGAGGAGGAGGAGGTGGGTTGGGTGCATGCCTCGCCTTGGTTAAGTGAGGTGTTGGCTTGGTTTGTCCTCGTCTTTATCGTCTTGTCCTCGTCGTCTTATCCTCGTCCTCCATCTTCCATTATGGTCGTTTCGCTTTCCCTCCTCTGCTCCTAATAATTCTCGAGTGTTTTGTTCTTATCCTGCGTTTTCCCTCGCCTCCTTTCTCTCTCTCCTGTTTTACCCGCACCTCGTTTTCTCTTATCCCTGTTTCCTCCCTTCTCTTATGTCCCTTGTTTGTCTTCCCTCCTTGTTCTCCTCTTTCTTTGGCTTCCTTGATGTGCCTCTTGTCCCCCTCGCGTTCCTCTCCCTCTTTCACGTCTGCTTCCTCTTTGTTCCGGGAAAATTGTGTGTCTGAAGCTGACATGGCGCTGCTCCTCCTCCTCCTCCTCCTCCTCCTCCTCCTCCTCCTCCTCCTCCTCCTCCTCCTCCTCCTCCTCCTCCTCCTCCTCCTCCTCCTTTTCCGGGTCATCCAAGGTCACACTAGATAGGTCACGGGCCGTACCAGCGAGGGAAGCAAGGTCAGGTAGAGGTGGGGTTAATGTAGAGGTTGTGGAGGTGAATGTGTGTGTGTGTGTGTGTCTGTGCGTGCCCTCCTTACCTGCCCGATATCTAATTACAGGTGCTGGAGATGCGCGGTTGTGTTGGTGGCGGTGGTGGTGGTAGTAGTAGTAGTAGTGTTAGTGGTAGTGGTAGTGTAGTGGTAGTATAGAAGCAGAAGAATAAAAAAGAACAAAAAGAATGATAATAATAACAGAAGCCTTTCATCTTGTAAAGAGAACAAGCCGACTCTTTGTGTGTGTGTGTGTGTGTGTGTGTGTGTGTGTGTGTGTGTGTGTGTGTGTGTGTGTGTGTGTGTGTGTGTGTGTGTGTGTGTGTGTGTGTGTGTGTGTGCGCCTTTGCCTCTGACTGTCTGTTCATCTGCCCGTCCGTCTGTCTGTCTGCATGCCAACCTCCACACCCCACCCAAACTTAATCAAGCAAGAGCGGTGTACACACTCCCTAAGCCCCAAGTTAGCGGTCACACACTGCTAACAATACTCTCATACGTTCCCATAACTCCCGGACTCTGCTGTAATGTATATGTTTATTGAGGCCCATGCATCACGCCCATGACTAAACAAGAAGGAGCTTAGTGAGCTGAATAGCCCTTCACTCAATCCACCGTGAAAAAAGCGGCCTTGACTTACGAAGCTTGAATAAACATGAATAAACCAACGCTCGAATTGTATGGAGATGTTTTACGTGCCTAACTAAGCGAAGATTTGACTAACAGGTGTTTTCAGAGGACTGGGAGGCGGGAGGGGGGTCGTGGGGCAGGGAGAGGTTCAGGGGCGTGAGTTGAGGAAGAAAATAAGCTGAGGAGGTAATGAGGGAGTGGGGAAGTGGATGGATGGAGGTGAGCTTAGGCCGCTAGAAGGGTAGGGAGGGGGAGGTGGGGAATGGGATTTAGGGGGAAGAGGAGGGCAGGGAGTGAGGAAGTGGGGAAGGAGGGAACAGGGGAAGAGCAAGAGCGAATATGAGAAAATACGTAGAAAATTTAACTACGTGAGAGTGAGGGAGAGGGAGAAGTGGGGAAGAGGTAGAAAGGGCAAGAGCAAAGATGAAAATAGGTAAAGAACTGAACTACCTTTAGGGTGAGAACACAGGGAAAGGGGAGGCAGGGAGATAAAAAGGTCAGAGAGGGGAAATTGGAAGAACAAGCATGAAAACTCGTAGAAAACCAAACTCAATGTGTGAGAGAGAGACAAAGGGTATGGAGAGCACGGCAGGGAAAGGGAGAGAAAAGGAGAGAAGAGGAATAAGGGAGGGGGAGGAGCATTGCGTGTCATAGAGCCATAAGGATGAAGGTGACACGAGCAGGTAACAGAGTCCCCTTGGCAATACCCGTTCCTAGTGATCCTGTGAAACATTTGATGGTTGTTCAGTGAGAGACGGAGCATGTGGGCGTCTGGGGGTGCAGGTGGAAAGGGTAAGGTGGAAGAGACTCGTGGAGGGGTGGGGGTGGAAAGGGTAAGGTGGAAGAAGCTCGTGGGAGGAAGGAGGCTGGGTGTGTAAAGTGGGATGTGACGGTGCAGTAGTGGAATGAAGGGGAACTGGAGGTGGAGGAGTGGAGAAGTGGATCGTTAGGCATTAAAATGTAAAGGTATGTAGGGAGCTTTGACTTGCTGTTTACTTTACACGTTATAAATCTTAAGTTTTTTTTTTTTTTTTTTTTCTTACATTGTTTCAGTTTTCTTTATAGCGGACTTACATAACTTTCTTGTGTAGTGTAGTAAGTGACCTCAAGTCGTTCTTCGCGAATCACTGAAGTACTGAAGTTTACAGTATAGAGTTGTTTGTCTTGACTTTAGCTACGCTGCTGTGTACACGTAAAATTGGGTTACTTTTTATGAGTTCTATATCACGTTTTCTCTTCTATATCACGTTTTCTCTCTGATTTACACATGCCGCTCCTTCTTTTCAGTCGCTATTTTCCTCTGAACATTTGCGGCACGAGGCAATGTTTCCCGGCGCCCCAGTGAAGCGGTTATACGCACTTTTCAACCAGCTATTCCTCCCTCGCATTGTTCTCGCACTACCTCATCCGCGCTCGTATTATAATTTACATACATAATACGTTTTTCGCAGGGAATCGTAACTCACTTTTTCTGTCATCATATTTACGGGACGAGGTTATGAGTTTCGCTTCGCCTCCGTCACGCCAAGGCCCCTGAGTGGCAAGAAGCTTGTGTGTTCGGCGTCACGTTCCTCGGCTCAGGTGGCGGCGGTGTTATGGCGGAGGCTGCAGATCTTTGCGTGGCGTGCGTGTGCCTTCGTGGAACCTGCCTTTACCTGCCGCTGACTCACTGCCTCACTGCCTCTTGCATGTGAGCAGAAGAGAGGAAAAGAAAGAGGAGGAAAAGGAGTAAGAGGAGGAGGACGAGGAGGGAGAAAGAAAACTGGCCATCCACCTATCATATTGCGTCTCACATAATGACATATTTTCGCTGCAGCATAAAAGTTGACCTTGTTTGTGCTCGGCGGCTCGCCTCACCCTCTCCCTTGGCCGTGGCGGGGAGGAAGGAACGCAGAGACACAGGGACGCAGGGACGCAGAGACGCAGGCCACGAGACACTAAGACAGTCACAGCCTTGCATACAGACGAGGACAGCGGACACCAGGACACCAAAGCACTGGCTGGGGAAGGCTGGTCTGCTATCATGGTTGTCTGAGTGTCTGACTAGAGCACTGATTTAGCACGACTGGCTGGAGGAAGTGACTAGCGTGACGATTGGGACTTCAACGACCAACTTCACTCACTCACTCACTGACTGACATGACTGGCTGACTGGAGGCCGTGAGTGGCATGACAACTTAGAACTAGACTACTAATTGACTGGCTGAGTGGAGGCCGTGAGTGGCGTGACGACTGGGAACGCGACGACTAACTTAACCACACTGATTGGCTGAGTGGCGGGATAACAGAAGCGGCGGGAGGGGACAGAACGCAGCCACGGAGGCAAAACTGATGCCGAAAAATGGACTGTGCGACAAGTGACTGGCAGGTTAATTAATGCCGATAGGGGGACGATGTGGAGGAGCAGGAAGAGGAGGAGGAGGAGGCGTTTACGAGGCTGCCAGGTGCGAGGGAGGCTGCTTTAAGGGCGCTAAAGGAGGACCGCTACAAGGAAGGCTTAAAGGAGAGGCCTAAAGAAGGATGGTTATCAAGGGGCGTGAGGAAAGGTAAGTACTGTTAGAGGATGCCTGGGTAATCAGATTTATTGCATATCAAGGGAGGAGGCTGTGTTGGCATGGAAGGGACGGGATGCCACGCGCGGGGCCATAGTGGACAGCCTCCCAGCAGCCCGCCCCTACGGCACGCCCTAAAGACGCACCTCCACAACTGATGCCCTGTCGCTCCGGATCCCGTACCTCACGCCGCTGCTCCCTTGGTGGTCCTGCCCGGCGAGGTGGCTCCGTGGTGGCTCAATCTGTCCTTAAGGCGATTGTCATATGTTTATGTATCGATTGTACAGGAAGAGTTATCACTGTGGCGGTTAAGGAGGATTTAGTGGGTCGTTTGTAAGGTTTTAAAAAGGCTTGATCGTGTACAAGTTGTCGCAGTTTTACATTATTGGCCAACCCTGACGGGCGGGTGTGTACAAGGCCACTGATGGAAGCAATCACGGGGCGACACAAACGCTGTGGCAACACCAGCTTTATTACCATCATCCTCTTAACAGTTTATTTTCATGCAACAATGTTTACATTTCCTCCATGCAGTGAGGAAATTCTGGGCCGTGTTATTTTGATAAACTAATGCATGTTGACTTTCACGTGAAGCCTAAATATTACAGAGAAGCCTCGTCTGCGTCAGTCTTTAGGGGAACAAGCCAGCTGGGTGAGTGTTCTGGGACAGCGAGGGATGAACCGCCGCCACCCATCCCTCTCCTCTCCCCCTTAACGCGTGGGAGACAGACTGACTGCAACAGGCAATGAAAAAAAGGTCAAAAAAAGGGGAAAACGCCCACTTGTCATCGTCAAAATGTAATCAACGTCGAAAAATACCACTCTTTCCTCCCCCACGCCCTCGCCTGGCCTTCCCTGCCCTGCCCTGGCCTGGCCTGCCCTGCCCTGCCCTGCCCTGCCCTGCCTTGCACCACACTCCCTAACTCTGACCTGCGAACTGGGCTGCCACTGACCGAAAAACACCACCACTCTGGGCTTCCTGCGTTCATTTTCCGCCCACTTGGAGGAACACGAGTATACCTCCCCGCGTTCGTTACTCCCTCCAGCCTTGGCCGGGGAAGCGAGGCAGGGCGAGGGAAGAAACCGATTAGCAGTGTGGCGTATATTTTCGGTGCCGTGGCCATGAGCTCTCTGTCACGGAAATGGGTCCTTGAGAGTGCAAGTTGGATGGCTTACAAGAGTCCCTAATGATCACGCTCCACCGCCCTGGCCCCTCCACCTGTACCTCCACCCCTTACTTCCTCCCTCATCACTAACAGACCAACTTCAAGTCCTCTAACCCAGCCACCCCCCACTCCTCTTCCTCCTCCTCTTCTTCTTCCTCTTACTCGTTAAAATAATGGAGCGAGTCAACAACTTTACCAAGTCCAAAGATGAGATCAATACGCCCTCCGAAGTCTGCCAAGTTGTGTGACGCTGTTAGGGAGGACTCCGGACCGTCGTGGCGCCGCGCCCTACACTCCGCCGATTAGGGTGATTGGTAAAGATGGCGCTGTTAAGTTGTTACAGGCTGGGGACATGCGCCACGGAGGAGGTGGAGGAGGAGGAGGAGAAGGAGGAGGAGGAGGAGGAGAAGGAGGAGGAGGAGGAGATGGGGACGAGTGGTTTGTATGAGGGGAATTTGAGGCAACATCCCCCCTCTCTCTCTCTCTCTCTCTCTCTCTCTCTCTCTCTCTCTCTCTCTCTCTCTCTCTCTCTCTCTCTCTCTCTCTCTCTCTCTCTCTCTCTCTCTCTCTCTCTCTCTCTCTCTCTCTCTCTCTCTCTCTCTCTCTCTCTCTCTCTCTCTCTCTCTCTCTCTCTCTCTCTCTCTCTCTCTCTCTCACTGGGGATTCGCTTTGGGTGTAATAGGTTATGGGTTCGTGCTGGGGCAGCCTCGCGTTGGGAATATATTATGGAGATGTGTGTGTGTGTGTGTGTGTGTGTGTGTGTGTGTGTGTGTGTGTGTGTGTGTGTGTGTGTGTGTGTGTGTGTGCGGCTAGGTTGGCGAGTACAGAGAGAGAGAGAGAGAGAGAGAGAGAGAGAGAGAGAGAGAGAGAGAGAGAGAGAGAGAGAGAGAGAGAGAGAGAGAGCCTATGAATTTAAATTATTAGATGCTCTCTCTCTCTCTCTCTCTCTCTCTCTCTCTCTCTCTCTCTCTCTCTCTCTCTCTCTCTCTCTCTCTCTCTCTCTCTCTCTCTCTCTCTCTCTCTCTCTCTCTCTCAAGTGTTTTATAGAGGAAAGGAAGCCTGATTAATTAGTCCTCAGGTTGTTAACGTAATTAAGTAAAATCGTCATAAATAAAGCAAAGAGGGAGGGAGCGTGTAGGGCAGTGAGAGGAAGGGAGAGAAGTGAAGTGAGAGGGAGAGAAATAGGGAGAAAGAGAGAGAAAAAGAAAGTAGGAGTATATTTAAAGGACTGTGTTTATATTCTTTGCATGTATACATAATTCCTACGCAAAATGCATACATGAATCGAGGTTCCTATGTATACTTGTATGTGTCTGGCTTGTATCCTTCATGCCTCTGCGTCTCCAAGCTGTTTGTGGTCTGGGGATGTAAGTAAAGATTTTTTTTTTTTTTTGTTACCTGTCTGTGTATTGATTCAAGGTGTTCGGTTCTGGCCACTAACTTTGCACTATGTTGTTCCCGTCTATGGATTTTTAGATATTGTGACTTTCATATATGTATTTTTTTTTTTAGTTTTCTACTTTGGAACACGAATAAATGTAATAAAAGAGAGCACGGTATGCATATTTTCTTTTTACTTTGTTTTCTAAGAGATATATTTTTTTTCACGTTTAAGTATTCTTGTCATCTTTTTAATTCGTGTTTCCTCTTCCTCGTCTTAAAATGTTTAGCCGTTGTAATTTCAGCTTTCTTTGGGACATTTTTACCTTTGATTCATCTTCCACTCTTTAATTACTCCTTCCTCTTCCTCCGCTGTGATGGCAGAAGGAAACAGAAACACAGAGAGAGAGAGAGACAGAGGAACAAAGAGAGACACAGACTTCTCATGTACATTTTCCTTTGTATCTTTTAACCTTTGTGTTGGCTTGCGCTAATTGAATCTTTTCCTTCCCCTCTGCAGAAGAGTTGGAGTCACAAGTCTTCCCGGGAAACAGAAGCGAAGTGGATCATTTTCGACTTTTGCAACGGGACGGCGATTCTCTGCTAATAGGAGCAAGGTAAGGGATCTGTCTGTGCTTTTAACCTTATTGCAGTGTATAGGGCCACAATTCCGAGCTTTTCCTTCCTTACGTCATCTGTTTTAATGGCAGTAGATGTTGTGGGGGTTTTCATGAGTGTTTTATGATTTTAATATTAGTTTAACGAGGGTTCTGCGTCATCAATGGGAAAACAATAATGAGAACTCGTGTAATCATCTTTGTGACATTTGAAAATCGTTCTAATGAGAGACCAAAGGGATTTAAAACATAAAGGTGGTTTCAGTTTCTTAAGTATAACCGTGTTTGTCTGTCAGTGCCTGTCCAGTTTTTTTCTTTTAATTAATGTATATTTCTAAGCTCTTTTATTGATATTGGTCTCTTTCAGTTATTTCTTTGTAAGGGGAAACTGTCCTTGTGAAAAAGATCATTCAAACATTTTTCATTTCTCAACATTTTTTTTCCTTGTCCCCTCTCAACAATCCAGTTTTCTTTATCATTTTTTTTCTAACTTTCCTAAATTATTTTCATTAACTTGTATAATTAGGTCTACCTTGAGTGTTTGTGTTTCCTTTACTTTTTTTTTTAGTTTTTCCCACAACTTAGGTCTTCGTGTGTGTGTGTGTGTGTGTGTGTGTGTGTGTGTGTGTGTGTGTGTGTGTGTGTGTGTGTGTGTGTGTGTGTGTGTGTGTGTGTGTGTGTGTGTGTGTGTGTGCGTGTTTAAAGGTACTCTGGCCAAACACACAAGAATGGCTATTATCTTTTATATCCGCTTTTATATTACTTTTTTTTCTTTCTTCTTGTCTTTCTTCCTCTTTAGTAAGTTTTCCTCCCTCTTTCCGTCTTAACGTTAAGTGTCGGATCGTTTATTATCCATTCTTATTCCCTCATTTCGTGTCCTTTATTGGCTCGTTTGTATCACTTTCCTTTCCTTCCTTTTTTCATTTATTTTCATTTTCCCTTTTATTCATTGTAAACTGGTGTCTTTCCTGACCTTTTCATATGACCTTAAAGTCTCAGTCTCTCTCTCTCTCTCTCTCTCTCTCTCTCTCTCTCTCTCTCTCTCTCTCTCTCTCTCTCTCTCTCTCTCTCTCTCTCTCTCTCTCTCTCTCTCTCTCTCTCTGGTTATGTTTTTACTCTCCTAATTTAATTTTCTTTTCTCATAATTTTGTTTTGTTGATTTCCTCTTTGGCTTTTGATTCAAACTTCCCTTTACAAACTTCCTTCTCATTTCTCTTCTCATATGTGTTTCCTCCTCCTCCTCCTCCTCCTCCTCCTCCTCCTCCTCCTCCTCCTCCTCCTCCTCCTCCTCCTCCTCCTCCTCCTCCTCCTCCTCCTCAATGCCATTGCGGGGCTTAGATAAAACTTTTCCTGGATCTCCATCAGTATTTTTTTTCTCTCTCTCTCTCTCTCTCTCTCTCTCTCTCTCTCTCTCTCTCTCTCTCTCTCTCTCTCTCTCTCTCTCTCTCTCTCTCTCTCTCTCTCTCTCTCTCTCTCTAAGTGTTTCTGCTCATCATCATATTTATTAAGTCTTGAGTAGCTCTTTTTCCTCCTCCTCCTCCTCCTCCTCCTCCTCCTCCTCCTCCTCCTCCTCCTCCTCCTCCTCTTGACTTGTCTGATATGATGATTATAATTTTTCCCCATTGTCTTCCTCGTCTTACTTTTATCTCTCCTCTCTTGTTCCTTTCGCAGCTTTTCCTCTCACACTTTCCTCTTCCATAACCTCTCCCTCTCCCCTTTCTCTTCCCCATGTGTTCTTCCTCTCACTTTCCTCTCTTTTCTTTTCTTTTTCCCCACATTTACCTTCTTACGTTTTCTAATTTATCTCTATTTGTTTTCTCTATTCCTTTATTTATTTCGCCTTTCCCTCTTCTTTTTTTACGGTGTAGTTTTTTTTTTTTTTTTGCTCTTCTTTCTTTTACTTCCTATTCTCTTCTCCTGTTATTACTGTTTTTATCAGTTAGTTTCTTGTTATCTTTTATCTCCTGCTTCCTCTCTTTCTTTTTCCTCACTTACCCCGTCTCTCTCTCTCTCTCTCTCTCTCTCTCTCTCTCTCTCTCTCTCTCTCTCTCTCTCTCTCTCTCTCTCTCTCTCTCTCTCTCTCTCTCTCTCTCTCTCCCAGGAGGTCGTCTCTCACTTAGCTCCCACAAACAACAACAGCAGTAACAACACGTGACAGAGGCAAACAAACGCGCTTACATCATACTAAGAAAGGTTATCTCTCTCTCTCTCTCTCTCTCTCTCTCTCTCTCTCTCTCTCTCTCTCTCTCTCTCTCTCTCTCTCTCTCTCTCTCTCTCTCTCTCTCTCTCTCTCTCTCTCTCTCTCTCTCTCTCTCTCTCACTGCATAATCTGTTAAAACTCATTTCTTCTACTGATGTAAAAAAAAAAAAAGCAATTTGATAATGTTTTCAAGAGTAAGGAAAATTGCGTGGGAGGAATAGGAGGAGGAAGGGAAGGGGGAAAGAAAGAGGAAGAAGAGGAAGAGGAGGAGGTCAACTGGGTGTTATTTCCTCCCTCGTAAAGCCTGATAGAGTGGGCTGTCATCCCTGCTATAAAAGACCGAAAGCCCGTTCAAGGAAGACAATAGCAACAAGCCTGAAATTTGAAAACATGGCACCTGCTGTCCGTGTCCGTCTGTCTGTGTGTCTGTCTGGTAGTCGGACACGGTAGCCTCATATGTAGTTTCCTTTCTCTCTCTCTCTCTCTCTCTCTCTCTCTCTCTCTCTCTCTCTCTCTCTCTCTCTCTCTCTCTCTCTCTCTCTCTCTCTACGGAATCCTTGTTATTGTTTTTTCTTATTTTTTTTGGTTTATGTTTATTTTTGTTACCGGATTCTTCTTTGCCCTTAATTGATCGTGCGTTAGTTTGTTTGTTTTGTTATTTGTGTGTGTGTGTGTGTGTGTATTTTCTCTTTCTAATCTTCTTATTCTCCATATTTTTATCTTTTCTTCCGCTGTTTCTCCATTCGTGCATGTCTTTCTTAATCCTCTTAGCTATTTCCTCATTTCCTCTTCCGTCGTCTTCTCCTCCAGTATTTCCTCCTTTCTTTCCCTTTTCTTAACTTTCTTCTTTGTTTAAATTTTAATTCCCCTTCCTGTCCTTTTGTCATCTTTCCTTGTTCAATCTTCCAACCATTTTTTTCTTCTTTTATTCCTTCCTTAAATCATTTAGTCCTCTCTTCCTTTTTTTCATTAGTCCTTTGTGCAATCCTTCAGTCTCCCTCTTGTCCTTTTATCATCTTCCTTGTTCAATCTCCTAACCATTTTTGTTCCTTTATCTCTTCCTTTTAGACTAGCCCTTTTTCTCCCTTTTCTTCATCAGTTCCTTTGTAAAATCTTCCATTCCTGCGCCTCCTTTACCTCTTGTCTCCTCCTCCTCCTCCATCCCTTTGCTTCCACATTCCTATCTTCTCCTCCATCTCACTTCCTTCCTTTTCTCTCATGCTCTCCCAGTATTAATTAAAAGCGGCCTCTTTGCTCCTTCCCATTCAGTCCACGCTCCTCTGATGAACTGGTCAACACGCATCCAAGCCCCTTTCCCTTCTCTCTCAGCCCATCCACGTTTGCTCACCCCTTCCATGCCATCCACGTCTGACTGCAAAGCCTTCTTTCACCTCTGGCCTTCCCTTCCTCCTGTCTTAGCTTTTTTTCGCTCTATTTTTCTCTAGTGTTTTTTTTTTTCTTCATCATTCAGTGTTGGTTTTACTGGTGGTGTTCTTTTCTTGTTCGATGTCGTGATTTTCTTTTTTTTTTCTTTTTTTTTTTTTAGGTATATTTGTCGTTTTCTTTTATATTCCCTGTCGTGAAGTCTTCTCGTCGTTTTCTTTTTTTACGGGATATTTGTCGTTTTCTTTTATATGCTACGTCGTGAAGTCCCCTCGCCGTTTTATCCATTCCTGTTTACATTTTCTATAAGAGTTGGTACTTTCATCTTAGCCTCGTGAAGGGAAAAGAAAAAAAGAATAAAGAAAGATCTCTCTCTCCCTCTTCTTCATTTTCTTCGTGTCCTGCAGTGCTTGAAAGTTTGAGTATAACGAAAACTTCACGAAAAAGAAAAAAAAAAGGAAAAAGAACGATATAATAGACAACACCGTGATGGACGTTCCCGAAGAGCAAGTCAGAACGAAAAAGCAAGGATCAGTTTGAACGACTTTTGGAGAGAAGTCGTGATCGCTCCAATATTTTTTTGTGCTGATGAAATACCGCCAGACAGTGCCCGGGGGAGTGACGCTGGCACTGACGAGGCACTGGCGCTGGCCCTGGCTCCGTCCCCTTCACCTCAGCCTCTTGAGGGACACAGCCGCTACTTGGAGTTCAAGGGTCTTCGCTTTTTAGTGAGCAAAGGCGATTTTTGTGTATTTTTATTGACCCTGAGGATCAATTATTCGCTGTTTGACCCTGAAACACACACACACACACACACACACACACACACACACACACACACACACACACACACACACACACACACACACACACACACACATGCAGGTTCTTCGATCAGTACCAGATGGTCTTTTCTCTCCTCTCAGCTGGTCTTCCTTCCGTCCTATTGACAGACGATAGTGCAGCTGGTTCTGATAATAGCGGTTATGGGATGATGAGAGAATATTTGTCCTGTGTTTGGAGTCAGGGAGCGCAAACAGGAAGGGTAGAAGGACGAGGAGCAGGAACAGAAGGAGGAGGAGGAGGTCATGTGGAGTTGAATTAATGGTGTAGACGTACATTTCTTCCCAGTGTTGTTTAGCTTCAGTGTGTGTTGTCTTAGGCCGTTAAGTATAGGAGTGACCTTCATGCTGAGTAGTAGTCGTTTGCTCCTATCATATTCTCTCTCTCTCTCTCTCTCTCTCTCTCTCTCTCTCTCTCTCTCTCTCTCTCTCTCTCTCTCTCTCTCTCTCTCTCTCTCTCTCTCTCTCTCTCTCTCTCTCTCTCTCTTCCCCATGTGTCCGCGACGATTCATAGAGACATCGAGAGAGATTTGTAGGCAAAGTTTCCGTGACTTACGAACAGTGTTGGTAGAAAGCGAGCGACTTCTGCTGACACACACACACACACACACACACACACACACACACACACACACACACACACACACACACACACACACACACACACACACACACACACACACACATGGCAGTAGACAGGAGAGACAGAAAAGACAGGCAGACAGACAGGCAGCCACAGCAACATTCACACACGTTCCTAGATAGACAGATAAGCAGACATACAGACACACGCTTTCACACCTACAGGGAGATAAAGAGATAAGCAGAGCGCGTTCTGAGACACACCCACGTCAGATAGAGAGACATTCACCCGCTCCCAAGTGCTGACAACTGAGGGGTAGTGTCTGGGAATGTTAGCATCTGAGGACCGAGCAAGACTGACCTTGGGTGAGGGAGTTCATTCAGGCAGACTGTGACCTCCTGCGGGGTTTCTGCTGTTGTGTCCTCACCCTCAGTGCCTCTAGCCCCTCCACCCCCCACCGCCCCCTACTAGGCTCACTTCATCTACAACCATGGGGCGATTCTATTTCAGATTTGATTCCCGTTTTTTTTTTTTTTTTTTTTTTTTTTTTTTTTTTTTGTTACATCTACTCCTTCCTCACTCTTCTCACAGTCTCTCTCTAGCCTTTGTTCTCTCTCCCACTTATTAGCCCCACTCCAGTCCCTCTTCTTCATCCCCTTTGTGTAATCTTGTATTCTCCATCCTTCATCCCTTAATACCCAGTTTCATAATCCTATACATACTCTTGAAACCCATAAAAACCTGCTCACTCCAACCTACTCCCCTTTCCTACATCAAAGTCTACTCAAGTCGAGCCTTTAAGACCTTGACCAATAAGTTCCTAGTCCCTCTAATTTACGTGTTCTATATTATTAAAGTCGTGTGGTCTATCTTGTCCTTGTCCCTCCCTCTCCCTCCCTCTCTCTCACTCCCTCTCTCTCACTCCCTCTCCCTCTCCCACATTCTTAGCACCCAGCACTCACTCGCAGCACTCCCAGACGCCTTGCTTCGAGCCTCCCAGCCAACCCACGCCCGCCTCATGGCCTTAAATGGAGCTGCTTTAGTCATTAGGCCGCTCTTTACTTTTTTTTCATGTGCTTTATTTTTTTTTTAGTCCGTAGCCATCTGGATTCTTTGATGTTTTGCGGTATTTCGCCATCATCGTCTGTTCCATGCATGATGTTCCTCTCTCTCTCTCTCTATCTATCTCTCTCTTTCACTCGTCTTCCTCCTCCTCCTCCATCTCCTCGTCCCCTTTTCGCCCGCGTTCGTGTGGCGTCTGTTGCTTCACATCGCCAGTGACATTTACGTCTCACTCAGACCCACTTGAGGCGCAGTAAGTGAGCTTTGGTTGTAGTGGTGCTGGTGGTGGTGGGCTGGTGGTACTTGTTTGCTTCAGTGGTATAATGGTCGCAGTGTTCATGGTGGTGGTGGTGGTGGTTTGGGGTGCAGTATTTTCGCTGTGGTCGCCTGCCTGGTCTGGTGGTATTGTCAGGAATGTTGTGGTTGTTGTTTGGGGTGTTGTAGTTCCGTGTGCTAAATGTAGAGCTTATTACTGTATCTTGTTGTGTATTTGTAATGTTGTGGTGGGCTTTGGGAGTCAAGTGGTAGTGGTTGTAGCATAATTGTGGCGCATTAGAGCTTGTGGTGTTCGTAGTAGTAGACGTTGTAGTGTTAATAATGGTGGTTATGGCAGCAGTGGTGGTGCTAATGAGTCTGATAAGGCTAAGCTACAAATAAGTGAGAAACTGGTGACGCCCATAGAAGAAAGTTTTGTAGTTGCTCTTGTTGTAGTAGTAGTAGTAGTAGTAGTAGTAGTAGTAGTCATAGCAGTAAGAGTAGCAGTAATTGTTGTTTTCTTCTTGTTCTTGTTGTTGTAGCTGTCATTGTTGTTATTGTTGTTGTTGCCTCTTGATGATGTTATGATAGTCTTTACTGTTCCCGTCACCGTTGCTGTCGTCGTCTCAGGCGTGGCCACACAACACACACTCACACGAGACATGCTGACTGCGTAGCCTCGGTATTTATGGAGACCCGATGCTTATCTCCGTCTTGCTCCACATGGGCTGAGGTCGACCTCCAAATTAATGGGTTCCCGGCCAAGGTCACCCACGCATTCACCCACCCACCCACCCAACACTCCTCTGACCTCCTCTGCCTCCTCCTCCTCTTCGTTCTCAATCTCCCCTTAACTCGCCTATGCGCACTCTCTCTTCTTCCTCTTTCGCCTCCTCCTCCTCCTCCTCCTCCTCCTCCTCCTCCTCCTCCTCCTCCTCCTCCTCCTCCTCCTCCTCCTCCTCCTCCTCCTCCTCCTCTTCCACATTCTCCTATTGAAACCAGAAAGTAGCTCTCCTCTCCAATTGACGCTCGTGAAATGGGGGAAGAAAAGGCTGACCGAAATTGGAAATGAAGTTGTAGTATTTTGAAGTGCGCGTTAGTCTGCGTACTCTCGATGCCTCAAGATGTCCCCGCGTGTTATCGTATTGGTGGCATACTGAGGTTGCTCAAGGCTCAGACTAAGTTTTGAGGGTCGCGTTCATATAAGTGAGTTTGGATGTTTTTGTAAGATTTTTGTTTTTCTTTCTTTCTTTGCATCATCGCTCAAGTTCTTCCTAGTTCTTACATCTTCCTTGAATCACACCACTCCCTGCCTGCTGTTCCTCATCATTTTCTGCCACTCCCTTCTTTTCTCTGCCATTCCTCAGCTGTTCCTATAACCTAACATAGGCTGTTTCTTCTACCACTGTTTACCATCCTTATCATACCCCATTTATTTCCTTAACCAAACTTAACCTAACCATTTCCTGGCATTCCTCATCAGTTCTTATAACTTAACTTATCCTATTTTTCATACCATCCCCTACAATTCTCTGCCACTTGCTCACCACTCCCATTACTCCCCACCATTTCCCACCACTCGTAACTCCCCACCACTTCACCACTATTCCCCAACACAATTCCCCACTCACTACAAATTTCCCTCCTAATCACACCACCCTCCCTCTGACCCCCTCACCACCACGACCACTACCTCCACCACAATACATCACCACCACCACCACCACCGCCGCCGCAGCACCAGCTACTGTATCACCACTTGTTGTGCAGCGTGTTAGTTGTAGTTGGTTCGCATCTCTATTGTTCAATCAAGTGTTACATGAACGTAAATTTAGAGGGCTGGGAGCGATCGATTGGTGGTGGATCTGGCAACACTTCCCAATATTGCCTCGGTGACTTGAAAATCCATTAAATGATTTGGGTTCAGAATGGTTGCGTTCGAATGGTGTGGAATCTGGTTCAGTGTTGGTGTTATTTTTTTTTTTCTCTCTCTGTTTTAGTTGTTTTTTTTTTCGTTATTTTTTTCTCTCAGTTCTCTCATCTCATTTCTCCTATAATGTGATCTGCTTGATTCTCTCTCTCTCTCTCTCTCTCTCTCTCTCTCTCTCTCTCTCTCTCTCTCTCTCTCTCTCTCTCTCTCTCTCTCTCTCTCTCTCTCTCTCTCATTAATTGCATTTCATTGTTTCAACTGCAGTCATTTACTCTGCTCATGCCCCTTTCAGTCTCTGTCTCTCTCTTTTCTCCCCTCGCTCCCCTCACCGGACTCATTTTCCCCTTTCCACTTTCCCCTTCCCTCTCCCTCGCTCAGCTCTAACAGGGCCCAAGGGAATCCGCGCCCCAATACAGTTAAAAACACGGCGAGTAGACAGTTACGCATTTTGATTCGTTTTTGTCCTTTCCTCTGGTGCATTTTCATCAGCCTCATCTCTCGTCTTTCCTTTGCTTATCAGGAAGGCTTATGAGGGAAAAGGGAAAGAGAGAGAGGGGAATACTGGCTGGAAAGGGACTGTACGGATGGAAGAGGAAGGAAATTAAGGTCCTGGTGGATTATTGTACTTGGCAAGAGTGGAGGGCGGGTTGGTGAAGTCGTTTCAAGGTTGGAGTGCGAGGTCAGGGGCGGCCCGGCGCGGGTTGGACCTCCGATCACGCCTAGGCCATGTTGTATTTCACGGGCCATTGACTCAGAGCGGTGATGGAGTGCTAGCCGCCGCCCCCGCCGCCACCACCCCCGCCACTGCCACCGCCAGCTCGCCGCCATTACTCCCACTGCGCCCTCCTCTGCTCCACACCGCCACCCTCCGCAGCGCGCTACATGCATCACTTCCACAACTTTGCCGCGCCCTCACCAAACTTCTGCAAATAACGGCACGTGTCTCTGTGTTGACGCTGCTTCCCCACCCGTCTCCCCCTCCCTTCCCTCTCTCGCGACACCTGCAGCAGTGGCTTACCTACTCATCTACTCCCGGAGGCGTCGAGTTCACGTGAAGGGAAGAGGCTGCCGCGTTGAAAAAGTTCTGTAAACGCGCTTTAGAAATGACACGACGCGGAAATTAAACGAATGCAAACAAGCTTGTGCCGGGGAGGGAGAAATGTACACACACACACACACACACACACACACACACACAGAGAGAGAGAGAGAGAGAGAGAGAGAGAGAGAGAGAGAGAGAGAGAGAGAGAGAGAGAGAGCGTGGGGGTCAGGGCAGTGGTGGTGGTGGTAGGTAACCCCTGAGAAAAGTTTAGGAAGCATTGCGAGAGGTGCAGCATGTAAGGGCTCGCTGAAAGAAAGAAGCTAACTTACTTGCCTCGCCCGGCACTGCTTCGAATGGGACGCCAGTGAAAATTCGCACCTTAAGCTGTAAAGTTGCCGCTGTTGCTTTGAGTCTGTAGATTCCTGTAGGAGTTTTGCGTCTTGCCAGCGAACCTCAGTGTGTGCCTTACCCCTCCGTCATACCGGCACCTCCCAGACGCCCCGCAGTCACACGCACAAGCACTGACGGGCCCTGCTTCCTTCCCATTAACCCTCAGCTGCTTCCCCTCACCTGACAAACACTCATAATCCTCACCTTCTTCACTTACACGGCCATTACTCCCTTCCCCTCCTTCACCTTAATCGACAGGCAGCCTACCTTACCCTAATGAGCCTCACTCCGGCACACCTTACCCCTACACCTCCTGCCCTTCCCCATTCCCCCTATTCCCTCCTCCCATGTCGACAACTTACGTCACATCCTTTGGTGGGAGTGAAATTTGGTTCTTGTAAATTCCGTTTATTCTTGTTCCGTGCCGGGTTAAGCCACGCCGGGTGCCTGGAGCGCTCCTAAGCTGCCAGATGAAAGGGCGTGTTGCAGCGAGCACGGCGGGCACTCAGGAGCAGCAGCAGGGACCACAGGAGTTACTGCCCGCTGCTCTGTTAAATCTGCGGAGGAATGGCCATAAGTGTGCAGTTGTATCCGACCATAATGCCGGACAGAGACATTACGGGAGTGGCGCTGTGTCTCGTCGCTGAGTTGCGGGACGCGGCTGAGGTAAAGGGATGGTTGGATGCAGCCTCCTCCTCCTCCTCCTCCTCTAAATCCTCATACTGCTCTTCGTCCTCTTCCTCTTACTGTCTCCGCCATATATTTTTCTCTCTTATCATCCTCCTCTCCGATGTTATCTCCTCCTCCTCCTCCTTTTCCTCCTCCTCCTCCTCCTCCTCCTCTGCTCATTTCACTAATTATACTCCTTGAAATCTATCTTAATTTATCCATAGAAATTTGTCGTCGCCCTCCTTTCCTCCTTTCCGCCTCCCTCGCCGCACGTCCATGATGCAGGAGATAAGGAAGAACCCAATCAATATGGCGCCGATAAGACACAGGAGGCGCGTCGACCCTTACTTTTATTAGGCAGCTCCTTGGGGACTCCGGAAGGGGAAGGAAGGACTGAGAGACGGGGCTGATGGGGGAGCTAGGGGGGAAGGTGGGTGTGACGAGGGAACTTAGGGAGGAGGGGGTGGTAGGAGGGGGTGGTAGAGTATGGTATCAGGAGAGGGGGCATAGGCTCCTCCCTGACCGACGAGAGGTTTATGGTCCCCCGGGGCGCGACACTCCTGCTGGGAACTGCCTTTTACTGCCACCTACAACTGTGCTTTAGGTTGGCCAGAGTGAGACGCTGACCCCTTATCAGCTGCCTGCCTGGACCGACTGAGGAGACACTTCTTTGATTTTACATTGCTTTCTCTTTCTCTCTCTCTCTCTCTCTCTCTCTCTCTCTCTCTCTCTCTCTCTCTCTCTCTCTCTCTCTCTCTCTCTCTCTCTCTCTCTCTCTCTCTCTGCCATTTTGAGTTATAAGTCATGAATATGTTTGTGTGGGAGGCAAAGGGAGACAGAGAGAGGGAGGAGTGTCTCAGTATCTCACGTGTTTGTTCTTGAAGCACATGACCCATTTCAGTGTCGAGTAAATGAGAGAAAAATTGCAGTTCTCGCTTCAATATATACTAAAAAAAAAAGAGAGAGAGAGAGAGAGAGAGAGAGAGAGAGAGAGAGAGAGAGAGAGAGAGAGAGAGAGAGAGAGAGAGCATCCTAAAGTCTAGTGAAGGCCAACAGTAACTAAAAACCACACGCGCACACACACGCGCACCTACGTACGTTTAATCCCTAAGCTTCAGTAGAGCAATCAGACGCACAAACTTCATTCACACGCCTCCTGGCCTCCTCTGTGGCAGCGTGCGTGAAGGGCGGGAGTCGTCTGCAGGAGGGGAAGAAGGGAGCGTTCATTCGGCCGAAGGTAATTTATTTAACTCTGCCCTAGGGTGTCCTCGGCTCGCCTCTCACCGTCAGAAAGGAACCCCGACCAAGTGGCGACAGCAGGCGGTGGGAGGAAGGGACGGAGGAGAGTCAGGGGCCGCGGGAGGGGTCGATAGGGGAGAATAAGAAAGGTCGTAGTGTTCGGGACGACTCAAGCTGGGGAGATCGTGGTGGTGGAAGGAGGAGGAGGGGGAGGAGAGGGAGGAGGAGGAGGAGGAGGAGGAGGAGGAGGAGGAGGAGGAGGAGGAGGAGGAGGAGGAGGAGGAGGAGGAGGAGGAGGAGGAGGAGGATTGTGCCTGGCAAGCTTGAAAGATGGATTCTCTATAGTAAGGAGAGAGAGAGAGAGAGAGAGAGAGAGAGAGGAGAGAGAGAGAGAGAGAGAGAGAGAGAGAGAGAGAGAGAGAGAGAGAGAGAGAGAGAGAGAGAGAGAGAGAGAGTCTAACGTATGGTGATAATGTCAGGAAACTTTCGCACAAAAACTGAGATGAAGCCAAGAAAGAGAACAAAAAAAAAAAAATCGCCGTAACGACCACAACTGAAGCGCGTCACTCTGAAAGGAAAGAAAACGAAACACGGTAAACACTCCTGCACGAAGCCAACAAAATAAAGAGAAGAAAAATCGCATAACAATGGTGAACGGAGGCGTGAAATAACATTGTGATGGTCTTGCGTCTTTAGGAAGGAAGGAAGGAAGGAAGGAAGGAAGGAAAGGAAAGGAGCAGGAGGCCGCGACGTTACCCTCAAGTGGCTCCTCCGACGCCACTGAGTCCCGTCTTTGTTTATCTTGGAATCCGAAAATGTCTCCCCAAAGAGGCCGGGATGGAAAGGGGACACGAGTGGCACCGAAAATCGAGTTCGTGAGGCGAGGAATCCGACTGAATCCTGAGAACGACTCCCTGAAAAATACTGCCGTCGTAAAGTTCACGGTTTTCCATAAATAAAT
Organism: Scylla paramamosain; assembly: GCF_035594125.1. Lineage (NCBI taxonomy): Eukaryota > Metazoa > Arthropoda > Malacostraca > Decapoda > Portunidae > Scylla > Scylla paramamosain. Next base: position 18,758,911 of record NC_087169.1, read on the forward strand.
CTTACGCGATCGAGAAATTAAAAGTTTGCTCTCGACGCCTCAACTGGTGGCCGTTTTCAGGCAGGAGTCTTCGCTTTACATTCAGGGAGACCGACTTGGAGAAATTATAATACACCTCGAGGGTTGTAATGTCACCCGTCGTGTTGACAACTCAGGCCGCGGAGCGTGAATAATCAAGTCTCAGCTTTGACGCGGACAACACATTTAATCATCCCGTCAATAATTACAGTTTACCGCCGTGGATGCAGCAGGAGTCTGGCAAACCCTCACAAAAATGCAACCTTCTGCAGCGTTCCCTTAAAGGAGACGGCTTCCAGCGGTCTGCATTCAACCCCTTTAGAATTTGAAAGAGCATGGCTAATTGGAGTTCTTTTTCTCTCTTGTTCCGTGTTGTCTTGAACATGAATAATTCCTGATGTTCCCGACTAAAGAATTGTCCCTGACTGTTTACTTACGGCGGGCGTGCTGGGGCGCCGCTCCGTCTGCCGCTGGGGAGGGTCGCGGCCCGCCTCTGCGTTTCGCTTTTAACCACCATTTTTAGGTCTGCCACGGTCTGCTCCCAAGTTCATCCGGCGACCCTCTGTCTGCTTATCCTAATTAAAGTTGCTGATATTAAGCGAAAGTATATTTCCCCGTATTTTCGAGGATGAGTCTAGGTCGCGGCCGCCAGCGTGGGCCAGGATGTGTGGGCGGACAGGCACTGGGTAACCTGTGGCTTGTCTTTAGCTGTTTTTAAAGTCATGCAGGCGGCGTTTATTCCTTCCCTGCGTGTTGCTCGCCCAGTGTAAAAACTGCCAAGAGTCGCGTGGTTAGGTAATTGTGGGCCTTTCTTCTTTTTTTCTACCGTTGTACTGCATTGTGGGTGTGTATAAGAACACCCGAGCCAACTTTTGCCGCACAGAGAAAAGTGTTGTAGCGTTTCAACTGAATAAAGACACTCACAGGGATATCGATCACGGTGAGTGCCTGAAGGAAGACAGCGGCAGCGAGAGAAGGTGCAGGAGGAGGAGGAGCAGCAGGAGCCAGGAGGAGGAGGAAGAGAAAGAGGGAAGGCAGAGTGTTATTTACTCCGCGTTGGGGAAGAGGATCCAATTCTTATAATGGATATTGAATTCCCGCTCGTGTGGCGGGTTGTGGGAGTCTGGCCCGCGGCGTCCTTTCCCTGTTAGCTTTTACTTTCCATCCCATGATTTTTGCCATGGGTAATAAGTTTTTATGTTACTTTTTGTGTTCATAGCTTCTATATTATATTCTTTTCTTCCACGCTCTGAGTTTTCTTGCAAAGCTTGAAGTTGTCTATTTCTCTCACTCCAGCTTCACGTTTTCGGTATATTCTGCGTGTTGTCTTGCGGCGTGCCTGCGGGTGACGCGGTGGGTGTGGCGAGGGTGCAGCGGGAGGCGGGTAGGGCCACACTCCTGCTGTGCACCCTTCACTGCTGCTGCTGCTGCTGCCTCACTACTACTTGTATTCCAGTCACTGTTGCTGCCATTGTACTTCTTTTCAAGCTGCCGGTGCTCCCACGCCACGTCACTTCCCCTCGTGCCCGCCTCCTCTCGCCCTCATGAAAAATAAAGAGGTAGTGGAAGTTTCTGAGAAGTATAAAAACTTCAGAGGCGGGAGGAAGTAAAGGGGCAGGGCAGGAACGGTGGCCGCCGTTCGACACAGTGCGCTAAAGTTAAGACCAAAGTTTAGATGTGTTTGCCGGATCTGTGGCCTCGCCCGAGGCGTGTTTTGTCTTGACCATGAAATATTAACCTGAACGAGGGAGCCGGAGGAAAGTGTGGAATTTTCAGTAATTCTGTTTATCGCTTGGAGCAATTGCTGCGTTTGATGCCTAATTTAACAACGAAGCCAGGCGGCGAGAGAGTAACTGTTCCGGACCCAAAAGTTTGGCTCTTCCTGAGGTCTGACTCTGCTATCGCGCTGCGCCAAATCTGTGAGGAGAGAAAACCAGCCAGCCAGCAACAGAACTTAACACAGCTTTTGTTCTTTTCCCTGACTCTCTCTCCCTCTCTCACGGCCTTCTCTCTCACCTCCCCCTTTCTCTCCCTCTCTCACTCTCAGGTTTTCATTGAGGTGAACATTACTTTTTATGCACTCCATTTACAACTTGAACCCCCACGTTTGAAGCTGAAGTGAGGCATTTGTTCAGGAGGAATGGATGCATTTGGGGTGTGGGCTTAATGCCGCGTCGGGAGCACCTGCGGGAATGAGTGAGACGCGGGAACAATTGAGCATCAGGGCACTACAGCGTGAGGGGCGAGTACCAGTATGTGCCGCTGGAACAACTGTAGGCGTGTGTGTGTGTGTGTGTGTGTGTGTGTGTGTGTGTGTGTGTGTGTGTGTGTGTGTGTGTGTGTGTGTGTGTGTGTGTGTGTGTGTGTGATCTTCTTAAGCATATTGTGTGTGAAAACGTCACTAATTCACGTCTTCTCTTTCCAGAAACATCGTGTACAACATCAGCGTCCACAACTTGGTGGAGAACCTTAGTCAGGTGAGTTTTTTTCCCACGGAGATTTATTTCCTCAGGTGTGATTGTGTGAGCGAGTGAGGTGTGATGTGGGGAAAGTGCCGGCCACGAATGAAAATATTGGCTCTGCTGAAGGGTGTAAGCAGCTTAGCACGGAGGGGAGGGTGTGTGGCTGTCACTTACACAGCGCCGCGACCAGCACGTCACGGCAGAGTCATCCCATCCATCACCTGCAGGCTGACCACACTCTTTAGTCAGGGGGCGTTTCAGGGGCGTCGTGTGTCACGCCGCATTATGGGTCGTGAAGTAACAAATGGCAGTGTGCTGAACTCCGAATTGTTCATAAGTTGGGGGTTTAAAGGGCGGGGAAGCCATCGGCGGACCACTGGCGGGGCCGCGGCGTTATTCCAGTGATGTCGCTGCGCCGTTACCAGCCAAGCGTAAATCCACCATAAACAGTAAAGCAGCTGGCGCGGCCACCGGCCAGACGAGGCATTCAGTGCCGATGCAGTGACGGCTGGGCCACTGCAGGACGGAGCACTGCGGGGCGGAGTGGGTCGGGGTTAGATGGGTCCCCCTTGACCACGCGGGAATCTCGATCATGATTTCTAGTCTCAAAATTACACGTTTGAAATATATCGGTTAGCGGCGAGCAAAAAGACCAAATATCACATTAATGATACAAATTAGCTTGCATTAGCCCGGCGGGCAGCTCGCAGTGGTTGCGTGTGGCCTGGCCGGGACCTGACTGCTGAGCCGGGCCTCGGGACGCCGCCAAACAGGTTCTGCTTGCTTGCTGCACACCCGCCGCGGACACTGGGGAAGAAAAAAAAATCATATGGAAAATCCTGGTTTATTTTTAAAGGTGATTTGATGCAGGCTGAGGCAGGGGCGGTGGCCGCGGCTTTGGAAGCCCGCGCGGTGATCCTCAAACTAAGTATATATTTACGAGGACAGACGTGCCCGTGGGAGGGCGGGCAGACGCGGCCCAGGCGGTGCAAGTGAACTCTGTATCGACGGACGAGGAGCTCCGCCCGACACGCCCTCCGTCACGAAACTCTCTTTGAAAATATCCAGTCCAGCTCAGAACCTCCATGTGATGCAGTAGACGTGTTTCCTCCACTATCACGAAATATTACGAAATACTGATCAGTTACCCAGCAGTGTGGAGAACGTGCGCGAGGCACCACTAAAAACTTCAACAGTTCCTTACACACATCACGGAGTAATTTACAAAGTTGCGAAATAGCTTCTATAGTGGACCATTTTTGGCGCGCGTGTCCTGCAGGGGCGTGGCGTGAGGGGTGTGAGTGGCGCGGGTCACAACATCCTGGCGGGGAGGCGCGGGCTGGCCACGTCGCTGCTAACAGGCGCATGACGCACAGCTTCCTCCCTCCACCCGTCACCATAACTTACGTCCGACGAGTTTATTCATATAGGATAATGTTGGCCTTGTTAACAGAGAGAGAGAGAGAGAGAGAGAGAGAGAGAGAGAGAAAGAGAGAGAGAGAGTTTAGGATATTCTTTCATAGTATTACCGTTTAAGTATTTCATGTAGTTAGGTAAAGGTTATGCAGTCACGAGGAAGAGACGGGCAGGTGAAGGCTAAGAGAAGGTGCGGCGCCAGACAAGACCTTATGGAATATTGACTGGCTGGCTGGCATGGCTGGAGTGAAGCTAGTAAGGAGTGTACCAGTAGTAGTAGTAGTAGTAGTAGTAGTAGGGTTACAGGTAGTAGTGGTGTAAGTGTAATAGTAAAAGCACTAATAGAAACGTAATACTAATGATCTGTTTTCTTTCCCTCACAGAGAATAGTGTGGTTCTCCAAGCAACATGACAGCTCCGTCTGCTTCAACAAGGGCAAGTCTGTGGTAAGTACGAGATGGACTCACTATTCTTTCTCTCCACACACACGTTACTCACCCAGGCCTTTGTGGATGCTCTCAATTATTCAATATATAATTTTCCACTTGGTCTGAATTTACGATGTAGGAAAACACGTATTTCCTCGCCCCTTTGATGTGTTTTCAGGGCCTTTCCGTGCAATATATTTTCATCACGGAGCAGAGTCGGTAAACTCGGCGCAAACATGAAACAAATCACGTCCGTGGCCCCTTAATGCGCGTTTCCGGGATTGTGTTTGTGCTGCGCCGTCTAGAGACATGCCGATACCGCGATATTTTCCCAGGTCTTTTCTCGTCTACCTCCGCCTTTTCGCAGCTAATCTATACAAGGCGAGTGTTTGCACGAAAGAATTATATGTATGAAAAGCGTCGCAAGTGTTGTGGCGAGCTGGAGTAACACTGAATGGAACACAAAAGACGGGTTTTTAAAAATGTAACCTGCTTCTCTGTTATTCTTGCAAACCAAAACAAAGCCTGCTGCCAGAGAGAGAGAGAGAGAGAGAGAGAGAGAGAGAGAGAGAGAGAGAGAGAGAGAGAGAGAGAGAGAGAGAGAGAGAGAATTACCGTGTTGGCCTCCTGGGAATGACTACCTCATAACTAGATTTATCCCGTGTCACTCTTAGGTCAGACAGCCGCCGGTCCCTAAATCACTCGATAATAGGTCTTTACTAAGCAATATCAGGCGGCCCTGCTGATGTTAGGGACAACTGGCGGTGGCGTCCCTAGAGAGAGAGAGAGAGTGAGTTTGAGTGTGTGTGTGTGTGTGTGTGTGTGTGTGTGTGTGTGTGTGTGTGTGTGTAACAGTAGTGTTCTTTGTCACGGCATTCTCGTCGCCTCGCTGGTCTCGCCACAACACAAATCTACTTGACACAGACACCAAAAAATGCAGCGATGTGACGTGGTGGTTCAAGGAATGTCCAGGGTAGTACATATTTCAACAGCTTTAACTAGTTTTAATCTATACTATGAAGGCGCACCACCCTACCACCACCACCTCTACCATCACCGCCACCACTGCCAACAACAACAACATGACCAACAAACAAGCAAGCAAGCAAGGCACGAGGAAGGCTGGCTGGCGGAGCGGAAGTGTTGATATCGATCACTGACGGGTTTCAGATGCCTTCCCCTTGCCCAAGCCCCACCGCCCGCCGCGTTGCCTCACCTCCTTGCCTACCTCGCTTCCTGAACCACCACCACCGCCACTCCCAATTACCACGTGTAGCCAAATTAACATGAAAAAGGACTCCCTCTCCCTTGACGTAGTGTTATTAAGTGGTGGTAAAAGCTTCTTTGATATAATTACCTGGTGAGAATATCGTTTTTTGTACACCATCGCGTGGGTAGGTGTACATAAGGAGTAATTTGTCCCTGTAGGCAGCTGGCGCCCCTTAGCTACAGCACGTCGCCTAATCCGCCACTCAGGGCGTCGCTATCCCGGCCGTGTGTCACTCACTCCCCCGTCACGAGCCAGGCATTACAGTGTCGCATTCCATCACTCGGAACTCTGATTTATGAGCGCCGCGATGCCTCCGGTAACTGAACCTTGTCGTCGAGGGGCGGCAGACGTGCTCTTGGGGACATAAACTTGGTGCATAGAGACCATTACCGTGTGGTTAGCAAGGGGACACCCGCGCCTGGGACAAGTTAACAAGAGCTGCTGTATGCGTTGCATGAAGATCACTGGAGCTGGCGGTGATCGATGCGGCGTCCTAAAATCAGTATGGACCAGGCGAGGCGACCACAGACCTTCCCTGGCCCGAGTAGACAGATGTGACCGATGGAAGGGAAGGCAAGGTGACCGGTGACCCAATGCGGCGTGGCCATGCGAGGCTCTTTGATAGGCAGGGCTGCGTGACTTCCTTCCACCCTCAGCTGACCTGGACACGTGACAGCCGCGCTTCACGTGTCCTCTGCTTGTGGGCTTCCTTTGCGGGCTTGAAGCACCGCCTCAGTGACATGCTTTCGCTCTGAATGTTGCGGATTTCCTGATTTCTAGAGCACTCGGTCTGATGGACGTGAATGTTTGCGAGAGGGCTAAGGGAGGTGCAGCAGACAGGTGTGTCTTTTGTGTAACCTTGAGGGGTCACGCCAGGACGGCGGGGGGTCGTGTCTCGCGGCTGAAGTGATGAGCTGGCCACATGGACTGTGTGTGGCGGCGCGTCTGTCTGTCTGTCTCATCTTCACACATGTTTACACCACCACCTCCTGTTTTTGTCGCATCCACCGTTTCATGCTTTGTTTTTATAACCCCGCTGTCGCATTACCTGCTGTTTGCGTTTCACGTTTCCCCGCAGTGAGCAGGAGGGCCAGTGAGGAGCCAGGGCGAGTCACGGCAGGAGTCACGAGTGTTGTGCCGCACACTGGCGCGGGTGGCGATGTGACTACCTTATTCAGTGATTGCCGGTGTGCATTAACATCTCAATTACTTCTGCGATATCAGCAAATAATCATAGTTATAGGTGTTCGGCGCCGTAATTACAGGAAGGCACGGAGCACACCACTCCGCTGCTCACACGGATATTACTGGCGCGGTAATGGACGACCGGCGTCCCGCGGCGCCCCTCGCTCGGCTCCCTCGCCGCTTCCCGGAACTTGCTGAACCTCGGCGTGGGACTGCAGATTGCTAATTGTCGCTCTCTGCGTGAATATGGAATGGCTCATTAACGGAAGCTCGCCAGGGCGGGGAGGGTCGGGGGGAGCAGGGAAAGGCGCGCCACTCTCCTTCCCCCGCACCCCCAAACACTCGATTAGGATGCCGGTGAAGGCACTGTGTGAGGGGAATTGGCAGCACCTATATTGGTTTCATAATATCGGCGACAGCGGCGACTGTGACTCAACGGGACGGTTAAGTATCGGGTAATCTAATTCACGTTATCGGTCAAGTTAGATGGAGCTGAAATAAAGGATTCGACGGCGAACGACAAGTCTATGAATATACAAATATATTCCTCCAGTACTGGCGGGGAAGGTCATGTCTGCCGCCGAACAGCGAAATCCTGGCGCTGCCTCGTGGCTTCCGCGACCTGCTGGCGGATGTATCCATTGGCCCGAGCAGGCGTCGCGGATTGGAGGCCGTGGGAGGGCCGGACGCGTGGGGGAGGGCGCGTACCAGGTGCAGGCCGGGCTGAGGATTGGCCAAGTTGTTTGTTGTCCCCGTCGCTGTGCTGCCTCTGAAGGTGCACTCACGTTATGAAGGAAGTTGTGAAGTGGGAGGGTGCGACGAGGTGTTATGAGCATCGAATTAAGGTGGAGAGGGTCGCGTCAGGGCGCCGGGGAGTCATAAACGGCACTAAGGAGCAACAAGGCTGTTAAAGAGCACACCATAAACGCAATGGTGTACATTTTTATGCCATATGGCGAAACATCTGTTGTTTGCTTAAGGTTCGGGTGGCTATCAAAATGCATTGTTTTGTGTTGCAGGCGACACAGCAAAAAGCAATAGTGCGGTTACTTTGAAACCTAAGACGTCGGCGAAAGGTCATAAAACATTCCTTATTTGTGGAAGAATTTCACGGTAGAAAGCTCTTTAAATGCATAGAAAGGCTGCAGCGGCGGGGGTCGGGTGCAACCAGCGGGAGGTAGGAAGGGGGAACCAGATGTGTGTGTGTGTGTGTGTGTGTGTGTGTGTGTGTGTGAGGGGAGGGTGACTGGAGGCAGGGTGGGCGTCAAGAGGTAAAAACTCAAGGGGCCATGTGCAGCCGTACGCTGTGGGAACGCGCCCTAAATGGACTACAACACACACACACACACACACACACACACACACACACACACTTCGCGACACTTAGGGCGGGGGAAAGCAGGCGCGCAGCGTTATATCGTGGCTCGGGGAGTTCGGCAGGAGGCGGCGGCCGTGCATTTTGTTGTCGGGAGAGTGACGTGCGGGAGGGCAAGTTTTACCCGCTAATGAGGATACATCGCTCGCCGCTGACCTGCGCACCACAAAAATACCAACCTACTCTTAACTAAATTAGGTTTGGAAAGTCAGGAGTTCGTAATAAATGTTAGTCGGAGCTTAAAATAGCCAGACTGCTTCCTGCGGCAACTCCACACGGAAGCTTTCTCCGGCAATAACATTTCATTATGGCCGCCGGGACGCCACCTCCCACCCTGGCTCGCCCTCTGAGGTGCCCCGGTGCCTTCCCCTGACGGTGCCGCGGATAAAGCACCCCTAGATGAGCGTCGCCGCGGCAGAGAAGGGGAACAGGAACTAGGCTTTGTGATAAGTAGGCTTTGTGATACCTGTATACGTACCTGTGCTGCCGTGGTACACAGGTGCGCAGGGTGAAGGGAAATGTCACTCGTGTTTTTGTTCGTGATGAAAAGACGACCGGTGAATAAGGATGAACGGGAGTCGGCGGAGCGGAACACTCAGTATGGTCTCCTTTGACTGTTGTGTAACCCAGACTTTCTCCCTCATAAATTGGTGTTCACATGCTTAGCTGAGAATGTGCTCGGAGACACACCAAGACCGTACTTTCGTCACACTCGCCTCCCATCACAGCCGCGGGAACGAACCGGGTGTAAATTTGCGTTTTTCTCCCCGGTGGACTGTGAAGGGTGGGGGGGATGCTCGAGCTGTTTATCGCCGCTGTACTCCGCGAGACGAGAGACATAACGGGGCGAGGACGGAGACGGGGCGGTCGTAAAGCAAGATATTTGTTGGAGCAGCGTACACTAGCGGGGCGGGGCGAGGCGGGGCGGGGCTAAGGATTGAGTAGACGGTCGGTGATCTGGGCGGATATTGTATACGTGACCCCACATTTTGGTTCCTTCCTTCCTCTCTTCCTTCATTCTTTCTCCTTACCGACCACCCTTGTGTTTGTTGAGAGAGAGACAAAGAGAAAGAGGGAAATTTTCGCCCGACTCCTTAACTTTCTTGAGCGTTATCATGATTGGTGAAAGGCATCGCAGTACTGAACAGAGGAACATTTTCGGCGTGCTCGTAGTAGGCGTAAGGCAGGAGCAGACAAGCTTTTATCTCGCCGTGAGAGAACCAAATGGAAAGCGGGAAATCTTTTACTTTCCTTAAAGCGTGGTGAGATGCTTGCAGATAGCGTCGCGTTTAGCCCACTGTGAGCGAGGCCGCGTAAAAGTAATGACACCCCTAAAAGTGGGCAGCGCCTGAAATGCGGGGCTGCGCATGAAGACAAGCACTGGCTCCCCTCCCACACACGCACGAGCGGGGAAGGAGAAAAGAGAAAGAGGAAGCAAAAAAATCGTAACAGAACGTCAGGCAAACACACTCGGAGGCTGAGTAGCAGTTCCTGGAGTTACGTTCCTTTTGCGGCAGTGCATAAACAGCCTTGTTACGTATCCGGCCACGAGATAATCGCCGCCGCCCACATTCGGCAAGACATATAGACCGAACCTTCACGGACTACATGGGCGGCGGGGCGCGGCGCTGAGCACGGCACGAGGCTTTCTATTCGAGCACTTTTAGTATCGTGTCCAAGGCGTGAGGGTACCCATGTTTCCTGGCGTCAAGTAGCGCTGCTGGTGCCCCTCCCTCAGCCAGCCGCGGCCCGTGTTTGTATTCCCTCGCCTCGTGTTGTTGGAGGAAGAACGTCTTGTGATTGAGGGATCAAGCGGCCCCTGGAGGAGTCTTGTTTACACTTGGTCTCTGCGTTTCCCTTCCCCCCTTTCCCTTCGCCGAGGTCGTATTTTTTAACAGTACAGGATGTTATCTATCATTCCCTGTTGCTGCTTTTGTGTTGTTCCTTACCGTTGGGTTAGTTTTCCTATTGTTATTTAGCTTTTCCTTCGCCGCCTCCACCCGCATGGCCATTCTGCTCCTGCCTGCGGAAATGTTTGTAACTGTCATCGCATCGCCATTTCCTAAACCGATGATGGCTTTTGCTTCCTCGTTTTTAACCCCAAGGATGCTAATTATGCTTTTGCCGACGTTAATGCCACAGTGTCTTACTCCAAGCTAAAGGAAAGGGAGGAATCTCATTAAAACATCACCATTCAACATCACATGAGTTAGAGGCGCAGGAACATGACTCATTCATCACCTGAACCATCGATAAACACTCGCAGGGGAAAAAAATGTAAAGATGGAGTGATCCTTTATGTCTCAGCGTCGCGGGAGGGAAGGGGAACAGTGAGCCTATTCCAGCACCGCCTCTCCTTCGGCCTCCTTCCCCTTATGTCCTCCCCTTAGCGCCTTCCCCGCCTGGAAAATAGCCATCACAGGAGAGGTTATTTATCACCTATTTTTTTCCCCTTTTTTCCGCATGAGGCGGCGGATGGCTAATGTGAGGAAAAGAGAGAGGTGATTTTGTGCGTTTATGTGGAAGAGGGAAGATGCGGGGGTGTGGTGAAGGAAAGAGGGTATGAGAGAGAAGCGGAGGAAAATGTGATGTAGAGGCGGCGTCGTTATCTGTAGAGGGTATTAGGTTGACTATCCTGGTTTAATTGTGGAGTATTAGGCGTCTGGTGGGAAAGAACGAGGCATAAAATCTCCTCTTGACAATAATTGCTCCGGTGGATTTGTAAAGATTTCCATTTATTTTTTCTGTTATTTTTTTTTAAACATACCACTGCGCTCACAAAAGAAATAAATAAATAGATAAATAAATAAATAAATAAAAAATAAGAGTAGTCCGCATTTATCATGATTCAGAATATATTTTTATAATCACTTAATCAAGCGTATCACATTACACACCCCTGGATTACATTACACGCACAACCTAACCTAAATGGCATGCAATTTGCAACACACGAACTCGCCAAAGAATCGAGTGAACCCCGCCATTAACCGTTTTTTTTTCCCCTTTTTTTTTCCGGGGCGAATCTTCTGCAGGATCTGTTCTAGACGATCTTGAGGAATGCGGGATGGCCACCGGTGCGAACCCTCTGTTCTGGGACGCTTGGAGGCAATTAAGGCCAACATTCCCGCGATTCATGGCGATCAAACGGAATCCTGATCACGCCGGCAGGGGAAAAATCACGGGTGACATCGGTGGTCTTGCAGGGGCGTGAACTGCGGAGCGCGGCGAGGAAGGCCAGGCAGGGAGGCGGGGACCGTTCTCCAGGACCGTTCTCTAGGGTGGCCCAGTCGCCCTCAGGTCCTGTCTTCCCTCCGGGTTCTAATGGGTTGGTGGCCGCGGCGTCAGTGTCTCATTACCATATAATTGGGAAGCGGCTCCTCGGAAATGCAACCCCTGTAGCCTCATCCAGCTAGGGTCCCCCCCCCCCTCCCCGCCTCACTTAGCCCTCTCTCCCCCGCACTGCCTCGACTACAGAAATTCAGGATTTTGGGGCTGTAGCGGGATAGCAAGGTCACCAGAGAGAGAGAGAGAGAGAGAGAGAGAGAGAGAGAGAGAGAGAGAGAGAGAGAGAGAGAGAGAGAGAGGTTTAATCCCTGTTATATACGAGCCTACGCAGTACTTGTCCAAATTTACTAGGTATATATTTTTTTTTCAACAAAGTTACTCTCATCCTCAGATTTTCAGTACGATCTGCTACAAAATTTTACGCTGTTTTACAAAATTACACACACACACACACACACACACACACACACACACACACACACACACACACACACACACACACACACACACACACAGCAACAGCAGCAGCAGCAATATCAGGTCCCTCGCTGCGGTCGTAATCTCTTCGTCGTCTGTAATTTGACGTGATTCTCTCCAGTCAGCGTCGCGCAATTCTCCGTGAAAATGGGAGATGGAAATAAGCCTCCGTTTTTGGCAGACCCTCGATCCCTGCGTTGGTTACACACAAGGGCGGACTTAAGCTAAGAATTATACTGCTTACTATTGTTTAAGATGGAGGTAAAACACTACACTCTCTAAGGTATTAATGTGGCTGTGTTTCCTCTTCTTTTCCAGGACGAATGCCAAAACTACATCCGAGTGCTGGCCAAGGAGGGCGAGGGGCAGTTCCTGGTGTGCGGGACCAACGCCTACAAGCCTCTGTGTCGGCACTACGCCCAGCAGGTAAGACACTGCACGCTCAAGTCGCCTGTCATGTCCACTGTGATCACCGGTGGACCAGAAAGAGAGAGAGAGAGAGAGAGAGAGAGAGAGAGAGAGAGAGAGAGAGAGAGAGAGAGAGAGAGAGAGAGAGAGAGAGAGAGAGAGAGAGAGAGAGTTTTCATTAGTCATTAATCTATATACATGTGTTATCTCTGCTTTCGCCGTTATTTTTTACTTTTATCTGTGTCTTTTTTACTTGTTAGAAAGGGAAATAGACAGAGAGGCAAACAAACACAGACAGACGGAAATGACTCTAGATTCCTGGATATATATGGATATGATACCTTCCTATATACAGACAGCGAAGAAAGATATCCCTAGACTTTCCTGGGAGCGCCTCGCCTCGGAACCCCTGCTGGGAGTGATGACGCAGGCTTGTGTGAGCGCCGCCAGCGCCCACACCAGCAGAAACCTTCCCTGTAGCTATCAAGAAGTTACCTACACTTAGATTCCTTACTCAGACAACAAGCGTTTTCTATTGCTATCAAAACAATCATCTCTTAGATTCCTCACATGGACAGCACAAACCTTTCTTTTAGCTCTCAAAAAGTCACCTCCCCTTACTTAGATTCCCCCACAGTGTTGAATTCATCGATCCTCTTTGTCAAATCAACCCGAAAAGGAGGATCAAGTTGTACGCTTTGGTTGTAGATTCTTGGCGATAGTTTTGACTCCCTTAGGTGTCTGAGACAGTGAGTGGTGGAGGCCATAACAAGGCGGCCTCGTCAGCGTCTCCCCTCGCTGCTGATCCGCTGCTTTACATATCGAGGGAGAAACGTTAAGACGGCAAGGGGAAAGTAAAGGCCTCGCTTTTGCCGTCTTCCCTCTTCTCGCCTTCTCGCCCTTCTCCTTTTCCCTATTCAACCTCATATTCTTCCCGTCCTTATCCTCGCTTCTTCCGTCCCTCCCTCCTCTCGCCGCCTTCTTGCTTTCTCCTGTCTCTTCTCTATTCAGCCTTATATACCTTTCGTCCCTATCCTGATTTCTCTCTCTCTCTCTCTCTCTCTCTCTCTCTCTCTCTCTCTCTCTCTCTCTCTCTCTCTCTCTCTCTCTGGCGGGATCTGACCAAGAAAACCAGATATGAACGCGGGATATTCTGATCCTGACGGAGCGATGCGAGGCGCGACACATCACCCAGGATGGTTATTGTGGCCGTGATGGACCGCTGGGCTGGAGGAGGTAATCTCACCTTAATTGGCCCGAATCGTGATGCCTGGTGAGGTCTCGAGGAACATTATCTCGACGCCAGTGCTCAGAGATTTCTTGATTTGACTTGGGATTAAATTCACCGAGAGTTGGTTTGGTAGGTCGGGTGGTGCAGTAATTGTTTTTTGCGCGCTCTTGCTCGCTCGCTCTCCTTCATGACGCTGGCAAAGGTTAGCGGTGGAGGGACGGAGAGGATGGACAGCCGCGTCAGTTCGAGGTTAAAAGATGCACCGTTCTTGCCCTCTCTTGTCATGAAAGCTAAGTAAGAAGTCGCAGAGATGGAAGACAAGGAATTTAAGGATTTGTCGTGTTTGTAGTGCTGTGTTTTGAGGTGTTTTATTCTCTCTCCTCCTCCTCTTCTTCCTTCTCTTCCTCCTCCTGCAGTGCGTGTATCTGCAGTCTAGGGAATGAAAATAGTGAATGAGAGATTCCTAATCCCATGTAGCACCATCATTTTTTTCTTTTTCTACCGCTAGCGCAAAATAGAATGCGAAATAAAAGCGATGACTGCAGCGCGCACGCACACACACACACACACACACACACACACACACACACACACACACACACACACACACACACACACACACACACACACACACACACACACACACACACACACAGTCTGCGCTGTAACCCGAATATTTATCTCTTTTTTTTTTTTTTTTTTTCTACGTTATTGTTGGACTTTGCTTCACGTTGGCAAGATACAAAGAGAGTTATGATTGATCACTCACTGTTTAACGTACAGCGCCTCCCCAACTCCGGAACTCCTGCCCTCTCCCGCCTCTCTCCCTCTCTCTCTCTCTCTCTCTCCTCTCCTCGTCCCCGCCTCCTTCCCGCCCCTTCCGCCTCGCTTGCCGGTACAGAATTATTTACACCGTCACGGGGATGTGTGAGTAACGCTGACATTTGCGCAATTATTTCCCTAAAGTAATGGTGTGGTGAGGGTACGGCCGCGTGCGTCCCGGTGGTGGTGGCGGTGGTGGTGGTGGATGGGGAAAGAGAGGGGGGCGCCGACCCAGTAATGGCTCCCGTGTCGATACCTGGGCTGTAAATAACGGGAGAAAATTTTGGAAAGCAGGAAAGGAAGGCAGACAGGGAAAAAAATAGGAAATGCAGATGATAAATTTGTGTTTTTGACAAGGGGAGATTAAATATGAGGTGAGAGTATAAAGCGACACCTCATTTTGTTTTCTTATTTTAGGTTTTATCTCTCGATTTTTTTTATTTATCATTGCGGTCATCTTTAAAACGATACGTTGATCACAAACCTCTGTGGTAACTAGATGCAGGCAGTGTACGGGATGGAAGAGGAACGTTAGCAGAGCGGAGTTGGTGCGCAGTTACAAAGAGCGTCAGTATTGGGAGAGAGACGATCATTTACTGAGGACAAAGACGGAACAAAGTGCGTCGTTGAGGAGGCTGTGCACGAAGACCTGTCACCGCTGAAGGAGGCCGCTATGGGTTTTGTTTGGCAGAGGATTGCGTTGATTCCATCCTCCTTCCTTCCCTCCTTCCCTAATCAATGCTTCTGCTTCACGTAATGCCCCGGAAGCCTCACCTCTTGCACCAGTAATCCCGACACTCAGCTTCTGCGACGCCAAGGATCACGTGACGGGGAGAGAGCGAGGCGCAGACACATTAATTACAAGTTCTCGGTCTTGGGGCTGCACCGCATTGCTTGGGAATCTAAAGCAAGACTTGGATGAACGCAGGCAGATAGCGAACTTTGCTTTCCCCTTGCCGATGGACTTATAGTTCAGATTTGTTTCTCTTGGTAAACTGACACGAAACGAACCGGAATAGCGAATAGCAAGCGTGGTGTTGTTCAGGTGTGTGCACGCGTGTCAGTGACGGATGGTCGGAGCGGCGCGGGGTGACAGGGCGCCTTAGGATGGCTCTGTATCCATTGATCCCTGACTGGTTAATGTTGTCACAGGACCTCCCTGGCCGAACACCAAGCTGCGTATCCTCATTTGTCATGCACATGCCCCGGTGGAGGCAGACACATACACTGTCACGTCCATCATCCCCCCGAGCGTCCTCCCCCTGATTGATTCCCAGCGTAGCGATCGGACGCCGCTCATCCCGTCCGACTGTTGACTGGCACGGGCAGACTGACAAAACCAGTTCCACTCCAGTTGACTATCAGCCCGGCCATCTGTGCGGGAGACAGTCACTAATGCTGGAGGGCCGCCGCACGCTTCATCATTATGCTAATCGACAGCATTCGTAAGCGGAGTACGTCCATGGTTGTCCTGCAGGCAGTCGTTTTGTGAGCTTCTAATGGTCGCCACCTCTTAATGCCGGGATATTTGCAAGGACTTCTCCATGTTGAGCTCCGAGTTTGCCTCTTCTTTTTTTTTTTCCACGTTTGTGAGATAAATTGTTGTTGTTTTCACTTTGATCTGAAGATAAGTGGCGTGTGCTGAAGGAACACGAAGCCTTAGCGCAAGACGAGTGTCCTGTCATCTCTGTACTGTGTTTGCGGATTCCTCTGCATTATAACCAGTGTAGATTTTATACATGTAGAGTGACACGTATAATTGCGAAGTCTGTTTGTACACTGACTCTTGTTAACTGGTATTTACCTACATTTGTGTGTGTTATTTGCAGGCGGATGGCAGTTTCAACTTCACCGAGAAGATCGGGGCGGGGAAGTGTCCGTACGACCCGCGGCACAACTCAACTTTCGTCTACGTGGGTAAGTTTTTCTGCGCCTCCTTTCACTAAGCGGTACAAAGAAGGAAGGTAAGACGTACCCTTTACCAGATAACCACATAATAATGAGCGAAATATTACCTTACTTTTTTTTTTTTTTTTATGTTGGTTATACTATATTGATTTCGCTTCCGTTCTTGACAAGATTCTTTCCCGCGCAGATGGCGAACTCTACTCCGGAACTGTTGCGGATTTCCAAGGCATGATTCCGCTTATTTTCCGAGAGCCCCTGAAGACAGACCACAATGACTACAATCAGCTCAACGGTAAAGTGGCGTTTTATGTCTTGTTCGCTTGTAATTGACGTAATCTTTTAATAATACTGAGTTTAAGCTTTAATTTTAAGATTCCTTTAACAAACGAGTCCTGTAAACTTACTGATAATCTCTTGTTCACTCCAACACAGCCCCAGATTTCGTACACTCCTTTGACTACGGGGAGTTTGTGTTTTTCTTCTTTCGGGAGACTGCCGTTGAGTACATGAACTGCGGCAAGCGTGTATACTCCCGAGTGGCGCGGGTGTGCAAGAGGGACCGAGGCGGGGGACAGGCGCGCTTTAAGTCTCTCTGGACCTCGTTCCTCAAGAGCAGACTTAACTGTTCCGTGCCTGGGGAGTACCCGTTCTACTTTGATGAGATCCGTGAGTGTCCTTAATCCATTATTGAAAGTTATGTAGACTAGTTTTAAGGCTGAATTCCAAACTTCATATTGCTGTTAAGTAGGCAGCGTACTTGAGGAATAAGTGCATTACCTGACGTATGTATGTGAATGAAATTAGTCTAGATTTGACTGTACATTTCAGTTTATAAATCACAAATGTGCATTTATTTTAGACGTGTAATAATGAAAAACTAAACACTATCTAATGGTCGGTGCTACCGCAGAGTCCACCACTGACGTCATCTCTGGAGTGTATGGCGACGAGAGGCACGAGCTGATCTATGCTGTCTTCACCACGCCCTCCAACTCCATCCCGGGGTCGGCAGTGTGCGCCTTCTCCATGCGTGCCATCCTGGACACCTTCGAGGGGGCCTTCAAGGAGCAGGAGAACATGAACTCCAACTGGCTGCCTGTGAAGCCTTTCGAGGTAACAACCTGAAAATTAGCACTTTTCTTATGTTGTCAAAATAGTTCTAGAGTTTTTTTCTTTTTTTTTTCATTCTTTCCTTTTCTTTGTCATGCATTTCTTATGCCAGATTAAATCTTTCCCAGTAGTATATAGATGTTTTACCTTCACTTTTTCATCTATTTGTGTGTTTCTTCACAGCTTTCCATGGCCACAATGCCAGAGACAATATTCTTTGTCGTTTTCATGTCACAAACTCATGAACATCACTGAGTGTTGTCTTTCCATCCACAGGTTCCAGACCCAAGACCAGGTAGCTGCGTGGAGGACAGCCAGACCTTGCCAGAGGACAACATCAACTTCGCCAAGTCTCACGCCCTGATGGATGAAGCTGTTGCAGGATTCTTTGGTCGGCCACTCCTCATGAAGGCTTCTTTCGAGTAGGTTTTAGCCTCTCAATAAGGGTCAAGTATGTAGATTTATTAAAGCAATGAAAGCCTTAGTGTTGTTGTCCCCTTTACTAAATGAATCTCTCTCTTTCCAGATATCGCTTCTCCAAGATAGCAGTCGACCCACAAGTTACTTTCCTAGACGGCAAAACAGTTGATGTTCTCTTCATTGCCACAGACAACGGCATCATATTCAAGGCAATCAACACCCAGGCATCACCAGGCACAAGGTACAGACAAGCAACATCATTCCTTCTGTACACCACAAGAACGAACAATAAGTGGGGTTATAGAATGAAACCTTATTTGTTACATGTTTCACACTCTATCAGTCCTGAATAATGTTTTGTATCCACAGCAGCATTGAACCTGTGGTGATTGAGGAGATCCACGTGTTTGAGGAGCCAGTGCCCATCGTGAACCTCCAGATTGCCCACCAGAAAGACGGCCAGAGTAAACTGATCATCATCACTGACGATGAAGTGAAGTCCATCTCACTCCATCGCTGCCACAAAGCCACCACCTGCAGGTACAGTATTGCTAACAATGTGTATAATACTGCAGCAGTCATTTTTGTATATTATGAATCCTGTGCTCCTTGGGTATTGTATGGTGGGTCATGAGACTTTTCCTCTCCACCAAGGGCCAACAGGGCTAAGAGTGTGAATGGTGCGTGTGTGAATGTGTGGTACTTTGTCCAGGCCACCCTGTATGGGATTGCTGGCCTGGTATATAGATTGATAAATCAATCTTTCTAGTTTTGTTTTGCATACCAGAAAGAAATTGTGGGAAAAATTTTACTAATCGCTTTCTCTTGGTGTCAACAGTGCATGTGTGGGACTGCAAGATCCTTACTGTGCCTGGCACGACGCACACAGCCGCTGTGGTCCACCAGAGCCTCAGATTGCTGGACCCATCTTCCAGAATGTGTCGGGGTACCATCAACAGTGTCCATACAGTAAGTAGCAAGAGACACAAGCCTTCCAACCTTCCCTTTGTAGCCAAATGTGATGTATCCTTAGGCATTGTGTCTGTTTTCTATTGTTTAACTCTGTGTTGCTACTTTGGCAAGTTCAGAAATGCTGATAACCCTGCCAGTAATGTGAGTCCTTTGTCCCCCAAACATAGCGTTCTAATTAGTAAGTGTATGTCTATTACCTTTTGACAAGGATAATACAGCCCTTTAGTATAGAGATATTTATCCCTTTAACCCTTTCCTGTTGAAGATTCCTAATCAAATGTAGAAATTACTCTTTAATATTAATATTAACTAGTGTGATAATTACATAGTTACCCTTTGATAACTACATTTTGCCGCCCCTGATAAGTGTGTTGGTAGAGTCATGTTGTTGAATCATGTTATTACTAGATGAAGGATGCCTTTTAGACCTAACTTGGAAAACATGACAAAATTGTCTTTGAATTTTATCAATTGTCACTCACTACTAAAAAATACTAACTTGGTTTTGATCATCTTATTTAAAGACAAATGTTTTCGGACAAAAGTAATATATATTCAGGAAAGGGTGGAGACAAATCTTATTGATAGTTCAGTTGTATGCCATTTATAGTAAGAAAAGAAAAATTTAGTAGCATATTCCCCAAATGTTTTATTTAGCAATCCATTAGTATTTAAGTTTAATGAGCAGTGCATTACTTGAGTTTCTTTTAACCTGGTTAGGAGGTCACTCACTCATGAGTCTCCTAGTTCATGCATGTCTGCTGCTTCATGTATATAATTATGGATGTTGATTGATCTTGTTAAAGACCTCATTTATAGTTTCAAAAAGCTGCAAGAGCCTCCTTATTAGTGACTGAACAATTAGCATCAAAAGGCAATAGACAGTGAATGTTCTCTCGTGTCCCTCATGTCTTGTTGCATCAGTGCTTAGCATGGCGTGCTTCATTTCAGGCGCCGACAGTGAAACTTTGAACCCTCCCACGCAGATACAGACAACTGGTAAGTCCTGAGTGTGTGTGTTCTGTGATGGCAGGGGGAAATGCCTTGCCGTGAGAGAAGTGTGAGCTTGATCAAAACAAGCAATGCAGGCTGGCAGCATTTCCCCCTGTGATTAACATTTGTGTTTTTACTGTGTTTTATATGTATGGGAATCACTATTTTTAGGATATTAGTCTGATGTATTATTATGTGTTCATTTTATGGAATGGGGGTTTCTTTTTATGTTTTGTGTTTTAAGTGTCCACTTTCTTGGTCACTGCACAACACAGCAGCACCTCACTACTGTCACCCCTTCCCCAACTGCCTCACCTCACCCCACATCTCAGCACACCTTCACTACCACTGTGTGTGTCATAACTGTAACAATAATGTTCAATAATATTCCATCCAAGATATCCATTACTACATGTTATTGTTGTTTTAGAGAAATCTGCTGTACCCATCTAATATTTCATGTTGAATTAAATACTATGTCTGTGTCCTGTGATTAAATGTGTGCTAACTTCAGAACTATCATTGCAGCTCAATAACAGACTGCTGTTCTGTTAGCAGTACAAGTGTCAACATGTTCCCATTAACACCAGCATGCTCTCTCAGCTGAAATGAGGAAGAGACACATAGTGTATAATCTTAATATACTTTAAATGCTTTGAAAGCTAAATTCATATGACCCAATCCATGAAATCCTGCATATAATAAAAGAATCTGTAAAACATCAACATAGTACATCACTTGAAGACTCCATAGAAATCCAGCATGTAAGCACCATGCTGTGTCCCTCAGAACTTCCAATTCCCTCTTGATACAGCTGCTTGCCTCAGGACACACCTAATTGTTGCTCTGGGTTATGCTCCCCTCACAGAGGCCCCAAGCCCTCCAGAGGTGGAGACGTGTGCTCCCTGTGTTTGTCCTGAGCCTTCCTCTCCACGTCCGCCTCCTGTTACCGATCCTGTGCCCACGGAGGGTCAGTTGTGCCATGTGGTGGTGCACACTTTGCCATGCTGTGGACTCAACCACATCATGATACAGTGGTGTCTATGAATACACCAAATGCCTAATTGTATTAAGGATAAAGCCAAGGCTATGGTGATGGACCAGAACATGGCAATGTGTGTGGCAAAATGTTATGCTCTGAAGTTCAGCAGAGCAATAATGAACTCACCTTGTGATTTCAGGATGAAAGTACAGTTGTATCCAATGACACTGTTTCCTGGCACTACTAACCCTGCATGAACGTGCTTACACTGTATTTGTATCTGTCTCGGTACACACGTCTTATCATCTTTAACGTGTAAGATTTCTCTTCTCTGCTGCTGAATTTCTTCCACACATATTTTTCCCGTAGCATGATTGACACATCACAGTAAAGGAGTGGTTTGTATTGTGAGACAAAATATTGATTCAATTCATGAGTGTATTTCAAAGATGGATGCAGTCTAAATATGGGCCTCTATCTAAGGCTCTTTTCTTTATATTATAATGAACTTTCTTTACCACAGGGATGTGCTTTTCCTTGCATGATGGTGATGGACTCTCCTGTGCTTATGTTATCCTTCATCTAACCAGCATATGTCTTTACATTTTCTGATGACACAAATTGTCCCTGCAGGACCTGTGGATCACTCAACCATTTTTGATACTCTGCTTGAGGAGGATGAGACATCCCTCGAGAGTAATAAAATTCCCCAGCTGCCGCCCACTCAGGAAAACAATAAACGCTTGGGCGGTGTTCCAAACAGTGTCCCTCAAGATCCTGACCTGGCCAATGAGATCCTGCTGGACTCCATAGGAAGAGAGACAAACCAGGATGTTGGAATAGCTTATGCTGAAGGCGGGATCACGGGTAAGCCTAGTCCACCACACCTAACAGCAAGGTCATGGGAAGACATCACTAAAGAATTCCTAATATGGGCTAAATTTTGTTTTCAATATTGTTTATGTCTAAGCATCTTTGTTAAAGATGTGATAGCCTATATTAGGAACTCTGAGTCCTAACTTCAAACACTTATTGGTTTAAAACAGCCCCACTACCTCTTTTGTAATGGTGTAGTCTACTTATCAGTAATGCAAGTCCTCAAGTTGTACAATTTGCTTCAGTAATGTACAGTACTTCATTTTCTGCAAAAATTGCATCCAAAAAATAAAGGGAACATATTCAATTTGTAAATATTGATATGCTTCCTGGGATAATTTTTGGCTTTTTGTAGAAAATACTTGTATGTGAAAAGCTTAATGTAGTTTGAGGACTGAGTTATGCATTGTGGGTCTTTCATAAGGCTCCCAGCCAGCCCCTGCCCCCTACGAGCCACTTCCATGTCTCCCTGACCAACTGTTACTTGCCTGCCCAGCCTGACCCTCTCCGTCATTACCGACTTCCGACTGCTGCTTAGATGTTACCTGATTTCTTTCTTTTTACTTACTACTTCACCTCTCTTAACTTTTGCCTTTTTCATTTCATATTTTCATTATACATTCGTTCAGCTGATTAACATTATTTTGAGTGTGCATTGCTAGTGCATGATTCATTACATTGGTTATGTTGATGCATGTTTCCCTGTTTTAGCTTGTTTTAGCACACAAGCCTCACTCTGAAGACTAGTTATGATGCTTAGTCAATAGTTATTCATCATACTCTTCCTTAACTCTGTCTTTCTTGGTCTACAATATGTAATAGAGTAGTAATGCCTTGCCGGTTGTTTGGTTAACCAACCAACACTCACAGCACACAGCACTTCCTGTGCAGCACTCTGTGGTAACTAACCAGCCAGTGACTGACATGTAAACACTGCAGTGCATGCCTCCCTACATGGTGCATCCCTTAATTAGCTAGAAAAGAAAAATAGCCTAGTTTTGCATCCAAATAAATGCCAAAATAACAGTGACAATGACTGGACCGTTTGACTGATTTTTGTGCATTCTCAGTTTTGACATTTGTTTCACTGTTTGAATGCTAGTGAAAGTATAGTGCTGTTGAGTGATATGTATGTATGTTTACATATATATCTCACTCCTCAGGAATCCTTCTTCACTTTGGTCTTAATGATACTGTAGAGAAAAATTTCTAAACACATTTCTTGGCAATATTCTTCTGGTAGAGCCCCGTCTTATGGTGAGTCATAGATCCCAAGACCTTGTATCATCTGCTCCAAAGTGTGGTGTGAAGTTTTGTGTTCAAATGTTATCACTCCTTCTGCCTGCCTTCTTATCTGTTGCAGAGAGTTGTGTTGTTGTAGCTTATTGTGATACCCTTTTTGTCTTGCACCTTCCATGTTTTTCTCAAGGAGTGTAGCTGTAGATCCTTGTTCCTGTATTTTATTGGTCCTTTGTTTTCAGTAGTATTAACAATATTACATGATAATTAACATTTTTCTTTAGTGTTAACACCCATGTCTGTCAGATAGACCAGTGAAAAATATTCTATCATAGTTTTAAAATCTCTCACCACCTTAAAGGAGGCATAGTATATAGAGTACCTGTGTGTTACTAAATCATCAAAGACCATTAGAATCTCCCTGTGCCCTCCCATCCCTAAATAACACCTACTCTGCAATAATAACTTCCGTCGTGTGGTGTTCTTGGCTTCTGAGTGCTGTGATACTTTAGCCTGCACTGCTTGGTCTGGGATGCCTAATATCTAAACAGCTCAAGCTGAAGTCTTTTAGAGGATTGATAGTGTTTTCAACCATCATATCACCATCATCACACCTTCCTGCTGTCCTTCCTTCTCACCACTTGTGGGTGTTTCTGGTGTGAGGGAGCAAGGGAAGTGAAGGCAAGGCAGGCAGAATGGACTAGGCTTACATCATTAATGTTTTGCATTCATGGTGCCATTTAATCTCTTAACAGGGTACAGTTCACTCAGCTGATATTCTGGAGCCATATGAAGCACTGTCTTTGTAGACACAGGTTTCATAACTGTATTAAATAATAATCTTGTTTTGTAAACTTTTCAGAGAAAGCTCCATACCAATATAACCAGTGACTCACCAGGAGACTTGTCTCTTCTTCACTGTTAACAGCATCATGTCTTGTAATTTCTTGTTTCATGAAGTAACACTGTTCTTAATTGAAGTCCATCACAATAATGAACAAATTTGTTTGATTTAACTCTTCATGGACATAAATTATTTACACATTCAGCTGTTGAGTCAGTTACTGGTGATGTAGTGGTCCTCCTTTCATATTAATGTTTCTCAGTTTCTTAAGTACATGACAGCAGTAATAGGCAGTGGACTGACTAGATGAAGAGTGTGAACTAATTTGCTATGTTCTCCTATAAAAAAAATGCCTTAGCCTTTGATTTATGCATTGACATGGGTGTACATGAGGCTGTCCAGCTTGCCAGCTACTGGTGATGCCACTGTTAGCCAGGAGGTTCAAGCATTGTATTCATGAAACTTCAGTATCAAATTCAGTTGTTTGAGATATGCAACTAAAAATCCATAAGCCCTTTAGCTTTTATTTTCAATTCCAATTAATTTGTTTTAATTTCTTAAGAAGTATCTATTGGCTTCAATTTGTGTGTGTGTGTGTGTGTGTGTCTATATATATATATATATATATATATATATATATATATATATATATATATATATATATATATATATATATATATATATATATATATATATATATATATATATATATATATATATATATATATATATATATATATATATATATATATATATATATATATATATATATATGGTATATCTCATGCCCTCCATTCATTGTCAACTTGAAAATCCCATTCAAACAACATAATTGCAACTCTTCTTTATTGGGACAAGTATAATGCATGTATACTTGGGAAGTGCTGGTGGGATTGCTTCATTGTCAATGTAATAACCATTTTATTGGATCCCACTTATCCAAGCAGCCATTCCTCACACTGTTGAGTGCCTTGATGACCTGCATGTTGTACACTTATCTTAAGCTTCCATGGGACAGCTTCATGTCAGAAGCATGGTGAGTAGCTAGAGGGAACACTGCAGGTAGTGATGTGCAAATATTTCACCTACCTTGGCCAGTGGATTTTGCAAGCTACTTGTATCTTATTTGTTATTGATGTAAGAGAAGGATGTAATAGCTCCTTAGTAAACTTGTAATTGCCATGAATGATATCACCACTTATCTTGAAAGACAGGTTCTTTGTTGACATGGATTACCTCAAGTCACCAGATGGTAGCTTGCAGTAATGTGTGGTCATGTGGAGGCATTCTTTTGGTCTGTTGGTTGTAGTTAGCATGTCCCTCTTCAGGACATCATTCATGTGTCATCTTTGGTCTGTTTATTAATACTCTGCCTTAAACTTCATAATGTTTAACACTTCATGTAGTCATTCTTGTCAATTTTGGACAAGTCAGCATAATACACCTGTCATCCTCAGTTCACTGCACCCCCTGATGCTCAGTTCCAATCACAGCTCCACACTCTCTTTTGGATGCTATCCAGTTTTTCCCATACATTTACACATTCTCAAAATTATTTTGCAACAAAAATATGCCTTTGATGTTTACTTTTCCCTAAATTCTAAAACAGACTTTTCTTTTGGCTATTTTTTATTTTTCAGAATGGGAGATAGGTGAAATTAATTGAAAATTATTAGTTTTACAGATTCAGTGAGGGTAGACGCAAAAGTATAACTTTGCTCACATATTACATTTTATTTTGTTTGTTGTCCACCATTCCATGATGAGGAGCATGAGCAAGTATAAGCTTTTTTGCTGAGGAGCCTTTCCTTTTCTCCAGGTCCCGTGGTTGGAGCATCACTTGAAGGTCCTCCCATCTACTCTGCCGAGACACTTGCCATTGCCGTCACCACCGCCTGTGTGGCTGCCCTCGTCATTGGCTTCATCTCTGGCTTCCTTTTTTCTCGCAAGTGCCGGGGGGACGAGTATGCTCACACTTACTCGGAAACTCCCTACCTGGACTCAAAACTCAACAAGTAAGTTGTCATTTGATAGATGTACATTTAAGTGAGAATCCTCGTTTTCTAAAATAGAATATATTTTTGTCATTTCTTCGCTCACATTAAGTAGTAAATTTTATGATTATTAAGTGTTGTTCTAGTGAAAATTAAAATTCTTTTCCATATTTTGAGCTTCATCCAGCTACATGTTAACTAAGGCATGACATTTATGATTACTGTAATTATTCAGTTGATGTACAAATTTTGACAAGTTTTCCTGCCAATATTCTTTTTAAAATCCTTGTCTTATTAATGACACTGTTCGTGCCTCAGGAGGGACAACCTGGTACCTGCGGCGGACCCAAACATGTACACGGCCAACAACAAGCACATCAACAACCTGGTGACCAACTATAATCCAAAAAACATTAATGGCAAGTCCAACACCAACACCACCACGGACAGCAAGCTGCTCAAGCCTGCCAAGTGTGCCTACATTTGAACCACCAGGGAGCGTTGAGCCTGTTGTTGGCCCAAACCGTTTGTATTTCATTAGCCTAGCCAGAGTGTACGATCACTGTTGCCTGTTCATTGCATGGCTCTGGGGTTGTCCTGGAAGGTGTGTCTGTGCGCCAAGACACAGAGGCTTGCTGCCCCACAACACTGTGTTCCTTTTCATTATTTGTTGTGGGTGATATGGAAGCCTCAAGCTAACTTCTCTTTATGTGATGATTGTGGATGATCAGTGTATGCTTGTTACACACTTGTAAAGGCTAAGTTTATTGAATCATGTATATGATATTTTATTTCCAGTGGAACATGCACATATTTAAGTGTATTCCACAAAGTTACAACTGTATGGAGTTGAAGAAAACAAGTTAAAAAAGACTTAAGTTTATGAGAACAGAAAACCTCTGCTTGTGTTTGGTGGAAGTGATGTGATATGTGACGGACACAGTATGACACAAGCCCAACATTCCACTCCAGCAGTGACTGTGAAGGTGATGGCTCAAGTATGTGTAAAGGAACAGTGTGGCATCAATTGTTATGGCAAAGTGTTTGATATCAATGGAAACCAATGCGTTTGATGAACTGGCGAGTGTGTGAACATTTTGTATTTTATTATTGTATTTTACATAATTGTATTCTCCTTATTGCAAGGTTATATTACTGAGGGAAAGCTATAAACCAGCAGTGTAACATTGTAATTTCATGGGATCATGGTGGCAGTCAGGCCAACCAGGCCATGTTAATAAAAATACCTAATGCAGTGTGAAAACTGCATTATAGATTGCAACATATGTAGTGGTGACACATGCAGTCTTCAAAAGTTTATGGCATGACACACTGGAGAAAATATCCAGAAAGTT
Source organism: Scylla paramamosain (assembly GCF_035594125.1). NCBI lineage: Eukaryota > Metazoa > Arthropoda > Malacostraca > Decapoda > Portunidae > Scylla > Scylla paramamosain. The sequence continues at coordinate 18,785,984 of NC_087169.1, forward strand.
TTAAGTTTTGACAATTGGTTTAAAAGTTATGTAGAAAAGTGTGAAAATTATTTTAATCAACATGCAGTCACTCTTCAGTCATGAGAAAAATTAAGGCAACAGCACAGTTCTTAGTGAAAGGGATGGGGTTACTCAAGTGCATATTTGACAGAGCATATAAACTAGTCACATGGCATGAAGCCTTTCCAAGACCTAGTTTACAAGCCCCTCCCTACCCTTGTGTGGACCTGCAGCTCTCTATGAATCTTACATCTCAATACCAGCCTGACATCTTCCCTGTGCAGAGGCAGTCAAGACAAGACATCTGCACCAGGGTTAAGGGGAAGTGAATCTTCCTTTCCCCTCTATGCTGTGTCACATCATATAAACACATGCAGAGGAGGGAGTCTTCAGTCTATTCATTCCATTCCCATTAGTCACATTTTATACACAGGGAATGCAGACACACACACTGCACCCATTATCTGAGGGCTGCATGGTCAACACTCAGCTGCACCACAGGCAGTACAGACCACACTGTAGTGAGCAGCTCCTTAATCTTACCTAATCACCCGGTGGCAAGAACAGGTCAGTCCATCAGATTTGCATGTAAACCTTCTGCCGCCTTCAAAGAGACAGCCAGCTTAAATTGCCCTGTCACTCTCCACCACATGCAAACCTCACCGCTGCATGAACTAGCCTGCAGGTACACCATGATCTACACACATAGCGTTATCCAAGCTTTACCAATTGTGTCATTTATATGTTGACCCCTTTGTCCAGAATGGATCACGTGTGTTTCCCACCGAAGTACGTGTAAGGCAAGTGGCAGCATGAGTGTCAGGTGTGAGTGGTGGGGGAGGTGGTGTGACAGGAGAGAAACTGCATTGTGTGTTGGTGCAAAAAAGTTTTCACATTTCTGTTAACATTATGAATTAATCATTTCAAGGGCTTTGTGAAAGATCAAGGAAGCTATTTCTCCAAAAGTTCATTTTACACTAGCAAATTGTCTAGAAGATTTGATAGACACAATGTCACTCCATTGATCAAATTTTTATAGGAAAACATCTTCCATTAGTGAAGATGCAATGCATTGGCTGGAAAACTGTGGCAGCTAAGTAATGCAGATATATTCTTCGTCATACAAAAACCATAATACAAGCTGCCAACATAGGAATGTAAGTGCCACAAGTATTAATGATGCAAGCTCATTGTGATCAAAACCAAACATTTTAATAGCAATCAGAAAGTAAAATAGCTTCCAACATTTTTTCCATGTTCACAATCATAAATATCTAATTTTAGTCTTACACTGCTGATAATTTTGATTACAACTCTAAACAAAACTTCATGAAGGAGCCGCTGCTGTGCTCCTGCCGCTCCATGCTGTGTCTGGGGAGGCTCTGGGAGTGTGTTGCAGTATCCAGTGGCTAATACTCACACTACCATCTCCTGACAAGTTTATTAAGTACATCTTTTAGTGCTGGCTTGCTGTTGCAGCTTATGTTTTTAAATGCCCATATGCAGAGATCTTTGTTTCATTGTACATCAAGGAAAAATTTTACATTCATCAAAAATCAAGTATTTTCATTTGAATAATGTGGGACTGATCTGAGGAACACCCAAGTGTCGGTCAGAAGTGTGTAAGTGGATGAGGCGTGTATCCACTTGTGTACTGAAGCCTTTGCTGTTAATGTATTCCTTGGCTGACACTTGAAGCAGTTATCTGTGATGACTTGGATAATGTGGTGATCTGCCATCAATGTGGATGTGGCAGCCAAGTGTGAGGCTCCCTGCCACCTGGCATCAGCTTTACCTTCCATTGGTTCACCTCCCAGTCAAATCACTACAGCCAGAGATATTACAATTCAGCAGAGCCAGCAGGCCACTGTTTATTCAAAAACACAATAATCTCTGTTGTGGTTAAGAGCCACCCTGGACACGCATTCAGACTTGAGTAAAGCCTATAGTGTCGTAAAATGAACCCAGTGTTAAGTTCTAGCGATCTATGGCGTGTGGGGATGAGGGAACCCAGGTTGGTAAAGTCAGTGAGATGTATTTGTATGGCAAATGTAGAAAAGGTGCTAACCAATGCTGCATTTTGGCAGATGTAATTTTGTACTGCATGCATCCCACCTTATGATTATTCAGTATTACTGTCTTGTTCTTGAATTGACAATGGGTAACTGCTGAAGGTCAATTATTGCCTGAAAAAATGTTATTTAGTAATGCACAGAAAGAGTATTGATTATGATAATCATCCTGCCCTATCAAGAAAAATTATAGGAATCAGCGTAGGTGCCTATCTACATATAGCTCCAGAAAATGGTAGGTGTTGCATCCATATAGATGCCTTATGATACTATGTCTGTATATGTCGCCCTGAATATCTGTACATTTACTGTTATATTGTACATAAGTGTGTGTAAGGTGCTGGTGTCCTGAGTGTTGAGGGCAGGTGGCATGCATGAGTGCTGAGGGTGAGTGTGTGGATGCTGGAAGGCAGTGCTTGCTGCTGAGCTTCCCTGGTGGCCCTGAGGCTGGATCAGAGGGACACAAGACAGCACTCTCCCCAGATGTGGATCACCTTCCACAAACACTGATCATGTACTTTTTTTTATACAATTTTTGTTTGGCCCAATGTGTATGATGAGTGGTTGTTTTATGTGTATATATTACTGGAGTGTGTGTGTGTGTGTGTGTGTGTGTGTGTGTGTGTGTGTGTGTGTGTGTGTGTGTGTGTGTGTGTGTGTGTGTGTGTGTGTGTGTGCATTCATGTGTGAATGTAGGCCATATACAAGTGTGCATGCAGATGTGTTACAAAATTAAACAAAAAATATAACACTGAAATACCATATAAAACTATATTACTGTTTGTGTAAACTCACATTATAAAAAACAGTAACAACTACCTTTTAAGTATTATACCAGGAATCCACTGTGTCACACTTGCTCTCAGTTAAGAAACTAAGCTTTCATTTTATTTAGCTGATGATTTGACGGCTTCTAACTGACTTGCTTCACCTCCCATGTGCTGCCGTGGGACACTCACACACCATCACTACCGGCGCCAGGCCCCAATGCTCTCAGTATACATGTACTCATACTTATTTCTCACAAACATTCACTTTACAAAAAAAAAAAAAAATTCAACTCAAGTTTGTTATAAAATGTACTTTTTAAGTATATATTGAATTTGAATTAGGGAAATTTTCTTTTTTTTTCTTAAGATATATACAAGTAAATTTATAACCCTAAATTTTGACTGAATTGTGGGAAGCATCACCTCAAGAACATTGTGTATCATTGTAGTAAAACAGCACATCACTATAGCGAGTTTGGCTTTAACTTAATGATCACATAAATGCTAAATGAAAAGTAAGTGTATATTGAGAGAGGTACTATCCTTTTGCCTTTGAATGGAGTCTTACTATATGGTAGGAGTGCATGACTTTGTGTGGGAGAATTCACCAAGTCTCCTCTGATAAATAATGAGCCTCCACACCACCACCAGGAAGCCAGTAATAAAGTGACAACCTGGCACTCACTCGCAGCTCCATCCCTGAGGCATTAGGATACACACCGTGCTGTGTAGCCGGGTCGTATGGTTTAGCTATGTTGATATTGTAGCATTTCTATGTTATGTTTCCTCTTTGTTTTCTTCCGCTGCCAAGATCATCTCGCCTACACCTCTACACCCTCATGTCCCGAGGCTGTAAATCGGTAACGTTTACAACTGTGTAAAACTTAAAAAGAAAGACGTTTAATGTAATCTTAATTATAAGTAATTTTGGACCACAAGTATCATTTAGCCTGACAAATAAGTAGTGCCTTCATAAGAAAGTTGACATGTTAGGAGAGCCAAGGCTGTAGAAATCTCTTGTAAATTGTTGTTTGTTTGGGTGAGAGATGTTATTTTTGGAAGTAGCCAGTGCAATATTGGATGATTGGTAGTGATGTAATGCCATTCAAAATATTTAACCCATTCATTCAGTGCTATTTGGTTGGTTCAGGTTATAATACTTAAGCAAAAGAATAAAAAAGTCTTGAGACAACATCATGACCTATGTGAACTGTATAATCCTTTTATTCATTTATTTTTTCTTGTATTATTAGACCTATTCCTTTTTTTCCAAATGTTGAGCTGTATGGTTTCATCACATGGCATTTCTAACCTGTGCCCTGCCCGTCCATTGCCACATTGTGCGGGCATTCTTGAACCCGTTTAGATCAGGCCCACCTAATCAGTGCTCATTGTCAAATCTTCAGTCTTAGGCTAGCCCTGTACATATATATAATTTTAATTAATTTTGTATATTAGGCTGGTCCCCTCCATGAATAACCAACTTTTTACTCTACTGTAAATATTACCCCATTACATAAACTATGCAAAAAATTTGTAATAAAATCGCAACAAAGATTTGTGTGTTTTCTTTACCTTTTTTTTTTTTTTCATGATTTTTGTTGGTGTACAGTAACTATTTCTGGCCACCACATTGAGGTACTAATCAAGATAAGTATACATAATGGCATATAATATGTACGCCTAGTGCGGCCTTGGCTTCAAGTGAGAAAGAAGTTACCTTACTTTAGATACATACACACTAGATAGGTGAAGATAATATTAGGAGAATGTCGCCTGCAGGTCCATCTATTTCATCCTCTCCTTCATCCCATGGTGATGACGGAGGTGTATGGCAAGGATGAGACATGTAGTCTCAGACAGATATAGTTTGGATGAAATAAATAAAGGGATCACCTGAAGATCCGCCACCCCACAGGGATCACCTGAAGATCCGCCACCCCATGGTCGTTCCCAGTAAGTTAATATTGCAATTAGGGTGAGAAACAACTAATACGTTTTACAGTAGTGGGTTCATTCATACTATGACTGGTGCACTGGGGACTGGTGTTTTGAAATGCGACTGTAATTAGTCATAAACGAAACATATGAAAGACACACTATTATATCGCTACAGAAGCATATCTAAATTTCCCTGAAGTTGCCATTACTTTCTCTAAGCTATACAACTCTGGGTGGATCGCTTTAACATCTGCTGGTTCATTCAGTAGTTCACTTGCGCGCGCTAGTGTGTCAGTCAGGGATTCATTCTGCGGCAGCCGGCTTTGGTCCCTCAGTCGTGGAGCCGCTACGGGGAAGGACGGGTGTTCCACTTTCCCTTGTCCTGTTCGTTTTTCTATGGGCGAGACCTCAGGTATTGGTTATCTATGAAGGCTGGTGAAGTGGAGTACGAGTTGGTCGAGAAGTGACAGTTGCAGAAGACAAAGTGAAATTTGGTAAGTAGTTTGTTAAAATACGTATATTTTATTAAGCGACTGTTGTACGTGGTTCAACTGTGATCGATGGTATAGTTTTCTTGAGTCAGGTTTTTAAGTTATAAGAACATATGGTGTGAGGTTATAGGTAACAATGCACGGGAGTGAGTTACATCGCAGAAGTAATCAATTATACAGTTTCTATAGAGTTCCTGAGGTTGACAATTGTTAGGGCAATTGGTCATTCACCCGTGAGTGATTATTGTAAGAGGTGGTTAGGCTTATGTCGTTAGGATCCTCTTTACTGACATTTTTTTTACCATTTACCAGATATTAACATTCATGTATATGTAATCCTGAAGTTACATTAGAAATTAACCAAAAGTTGTCGTGCATTAGTGGTGTATGTGGTAATTGATGGCATTTGTGGTGTTCGAGCAGACTAAACCACAGTCTCGAAGCACTGACAAACCACTCAAGGGTCATTAGTACATCAGCCCGCTTTTACTTGTAAACTTGAGCTACAAAATCATGGAGTCATTGCTTGCTTTTTTTCCACTCTGCCTTCCACCTCTTTTGATCCTTGGTGAATTAACTTCTGGGCATGTAAAAGTTTCCATATCAAAGGCGGCGGTTGATTTAAATAAGTGGAAAAACAAACCATTCAAATCTTTCGGCTGTGTGCCCCCCCCCCATCTCTCTCTCTCTCTCTCTCTCTCTCTCTCTCTCTCATAAAAGTCGTGGCATTGTAACGAACAAAATACTGCGTAATTAGTTTAATGGCAGTTAGTTGACTGGTTATGTTACCAGTGAATTTACATTAGCGGGGCGAAAAGGCGGGAAGTGAAGATTATATATTAGGGGCTGTGGGGTGAGGAGTGAAGCTAGCGAGAATTTATTACGTATATGGTGGAGAGTGGGGAAGCGAGGATTTATATTACGGAGGGGATGGGGAGTGGGGGGGAGGCATGCAGCTGCGGATCGACGTATTTCTATTCCAGACAACAGAACAATAATAATGTCAATATAACTTCATACATATACTGATTACCGTTGATATTGTTCCGGAGTGTGGTTACGACAGTGGGAGCAATTTGGCAAAAGTTTGCGATTTTACTCCCGTCGAAACTTCTCGGGAGCGATTTAAATTGGCAGAGCAGATCAGAAGTCAGAGGTGAGAGGGCAGGCGACCTCTGATCTCACTGCTCATGGCCGCCTGCCTCCTAAACTGTAAACTTCCCTGCACACCTGTTCACTTGCGCTTCCCCTGTTACTTCATTCCCTAGCCGCGTTCTTTGACATTTGTTCTGTTATGATAAATAACAAGACCACTCATTGTTACAGGTTGTGCCCTTGTATGAAGTACCTCTACACCATGTCACAAGTTGGTTGTGGCGCCTCCCTTTTTTAACTCAATCATTAAGTCAGGTGAGTTTCTATTGTAATTTACCTGTCAGCACTCAGGCATTATCATAATGGAAAGAGGGAGATTGTGTTATGACTCTGAAGGATACAAAGAAACTAGAAAAACAAGGCAACAGCTTATATTGACTGAAAATATAGCTATACACATCACAGTTGAATAAAGAAAGGTTTCAACATATCACTGTGTGAATGTCGGAACTTATCACATTTCATAGCATTTTTGGATTTCCAGCGGATTAATTCTGAGATATTCACAGAAAAGTGAGGTAATTTTGAATGCATCAGCATTCTAATATAATTCCAAATGCATTCTTATTATTCAGATTTTTGAGACATTTGTTTTTAACCTCTTTACTGCTCACTCCTGAAACATTAACCTGTTAAAAGACAGTAATGAGTCTGTCAGAAATGCACCAAACTTTTCAACACTCACCACCAGTTGTACATTGTGTTATACAGATCCAGGTTAACTTAAGCACCATTTATAATGACAAATGGAAGATGTCACTGCTTCTCATTAATGCTGCTGCAATCTCATTTGCACTCATATAAATTACAACAGTTGAAGACTAGTATTAACATTTTCCTGACAAAAGTGGCAGGTAGACTGTTGTTTAATTAACATTCACTGAAGTTCATACATAGTTTAATCATACATAGTTTAATAGATCACCAATAAGATGTAAAATAACCTTAACTTTCAAAAACTTTGATGTTTCAGTCTTTAAAATATTTTATAAGTTATCAGTTTTGCATATAAGGAACAGAATACTAGGAAGAATAATAATGTACAAGTGTAGGAAGCAATGAAAGTATATGTTGGTTAATTGGGTAAGGAGAGAGAGAGAGAGAGAGAGAGAGAGAGAGAGAGAGAGAGGGTCTTGGCTATTATCAAAGCATCTCCAGTCAGTAGCTCAGCTGAGATTTGATAACTTAGTCCTCTGTCGTGGCATCTTTAGTTTCTGGACCATTCACGTTACACATTGATAACCTTTACTGGCCTACATAGGCACTTCAACTAACAGTAAAACTTCCATTCACAGACCACTCCTATCCATACACAAAGAAAGATTTGAGGCACATTTTGCAGTCCAGTACATCTTACTTTTCTGTTCATCCATGTGTCTGCAGTGTTAAAAAATGAGAGAGAACCCCAGTGTACATCTGTAAGGTACTGTAATGTCCATGTATGTCAGTTGTAGATTGACCTTAGGTTTCAAGAAAACTTTGAGAAATTTGCAAAATTCATGTATTGTGTAAATGCAAAGTTCTGCCACTTAAATAAATAAAATATAATAAATATATTTCATCCTTAAGTCTCATACACTAAATATCTCATGTCTCATACACTAAATATCTCATTTCAGTTGGTTTCCAAGTTTGGCAGTCTTGTAATCAGCACGAAGCTGAATGAAGTTTGCCAGAACATTGCGATCCAAGCCACTCTGAAAAGCATAAAATGAAAATGTTTCACCAGACAACTTTCTCAAAATTTAGAAGTTCATGTGCAGCTATCAATAGTTTCAGTAAGACAGCAAGTAATGTGACCACGAACTATATTTTGCAGCTTAATATTTGTCTGGTGTGAATATCCTATCATTTGCTACCTATTTTGTAGAAGAGTATTTTCATGCAATTATAATTTTATAAAGGTTTTTAATTACAAGTTGGCTACTCTTGTGGTCTAGAGATGGTATGGTTATATATCATAATAATAGTTGCTTACCAGCTGATCTCCAAAGCACACCATTTTAAGATTCTCTGGGGTCACCTGCAGCAGCTTGCACAGTGTGTGGAGTGTGTCGAACAGGGAGTTGACCTGAGGAATCTTGAAGTTTGCCACACACTTTCTGTACTCGTTCACATCACAGATCACAGCCATTGCTCCTGAAACAGCAAGTGCCACACATTTATAGTTCTACAGGAGGTAGATTTCAAGCAGTCTGTCAATAGGTGTCCCTAGAATTGATGTATTGAATATTTTTGACTTACTTACATGAGAAAACTGTCATAAAACATAATTTCCTCATAATTGCCTGCTACTAAAATGTTAGTATATTTTTATTGAGGACTAAACTTAAAAGTAATGAATGGTTTTCATGTTTTTACTGTGACTTCAAACCTGAATTGACTAACTTCCCATCACTTACCATTCTTGTACACTTAATTTCTTTTTTTCAAATCCCACTAAAAACTCTTCTCTTCAATAACCCTGCCGTGAAAGTGTTCACACATTCTCTCTCTCTCTCTCTCTCTCTCTCTCTCTCTCTCTCTCTCTCTCTGGATGTTTACACCCCACAGTCACTCACCAGTCTCCCAAACCACAGGATACATACACACGCACATTCTCTCTCTCTCTCTCTCCAGAATGTCCCCACAGTCACTTCACTTGCCTGTCACTCTTGCATGCAATCACTCATTTTTAATCCTAAACAGACAAAAACAAGTAACATCAAGCAAGGCACATTTCAGATGTTGAGAGGAAACCCCCACCACCAAGCAAGAAGACTTACCAGTGGCACTGTATTCAAACTTCATGAGATGGTCGAAGATGGTGCGGTGGAACCTGAGGCCCAGCTCCAGCAGCACACTCTCCAAGTTGTGCCCATCAAGGGAGTCCCGGATGCGCTCCACCACCAGGTTGATGTAGCGCACCACACGCTGGCATGCCTGCATCAGGGGACAGAACATTACAGCATTCATGCAATAAATATTCATTCTATATTTCCATCTTTGCCTGCAAAATGTCCCTCCATATTTTCCTGCTCTGCACTTATTATACAAACGGCTTCCTGCAAAAAGTGGTCTGGCCTAGTGCAAACCACCCTGCAATTGCACTCAGTGTGCAGTTGGTGCCACGATGTTTCTCCTACAGAAAAGCTGCGTGGGAAAAATTGCATTGCCATATATGGCAACACTGGAGTTCTCACCTATGCTTTGATTGACAACAATGGTTAGTGTTGCTTGGAGAAATGTGTGCTTCATTATGAAGTCTCTCCACCTTTATCTCCTCCACAGTTGAGTTACGTACACACTGCCATGTGTGAATTCCTCCTGATGTCTGAGACACGCACAAGTGAAGCTAAATATAATAAGAGCGATTGAGTACTACAAATTAAGGCCCAGTACTAAGGAAATGTTGGCTGACTGACCTTAATCCTGTAACAATGTGCTGCCTGGTCTCTTAACCTTAAGGCTGCTTCTGTAGTGTGTGAAATACTCGGCCACAATTATGGTGGGAGGTGGTGTCCCAAGTGATAGGAGTTTTTTGGTTCACACAGGGTGCCAGTTGAAGAAAAATGCCACCATTACAGCAAGACAGCAAAAGGAAAAGAATCTCTTGCTTCTCCAGGATGTCAGTGTTTGTGGCAGGGTACCTCATGCTTTAAAGAAGCACTAAACAAAGAGACTAGGCAGTGTATTGTAATTGGATTAATGCCAGTTTGCTGACATATTTCCTTAGTACTGGACCTTAATTTATAGCACTCAGTCACACACACTATATTAACCTCACTTGTGCATGTCTTGGACACCAGGGAAAATTCTCACACAAAAATGTGTGTGTAACTCTCAGCTGTGCGGGGTGGGGAGTCGGTAAAGGCAGAGGCACATATTCCTCTAAGCAAGCGTAATAAGAACTGACCATTGTTACCAATCAAAACTACGAGTGTAGAATGCCATGTTGCCACATTGTAGTGATTTTTCCTGCATGGCATTTCTGTGGTGGAATCTGTGACAAAATAAGAGGCATGCAGGTTGGCAACATGCACCTTAATGCCATCACATCATTACGTCAATTGTAATCCGTTCCACAATTTTCCTACTATCCTAAAAAAGAACAGTAACATGAACAAAGCTACTTTGTGCACCATCTCGGTCATTCAATAGGTCTGGGTGAAATTAGCCTTGCCCATTTTGATGACGTCACAGCCTGTCCACCAATCAATACAAACAATACGTTATTCAAAGCTGTAGTACAAGATCTGATGTGTTAACTCTCAGTAGGAAACTAAAGAACAGGTGGACAGGCTGTGACATCATCAAAGTGTGTGGGGCTTATTCTGGCCAGGTCTATTGATATCACTCTAATAGTGTGTGCACTGCCAGCCACACTCCTGCCATCTCTGTCTTATTTAGTGAATAACTAATGTTTGTAGAGATACCCACTGATATACTTAATGGTTGGTTCTAAGGCAAAGCATCAATATACTTAAAATTATCCAAATATTCCATGCATGAAAAATTTCCACAACTGTTAAGTGTAAAAATCCAAATATTCTATGCAAGAAAAATTTCCATAACTGTTAGTGTAAAACTTATCACACTGCACTACATTGGCTGGCTTGTGGGGTACAAGCATCTCGTATTTACCTAACAAGACAAGAGTTATTGTTTCTAGGATAGTGGTAAAATTATAGAATGTTACACGATCAACTCCATTTCACGATGGTTGACACTTGGCCTTTTGTCACACACAGTCACTCACATGAGAGCTTGTTACCTGCATTTATCCCCTTCAAGCAAGTAAATGGGTACAAGAGTGTCTCCACCTCCTCCACACAGTTCTTGTTAAAGCATCATTGCATCTAATTAACATTTACAGGGGAAACCACCTGTAAAACTGAGGATAATGAGTGCAGGAGTATATGTGAGAAGACTGCAAGAAGCAAACACTACATGAAGAGGCAGGCATGGAAACTGTGTTATGGCCATTCCCTTGAAGGAAACTGCCAAAGAGAACAAGGCATCTACGATAAGATCCATGTATGCAACAGAACTGCCACTGTAGTAAATTCAAATATGTCAAAGGAAACCACTAACCACAGTAACATTGGTGATTAACATGTCATCATCCTCTGGTTTGAAGTCTGTCCTCTTCTGCTCCACCGTGAGGACATGCCTCACGTAGCTGACAATTGCTGACAAGGTGCGGTCAAGGCCAAGGTCCAGTTTCTGCTCCAGTGTGCTGCCCAGCTGCTTCTTTTTCTGCAGACAGTCCCCATGTTTGGGAGTGGAACTAGAAGAAAGAACAGATACATATAACAAAAAATGTAAATCCTCTGCACACAGATGAAGGAAAACAATAAAAACTAACTACTGCCCTACAAAACCTATCTAATGTAAATTCTGGAAAATCCAAAATTTAACTGAGAATGATAAGAATAAAAAGGCCTTCACAAACAGTGAATTTCTTTTTTATTCCATAACTGGATCAGAGCATCAAGTGCAAGGGTCTTCAAAGGACTTGATACTGCTGCTGGAGGTGGTGAGGTAACCAGGTTGCATCCAAGAGCTGTCAGGCAGTTCTTTTTTATTGCAAGTCATTATGTTGAAAGTGTAGACAAAGCTTGGTGTCCAAAATATCAGCACTGGATTACAAAATGCAAGGTAAGTTATCACAGAAGGTGAAGCTGTGCTGATGCTGGCCTTGATGACTGGACTGAAAGTCATATGGTAATTTAAGTTCCCAAAGTGCACAATTGATCATAACTTGTACTATTATAATCAGTCGACAAGTAGGAAGTATTTGGTCAGCTGTCTAATGTATAGAGGAAAAGTCAATATTTTCTGGATAAACATCAACTCAGAATCTTAGTTCAGTCAAACTTGTGCAGTGAAGAGAGAACACTCGGCACTTCATGTCATCCTTGTGGCTTGATATAAGACTATCAGTACAGTTCCAGTCTCAAGGTCCAATCCATGGTTGTTTTTGTCCAGTGTTTGTCTGGGCCTATTTTATCAAACACGCTCTTTTTTGACTCTTAAGAACTTCTCTCCATCTTCAATACTCAGTCTTTCCTGAGGTCCATATCACAGAAGTACAAATTTTAACAACCTCTTGTTCAGGAGATCTAGTTACTTGTTGTATCAGCTTGAGCTAGCATGGGGAGCACAGCATGCTCTTATTATTGAAATCAGTGTCCTTTGTCTATGCAGCAAATAGTTTGTGCTGGGCAGGAGTCTGAGTAGAAGAGCCACAATACAACATCCCTGCCATTCAAAAGTGCAATGTCAGACCACCATCCATGCACCATCAGTTAGAGGGAGTGGTGGCTACCACCTCCTATTTCAGACCACAAGGAATGACTGAGTTACTGGTAGATAAATCCTTGGAGGGTTCTGCGGTGATCCTTCCTATTAATCGGGGCACCACAGGCAGGACAGGATGAAGTATGGAGTGTACGGCCTGACCGATACCTGTCGTGGTGGAGGTTGTAAGATTCGTTGTTAAAGGTAACTTTGGCAATAAAATGTGAGGTAACAAACAATAGCAAAATGTATCATCATTGGCCATGAAGTGAGTAATGAGAGTTCCCTTCCTACTACAGACATGGTCAATGGCCTGCACCTTTAAGCATGAAAAAAGAAAGAGTGTTATAAAGAAAGGCTGTGTAAGATGAAGTGAGTAGCATATCTAGGAATAAAGATGAGCTTGATTCTCTTGTCAGACATCCATCTTCATTGTAACATTGCAGCTTCCTCTCCACTACCAATGACTCCATTCCCTTCAACTTGGTCAGCATAAGATTGTTTTGGGTCTTGAGCTTTTCTGTCCAAGCTTGATGTAGAGAACTGTTCAAAACTGTTTAGAATATTTTTCACATGCTGATATTGAAATAAAAAATTAATCTTGCACTTCCAAAACATAGACCTGCAATTTATATTTAGACAAAGACTTCATGTCTACCAAAAACTGAACCACCAAAGAAATATTTCATGCATTTTCAGTCCTACAGCATTTTATGGAGGAAGCATAATGAGGAAAGGAAGGAGGAACTCACATCACCAGTGGTACAAGGGTGTCACTGAACAACTTGTCAAGAAGGTTCATCATGGAGCTGCTCTGGTGCACCACCTCAAAGAAGCTCACCTCTGGGGGAGTGCGCACCTCACCACCAGGAATGACCTGCAGCCCCAACTCTGGGAAAGGAGAATGTATGAGGATGAGTTTTGCTATGATCCAAAAAATCCTCTGGTTCACCTTTCACTGACAGTAATGAGGAACATGAAAACAGCAAACCATCTGCATAAACAGAAATAGAAAGCAAAAGGATGAGAATTGGAACATGAAATATTAATAATTTCAAGTAGATGGTAAAGTTTTCATAGAGTAGTACAATGGATGAATGGTGAAACATTTACATGATCTGATATAAATGTTTGGTGGATTGAAGTGAATTTTAACAACAAAATATAACACTTACCAATGGCATAATCAACATGTTCATTCAAGAGAGCCTTTGCTAGGAGATCAAATATCTGGACAGCATTATTGTGAACATCAGACTGAGAGGAAAGCTGGAATAAATTGCACACCATCAATAACAATCTCAAGACAACAGGAAGGATTCTACACAAATATGTGTTCATGTGGCACACCTGAGTATACACAACAGTAATCTATGGCCAGAAATCTAAATTAAATCAAGAAGTCCTTTATATATTATCATTTTTTTTTTTATATGTTTTCACTGTAAATAAAGCAATTATGGCTGTGGTAATAAAAGACAAGACATTTTCTCACCATCTGGCACCTTTTGAAGGCCTGCTTAGTCTCCTGCAAGAGGGAGATTGCCACCTCCTCTGACAGGAAGGTCTCCCCACCATAGTTTTCCACAGCTGGCCCAATGTTAATGTTGGCCTTGGTGCCGATCACATCCTGGATGTTGCGCCGGAAGTCATTGATGCTGCCAACACAGTAAACCGATCTTAGTCAGGTATTATAAAGGTAGACAATGCATATACATGGTAATGAACACATATCAAATATTTACCAGTTACTTTATCTGAATTTAAATCTAACAGCTTCAAATCCCATCATCCCCAGTAACCTCTTAAGATCCACTACCACCACCACCACCACAGACTTACCCTCCAGACTGTATGTTCTTCTTCTGGTGACCTTTGTTTTCATAATAGCGACTCAGAATTAAACCAAACTTTTCTTTCAGGAATCTGGTCTCTATGCTGTAAATAAAAGATATGTAATAGTTATTTTATTTGATTCTGATTTACCAGTTATCCCTTCAGGAAAAAAACAATAAAGATTTTAGTCAATCTTCAATATTAAGCCAAAATAAAAGGTTGAAGAGAAAGGTAAATGGAAAGTAAAAACCTGATGGAGAGAGAGAGAGAGAGAGAGAGAGAGAGAGAGAGAGAGAGAGAGAGAGAGAGAGAGAGAGAGAGAGAGAGAGAGAGAGAGAGAAAGTGGATGAGGGGAGAACACAGACTGGCTGAAGCTGGAATAAAGTACAGAACACATGGTAAGAGGAATGTGGAAAATAAACTTACCTGATGTAAGAGTTTAGGTGTCGCTGGAATATTGACTTAGTGAGCTTGGAGAGAAACTGAGAGTCGTTGCCCAGGTTGAAGGTCTGGAGGTCTGTGCATAGCTTGACAGTCTGGCAGTATAGCTCATGTAGGTTCTTCAGGTACAGCTCAAGTAGAGTCTTGTTTTCTAATTTCATCTGTATGTATTCCTGTGTGAGGGACAGTTTTATCAACCTAAGTGGCTGTTCATAGACTTTAGATATACAGCTTAAGTAATATATAACTACAAAGACTAACTCATTATCAAACTGTTTCACTGAAGCCAGGAAGTGTCTCCCCAGAATGCAGCATCAAGACAATAAATACAGTACTGCCCCAAACAAACCTAACCACACTTAAATGCTCACCAGAAGCTGTCTTTGGAAGATGTTCAGCACAAACTTGCCCATCACCTGGTCAGGATTAGTGAACACCTCCCTGATGAGCACCTCAGACCTCCGGCACAGGGGCACAACCTCCTGGTACATGTCTCGTGATCTTAGTGACCCCTGGTGGTATAGGCAGTTATCAATCTCTTCCATCCCACAGTGGAATTTGGAAGCCTGCACTGTGTAGGAACTTATTAAAGGAGCCTGGAGAAAACCAGTTGAGAGAAGATCAAGGGGAAAATCAAGTCAGGTGGAGCACTGGAATTGTGATAGAACTGCAAAAGGCATGAGTCACAATGGAAGATGCAATGGACAGAAACAACTGGAGGAGAATTATACATGGTGCCAATCCCTGACTCTGGGATAATAGCAAAAGAAGAAAATGAAGAGGACTACATAGTAATTTTCATGTAGAAAAATATTCTGAACCTGAGTATTAATTCTTAAAGAAGAATGCACATATTTCAATGATCTTTCTTCTTTTGTGTACTGTAAAGCAATAGAAAAAAGCAGAACACACTTACATGCTGTGCCTCCTCTATAAAAGCATCAATACATTGAGAGTAGCCCTTGAAGTGAGACAGTGTGGAGGCAATCTCCTTCATGCGATCCTTGTCCCCTGCCCGATGTGCCTTCACAAACTCCATGATAAGGGATCGCTCTATTTCATCATACTTCTCTGCTATCTTTGCCTTGGCAGTTTCAAATCTGGAAGCAACAATAAAACTTTTAGAGTGGTAGAAGTTTATGATCTGAGATATCATTAGCACGAAAATATTCTTTCACAAAACTCAAAAATGAATTAATGTACAAATCAGTTTAAGGTGATGGACACATACTTGCCCGAGGGAAGCTCCTGGGCAATTAGATGAAGCTTCTGAATCACATCTGCTGCTTCATAAATCTGGAAAACATGTGCAGAACTTTCAAATACTGGAAACAATGTATCTGGACAGTTAAACATTTTAAGAATTTCTATTTACACTTCAGTTGTTCTTGATCAGGAATGGGATGAATATACTATTAAAAACCTTAATTAGGTATGCAATTTTCCAACAGCTGGACACATAATGAAAACTTTCTAATATATAGTTCAATAGTGTGAGTTAACTGCTACCTTGGACTTGTCAGTGAAGACCTCAGACACCAAAGGTCCTGAAAGGAGGAACTCCCTGAAGTGGTCCATGAGGCGCTGGGCCTCCACTGCTCGGGACCGAGGGGTGTTGACACTTTCTAGCTGGTCCCCGAGGTGCACCACCTTGGTGGCCACACTGTTGATGTGGCTGTCTAGGTCCTGGAAACTCTGGAATGCTTCCTGCAAGATAAACCTTTGTCAGAAACTGTGTAAGCTATATTGCTGTGAGGATCACAAGAAAAGCATCATCCAATGAAGTGTCATTTTTGTGGTAAATCTCCCAATTCTTCAGCACATGGCCTTGCATACATGGCAAACATTAAGGCTTGAAAAATTCTTACCTTATTGTGTTCCAGAAGCTGGGCAATGTTGTGCCAGTAGCGCACCTCCTCCTCCCTCACTGCTGCCTCCATTCGCTCACATTTTTTAGCTGTCCTCTCATCCAGGATCTGCAGATCTCTGTGGAAAAGGTGGCACACATTCTACACAACGCCCTCCATCTCTTGTCTGTGACTCCCCGGAACACCACCATGCCTTGTTATCTCTACATCAAGGCATAATGAATTGTGGCAATGGAGTGAAATGTTATCATATTAGCCATCATACTCAATATATTTGAGGCAATGTCTATCTGCCTATCATTCCACAGATCACCGGGTAAGTCTGTGGCAGCTCACTTGATGGCCTGCGTGAAGGCCTCGTGCAGCAGGTCTGGGTTGAAGACCGAGTCTGATGAGCCCGGCGCCGACACGCTGGCGTTGACCCGCCATGCCAGCCGCTCCACAAACTCTTCTCCATCAAAAGGGTCCTGAGGAGATAGAAAATTAAGTAAATGAAAGCTTCAGTGGTTGTCAGACTGCCTGGTATTCATTACTTAGATCAGTGTGGTTCAACTGCATGCCCATGTGCCACAAGTGCCTTGTGAGTTGATTCTTTGTGGTTATTCTATAAAATAAAAAAACTAAGTACTTGTGATTCCTTATGTATGTATGTATGTATGTATGTATGTATGTATATATATATATATATATATATATATATATATATATATATATATATATATATATATATATATATATATATATATATATATATATATATATATATATATATATATATATATAATTGATGAAATGTAGTGTTATGTATATTCTCAGCTTTTTTGCTTTAGTACAATAAGTGTTTCAATGTAAAGTTGTGAATTAAGACATTTTTAAGATTAATTATATTGTTTCATGGGTGGATTCTCTGTGTGCTGTGTGAGTGAAGGACCACATGGTGTGTTCCCACATGGTGATCTGTTGGTGAGGAGCCAGATGTGATGCGAGGGACAAAGGGTGGGCACTCAGGTCATGTTGGGGAAGCTCTGCTCCTTTGTATGGAGAGAAAACAGGAAGTGACCCTAAGTGCCCAGCTGTTAGATGCCATCAAGCTGGGTCAGCCCTTGGCATAAAAGAGGCTGTGACCCAGGCCTCTTCCTGCTTCCTGGTTTCACTTTCTTGCCCCCTGTGTCGGCCTGGGGCAAGGTTAGGTGTAGATGGGGGGATCAAGCATGTGGCATCCTTCCCTCTTGCCCAGTATATTTTTATTGCAAGTATGAACATTTTCCCATTTTTAAGTGACTTAACCATTTTTAGTTCACTGAGGTTATATGCATCTGGCTGGCATTTAAATAATGAGTTGTGAGTTTATTGTGATCATGTGTGGAATTGGAGTGTTGTGAGGCAGTGAATGAATTCTGGGTTAATGATTTTGTGTTGTGAAGGGAGCAATTTTTTCTATAATGGCTTCCCCATGAAGAAAAAAAAAAAAAACACCGTCAAGTTCCCCAGTGTGTTGATCAGAGTGAAAACCTAAAACATAATGAATGCACTGGCTATAACTGCATATTCGGCAGTAAATTGTATTGATGATCTGACCATCCTTACTCTCTATGCCCCAAGACACACACTGCCGGTTCAACTCGTACATACACACAATCACAGGTTCAACAGTACCCCTGCCACCTGACCTGCGCTGCGCCTCGACAGGTGAATGAAGGAGGCGAGTGGGGAAGACTGACCTTGCTGGGGTGAGGCGGCCACACCTTGCCTCCCACACTCTCGTCCCTCACACCACTACAACACACATTCACATAAAACACCGGTACATGCAGCCCAACATACATTTATAGGTTTTACAACACTTAAATAAAAGAAAAATAAACACCGCCACCAATTCACTTGTCAACAACGCCCCCTTAAGTGACCCAGCCTGTTTTCTCCTCCTCTGATCTTATTACGCTACTTTAGAGAGCATTACCCACCTCAAAATACTTAAAGACACTTCACGATGCTTTTCCTATGACGAGAAGAACGTAATAAAAGGCCCACCTGCTCCAATTCCTGGATATATTGGTTCAACATCCTTCCTTTTTAGTGGCCGCCATGGTCTGACTGAGCGTTTGACTTCCAGAACTTTGCCCTTGTCATTCACTCAAAGAAAATGGAAGAGGGCTACTACTTTATTTGGTGTCTTACTGAGGTAATGGTAATTAATACTTTTTGATGTTTATTGTATGTTCTCTTCTCTCCTAAACCCTATTTTGTACTAACTTGTGTGGGTGTGTATATATTCCGGGACCTCGCTCTTGTCATCCAGTCATGAAAATGGAATGGGGCTACTATTCTATTTGGGGGGATGGTAATTAATACTTTTTTGGTGTTAATTGTATGTTCTTTTCTCTCCTATGCCATATTTTGTACTAATTTGTGTGGGTGTATATATATTACGGGAGCTCACTCTTGTCATTTAATCAGGATGGAAGAGGGAGTACTTCTGAAGCTAATGTCAAGCAGGGGGATGGTGATTAATCCTTTTTGGTGTTTATCAAGTGTTTTCTTTCCTGGACCTCATTTTATAGAGATATGAGTATGCGTATATAGCCTTATTCTGCACCTACACTGATATAGGCTTTTAGTTAACTGTTGAATGAAGTTAATGACTGATACTGGTTTACTCAAAAGTATAAGACAATTATGGTATGACCTCTCCTTCAGGGACAGACACCTAGTCAGCAAACCTTATTAAACCAAGGCTCTGTTTCAATGATGATCCAATCCAAAATTTACTGGCTCCTCTTTCTGATACCCATATGCCATCAACTTATTTAGGGGAAACCAACCTGGTAAGCAAACATGCCTTACCTTACCAAAGTGTCGGAGTAACTCCCCCAGATCATCTATATCCAGCTTACTCCTATGATTCACACCTAGACCTCATCTACTGATTCAGATCCTTTGCTCTACTTTATCATCTCATCAGCTTTGCACCTGCCACAAGTAAAATACTGCATGAATTTCTAAAGTCAAATCCGCCCCCACACCACACTCAACTTTTTTATACTGTACACCCACATCTGCCTGGTATTACATAACTGTATGCCCACACCTGCCCAGCATTACAGGATCTTGTGGATAGCCTGCACAGACCTGTCCTACAAACCAATGCAGCTTCCTTCACAACAGCAGGGAGAAGAACAGAATTGCTGTTAAACTCTATTGTTCCTGGTGACTCTTTATTTTGGAGGATTTGGTGTTAATGCAGATTTCATGTAGTTTAATATAATCAATAATGATATAACACATACAATGCATGAGACTTACATGAATGGAGGAATGAATAATTTTTTTAATATACTCTGTAACACTATATTTAGCAGAAAATACAGCAGTTACACTAAAAAAACACTGAGCTGTAATTTCTATTGGGGACTGTTGTGAGTGTCTTGCTCTGACTGTACAGACTCTATGTACAATGATTCAAAGATGCAAGGAGAGAAATATATGATTGTATGCAAAATATAAAATTAATGAAGGGTGGAAGCATAATAAGAAATACAAAGTATAAAAAAAATGCACAAAATAAATGCAACGGAAGGGTTAAGACATGACAACTTTGCAGTGAAAAACGTTCAACAAAACTCATACCACAGTGGTTACACGATGAGATACAGTACAAACAATTACTGGGAATTTATGATCCAGTTGGAGACCGTGGCTGCCAGGCAATACATTATACACACAATCATGTTACACAATATAACATAATAATATACAGCTCACTCAGCAGTCCTCATCCTCCCCTTTCTCCTGACTGGCCACCCTCTTTTTTTTTTTTTTTTGGCCTCTCTTGCTGAAGTCATTGCTCTTCCTCCAAACTCTTCATTATACCTGAGATTTCTATCGTTATTTACAAATTTTGGTCAGGTTACATTTGTCGTCATTATATCACTTGCTACAGCTATATCTACAGACGTGTAAATAATCTAAGTACGGTTTTTTGGATATAAGTCTTTTTGAATTCATTGCGAGTCACACCGGCTCAGCTCCCCGGTGCAATGCGAGATATGGTGAAGAAGGGAGAGGCTCACGGGCTGAACACTCTTAGGGTGCGCATGAGAGCGGTGAGCACCCCTGCCAGGTTGGTGGCCTGAGTCATGAGGGTGTTCATGGAGGGGTGGTCCATGCCCCGGCCAGCTGCACTAAGGGCAGCCCGCACTGTGCTTTGGTAGGTGGTGGCCACGTCACGCACCTTCACCACCACGTTCTGGGTCTGCAATGGTGTGGTGGTGTGCTTCACTACTTCCTGCGTCACGTCCACCATGTGCTGCAATAGAGTCACGCAGGAGGCCAGGCACTGTAGCAGTGTGTCCTCAGACTCTGTGGCTGACTTCACAAACAACTTGGAGGCCGTCACAAACTGTCTGGACTCACTGGTGAGGGCCTCCCGGGCCTCCTGGAACTTGGCCTCATCCTGGGTGGCAGATCCCCCGCTGCGCTGGGCCTCAGCACACACTGCTGCCATGTCTGTCAGGGACTTGAGGGACTGGCTCACCACCACGGAGAAGCGGCGGAAGGCATCCCTGGAGGCCGGGGGCATCACTTCTATGTCCTCTGCTTCCTCGAGGGAGTCCTGGTCAAAGCTGCCAGAGTCGAGGGAGTCATCTAGTTCCGTCCCATTTGGAGTTTTGCCATTCACCATTTTGTTTCTTGGGGAGAGCTTTGGGGAGGAGGTCTGGAGGGGAGCCACCTCCTGGTTCAGGCTGTTTTTGAGGACCACATTGGAGGCATCAGGCCGAGGCAACCTGGAAGCGGAGGAGGTCTTGTCTGTTGCTCGCACAGGACTCTTTACACCATTTGTGGAGGGGGGTGAGGCTGGGGCTCTGCGGGGTGACTGACTAGTCTTGGCAGGCAGCTGTGGCTTCTCCTCTGCTGGCACCGACTTCCTGCCTACCTTTGGACTCTTCTGAGGGGACCGATTCCCACCCCTTGGAGAGGTGGGGGATGGAGCAGGAGCCTTCCCAGTGGGGGAGGGGGCGGCCAGCTTGACCCCTTGGCGAGGGCGGTGGGTGGAGGGGAGATTGTTTGTTGGGGAGGTGGTCGGGCTGAGCTGAGGCTTTCGGAGTCTGGAGGGCACTGAGGGAGGCTTCTCTGGGTTATCTGGCGAGGGACTCCTTATGACCTTACGGGCAGGGGAGGGTGTTCGGACACTCTTGTTGTGGGTGGGAGCCTTCACTGCATCCTGTGGGTACAAACACTGCATTAAAGGTGTTGTATTATAAAACATGGACATAAATTACCTTTTTTTCCCTCCTGCTCTAAAAAAATCATAAAAAAATTACCTGCATATTTCCAACTATCTATAACTTAAGATTTGCAACAATGACCAGCAATAAGATCATGAAAGAGGGAGAGCAGAGCCTTACCTGGGAGGGGCTGCGTGGGAGCGGTGGCTTTGTGGAAGTCTTGGCGCCATTTCTCGGAGGCAGCTCAGGGGGGTCATCTTCCTGGTCTAGGCTTTTGAGTGAGGCAGACTTGACAGTGACCATACTGGAGGAAGAGGTCAAGGAGTCATTACTTGAGGCTACACTCTGCTTGGAGGGTGAGCCGGGGGAGGTTTTGACTTGGCTCACGTCCTCACTGGAAGCTGAGGATCTGGTGCTCTTGGTGGGAGAGTTAAGAATGGTGTTGGAGGGGGAGTGGCCAATCATGTTTGTCTGGGAGGCAGATTTGGCCAGGTTCCCAGTGCTCATGGAGATGCTTCTCTGGATTTTTGATGGTGGAGTGGTGGAAGGAAGGGACTTTTTGGGGTTGGTGAGAGTGCCAGTGCGGGTGATGGGAGTGCGGGGGGGTGGGGGAGGCGGACAGTCATCATCTTTGGCTTCTGCCTTGCTGGTTGGCACTGTCATTTGGCGCTGGAGGGTGGAGGGCCGTTGGAGGGAAGAGGTGGACCAGGTGGGTGCAGAAGGAGCGGAGGCAGCCCCTGTGCTAAAGGTTCTCACTCTGGCCATGACTGACGGTCGGCTGTCTTGACTCTCGCTGCCACTGCTTTCCCTTGTCCCTTCACTAGCCTTCATGTTTGCTTGCTGCTTGCGCTTCAGGGTGTCAAAGCTCTTGAACATCTTGTCGTTCTCCTCCAAGGCCTGAGCCAGCTTTGCGTCCAGCTCGTATCCCACAGTGGAGTTATTGGACCTAAGGCTGTCATACCCAGAGGAGTCACTTGGGGACTGGGAGTTGTCTTTGCTGAGCCGGAGCAGCAGCTGGCGGTTGTCAACAGAGGCACTAGAAGTAGGTGGGCTGACATAGACCGTCCGCGCGCTGGATTCAAAGCGGCGTTGCAGCGAGGCGACTTTCCCGGACCGCTTTGCCATGGTCTCGGAGCTGACCCGCACCTCCCCTATCTCGTGGTCCTTCTCCCCGCCTCCCTCCATGTCACTGCCATCCTCACACACCATCTGGAAAAAATGAGATTCTTATGTATTCAGTGAAGCTTTAAACTCTTTTTAAATATTTACACTTCAAACATTTTTGTCTGCTTATTACTATATTCTAAATAAATAAATAAAAATGAGAAAAAAATAATCATTTGATAAAAACATCAGTGTCAACTAGGCATGAGAATTCTGAATATGTTAGTCTGACATGTAGATATAGATAAAGAGAGCAGGTATTAGTGAAAGGAAATGTTTGTCTTTAGAGGAATCTTAAATTTCCCTCTGAACACACCTTACTGATTCCTTCTTTGGCTTCATAAAGTCTCCGGATGATGTCTGATGACCTGTTGTCCTTTTCATCGGAGGCTGGCGGCGGGGGGATGATGAAGGCTGAGAGGTCATACTCGCCTCCCATTCGGCTCCGACTTTCAGCATAAGACTGAAGATCCTGCATTTCAGAACAAGAGAAAATGTTTATACTTGAGTGTTTAAACATGTACTTTTTAATCTCTTCTGACAAGAGAGTGAAAGCCTCAAGTAATAATTCCAAAGTGTAGTCAGGTGAACTATAATCTAGTATTCCTAAATGACAAGGTGTGACATCTTGCCTCAGCCATCCCTTAAAGGATGTTGTCATGGCATATACAAAATAAATATTCAGCTAACTACACACCACAGAGCCTTCTGGTGGTGGAGGAATGGTGAGGTTTGCAATAAAGGAGTCAATGTCTTCTCCTTCCTCCAGGTGGATGCCCAGCTGGCGCAGGGCAGCCAAAGTGAAGTTGGGCTCCTTGCCATTGCTCCCGGGCACTCTGCCTCCCCCAAGGGGAGAAAACACAGAGTCGCTGGTGCTGGTGTTGAGGCTGCTGATGGAGGTGCTGTCCTCTGTGTCACTTGCTCCTGTTTGTAACAATATAAAAATTAATTCTATTAAAAGCAAAACTCATGACATGAAATAATGCAGCTGTTACATGGCGGGTATCATGCATTGGTGTTCAAACACTGAGGAAAGCTGTATCAACTTGCATCAATTCTTGAAAGCTAAATCACAAATTTGTATTAAATTGATTTCAATAAATGTATGTAAAAATGTACATAGCACTTTAATAATAACAGAGAAAATGTTTTGACTTCAACATTAAAGCTAACAACTTAAGACAGAAGCTTTATACATCACAGGATCATCTCAGCAAACTGCCAGCCTGCCTCAACTGACCTGTGGTGGAGTCTGAGTAGCAGGCCAGGGAGTCGTGGTCCAGCCAGCTTGGGTTGGTGAGGGAGCGCAGGTCTCCAAGGTCTTGCTCCAGTGCCTTCAGCTCCTTCTCCAGAGTCTCCCGGTCCGCAAAGGGAGTGGGTGGAGTGCTGACTTGAGGGGGGAACACCTTGGTACCATCCTGAAGGAGAAGGGTCAAGGTACAGTCTTGCTCTTCAACACTTGTCAACTGCTGAGTGAGGAAGCAGGTTTTTATAGACTTAAAATAAATGCATATTGCAAAAATTGCACTAAATTATGAGAATCTTTGCCTATCACAAACTACTAAATACTAAAGCAAAAGTAGCATCAGCTAACCTCATCTGGAGTGATAGGGGGAGGGATCATGGTGAGATCAATGATGTCAGGGTCAAGGTAAAGAGTGCCCTCTGCAAAGGTGTAGGGAAGGCCAGAGTTGTCCTCCAGCTGCTTGATGAGTGCCTTGATGTCATCCTCTCGGCTCTGGATATTGAGTGGCAGGTTGTCTGGGGAATGGAGGCCAAAGGAAGACCCACTGGGCTTGAGGACTGATGAGGGACGCTGGGGAGCCTTGCCAGCTGTGGGAGAAACAATATTGTGTCTTAACACATGAGTGTAAGAAATGTATTCACTTTCTCTGTCATGAGTAGACATCCTT
>NC_087169.1:18813641-18843641 GCF_035594125.1 Scylla paramamosain
CAAAAGAGGGCTTGCCATGCCTCACTGTGTCTGCCTGATGGTGACTGTGAGAGGAACTAAGACAGGACGACCTCCCTAAAGAGAACTAATAATAAAAATTAAGAGGTGATGGGTGATAAAAGGAACTGGATGGGGTGATAATTGAGACTGTTTTGCATTTATTAAATAAATAAATAAAAAAAAAACTACAGTGAAGGTCTATAATTAAACACAAAACATTTATAGTGTTGGTAGGATGTTTTCACAGTGTAGGGAATAGGAGTTTGAATATGCTATGAGTCAGGTGTGTGAGTGTATGTGGTACATATTCCAAACTTTTCTGCTTGTTATTGTGCTGTGGAGAGAGAGAGAGAGAGAGAGAGAGAGAGAGAGAGAGAGAGAGAGAGAGAGAGAGAGAGAGAGAGAGAGAGAGAGAGAGAGAGAGAGAGAGAGAGAGAGAGAGATGAATTCCCTACATATTTTTGACAAGTTACTCTGACTGATCATATATAAAAAAAAAAAAAAAAGATAAAAAATAAAAGAAACCAGGTGTCAGACAGCTAAACACGCTTCAGAAAAAAAAAAACCCAAAATATCGGTGGTGGCCTTTAACAATGCAGATTCAAGGGGAAACAAATGCAACCTTTTAATCACAATTTCCAATGCAAAATGGAGCAATTAATAAACATCCCTCCCACAACCTTTCCCCCTGCAAAAAATGACAAGGATATAAAAAAAAAAGTGGTAAGCTATTTTTTTTTACATAAACTGAAAACTTGCAAATACCACAGGAAACTGAAGCTTCCTGATACAAAAAAGTTACAAGTTTATGGTTCTTTTTTGTATGAGTTTGCAAGGAGAGATGAGGAAGGGATGCCCTCCCCCCCCCCCCTCTCTCTCTCTCTCTCTCTCTCTCTCTCTCTCTCTCCAAAATCACCAACATCTATTTTAAACATTTATATTTGCATGACACTCTCTTAAATAATTTGCTATCAGAGGAAATACAAAGTTAACATCTTATTCTCTCTTTTCTTTCTGTGCACCCACACAGTTCTTTTTTTTTTTTAAGGTCCATATGCTAGCTAAAGGTAATCAAAGGAGTTATTAAGAGTAAAACTGATATGAGGAAGGTCAAGAGGAAGGCCAACATTTAGAACCAATAGGGTACTTGTTTCTTAGTTCGCAGGGACTGCCACATATAGGCCTGATGGATTCTTGCAGCTTCCCTTACCTTCTTATGTTCCTGTTATCTGCCTTGTATAAGTTAAATAGCCTTTTGCAATCTCTATTTTATGTTCTTATGCTTGATCTGTTAAAGCTGTAGCAGTTTGCAAATCCACTGCACTCTCTTGCATTCCAAACTCATTCACACAACTGTCATCTTTCATGCAGTCAGATCAGGTCGTCAGGTCATGTCCAGTATTGCAGGATATTGGGATTGGTTAGTAGAGATGCTAGTGGTGGTGGTGGTGGTGGTGGTGGTGTCTAGAGTACTGTCTACAGGTGAGGGTGTGTCTATAGCAAGGCAGTGAAGTGATGGTGCATGTGAAGGAAAGTGTGTGAGTGTGTTTGTGTGTGTGTGTGTGTGTGTGTGTGTGTTCAAAAGGCAATTTAAGGATGTACGAGTATATAATAGGTATGTTACGTGTACTGAGAAAAAAAAAAAGAGAAAAATAAGAATAGTTATGCAGATATAATAAGTTAGAAATCAGACACGAGAGCTGTAGTAGAAGCAGATCAAGATCAAATAGCATTATAATATACAGGCGAAGAGCTGAATATAAGTAAAACAATATATACAGATCGAATACTAAGACAGAAGCAATGAAACCTACTAGCAAATTGTCAAGATTGTGGGGGCGCATGTAGCATATGGAGAGCAGGTGTAAGTAGTAAATCAAAGGGACATAGGGCGAGCGTGCCTGGTGAGGACAGTGGCCCGTATTTAGAAACATTTCGCTCCCTCACCGCAACTACTTTCAAGGGCAACATAGATGATTAGCCGGGTTCTCAAGACTGTTTTCTCCTATTAACAATGTACAAATATTGTTAATCTGTCACTAGAACCATAAAAAAAAACACCCTTGAAAACCCGTATAACCTCAACTAAACCTTTGGAAGGTAGCGAGGTGCGGCGAAGTGTTTCAGAAAACGGAACACATGGCTGGTGGCGGGGCGGGGCGCATGCACTGGTAAACGCGGTCTTCCATTGGCCTGGACATCCTACCTCCTCATTTCTGGCCTCACACACCCGATCCTCCTGCCTCAGCGTGCCCGTCAGGCTAAAGTGTACCTTCTTGGTGTCTAGGGCGTGGCGGGCGGGGCTAGCAGGCTGTGGGCTGTGGGTACGGGCAGGGTGGGCGTAGTGTGGTGTGGGGCTGCCTCCTCCTCCACCTCCTACGCTGGGCTCGTGCGTGTTCTCGTAAACGGAATTGCTGTGGAGTGGAGAAGAGTTAATATGGAGGTGGAAGGGAAAACAGAGAGGGAAAAGGGGTGAGTTAACAGGGAGTAAAAGGGAAAACAGGGAAGGTGAACAGGGATTGCAAAGGGGTAAAAATAACAAGGAGGGAGAGAAAAGGGAAGAATTAGCAGGAAGGATGGAAGGTGAAATTAACAAGAGGATAAAATGGAAAACTTGAGAGATATGAGGGAAAAGTTAACAGAAAGGTAGAAAAGCAGACATGAAAGAAAGAGTGGAAAAAAATAAAATGAAACACGTACTTTCAGCACAACATTTCTGCTGTGGATCGGATAAAATGGGGAAAAAAATTAACAGGGAGGTAGAAGAAAAAAAAAAAAAAAAAGAAACGAAGAATGCAGTGTAAAAATTAAATGAAATACTGCCCTGAAAGAGACTTGAGTTAGTGGGAGGCACAGCAAGCCAAAGGTTAGTTAGGACTCGTCAAGTTAACAGAAAAAAAAGAAAAAAGAAGAGAGAAAAAAACAAAAATTCCACCTTCACCCTTCCCAAAAATATAAATAAATAAAATGAAATAAAGAAAAAAATACGTCGTGAAAATAGCAAACAAATAAATTAAATATAAAGAAAACGCGTCGATGGAAGGGCAAACTTTATAAAATGAAGAATAATGCATACGCATACAATATATCATAACAAACATATCTGAAATTTGCCAAAATGAAATAGAAATGACAAAAATTACTTCAAAGGAATATCAGAACAGAAAATAAACCATTGCAATAAAAATAACGCCAAGAAAATAACTTATGAAAAAAAGAAGGAAAGGTGTTTAAGGCAGACGTGAGAAATGAAAAACAAGGGAGAGGGGAAGAGGAGCGGAAGCGAGGGAGACGAGGAAAGGGGAAGAGAGAAGAGAATGGAGGGGAGGAGGGACAATGAGGAGATGCGTGTGGGGAGAGGAGGAGGAGAAACAACGAGGAGGAGGAGGAGGAGGAGGAGGAGGAGGAGGAGGAGGAGGAGGAAGAGACGCAGTTTTTGCAATAGTGGGTCAACTTTTTAACAACGCGATGCCGGAATGAATAAAGCCATTAACTCGTGTGCCAACTAAACACGCGATAAAATAACATTATAATTGCTGTAAAATATTTCACTGTAAAAAAATAAATAAATAAAACGGAACACAATATAATGAACTGAAAAAAAATTACGAGAGAGAGAGAGAGAGAGAGAGAGAGAGAGAGAGAGAGAGAGAGAGAGAGAGAGAGAGAGAGAGAGATTCATTACATACTCTCCATCATCTTCAATATATTAAAATAGCAAAGGAGGAGGAGGAGGAGGAGGAGGAGGAGGCCATGTAACCACTGTGGTGTAGCTTGAATATGATTGATAGTGAAGGCAGATGCACATTCATCTCTCTCTCTCTCTCTCTCTCTCTCTCTCTCTCTGCGATGAGAGAGAGAGAGAGAGAGAGAGAGAGAGAGAGAGAGAGAGAGAGAGAGAGAGAGAGAGAGAGAGAGAGAGAGAGAGAGCAATCACCTATAACATGAACAACAACCAACTTACAGCTTTCCTCCCTTTTCCCTCTCTCTCTCTCTCTCTCTCTCTCTCTCTCTCTCTCTCTCTCTCTCTCTCTCTCTCTCTCTCTCTCTCCCACCTCCCTAACTCAGGAGGGTGGGGAAAGTTAATTACAGAGAACCAGAGCTGAATGCCAAACCAGCTCTGTTCTGATATTAATTTCCGATGCGATTAAATGGCTCTTTCCTCTTTTACCAGCCTTTTTCCTATCACTACGTACGCCTCCTTGTTTATCCTTCCTTCACTTCTTCCTTATTTGTCTTCCTATTTACGTATATCCTCCTCCTCCTCCTCCTCTTCCTCCTCTCTCTCTCTCTTTCCTTAAGTTTCTCTATCTCCTATCATTACGTCTCCTTGTCCACGCATTCTGTATCGCATTCCTCCTATTTTCCTTCCCCTCTCTCTCTCTCTCTCTCTCTCTCTCTCTCTCTCTCTCTCTCTCTCTCTCTCTCTATTTGTACGCTTCTCTATTATCTGTCTGTTCTTCTCCTTTCCTATTTCCACTCACTCTCATCTCTTATTTCAATTACTGCAAGATTTTAGCGTCGTATGAATGTTTGAAAAATGAAAAAAAGAAACGAATATTAAATGTTTTAATTATATGGAAGATTTGACGTAATGTATAAATGATAAAATATGCAAGAAAGAAAGAAAGAAAGAAAGAAAGAAAGAAAATAAATAAATAAATAAATGAATAAATAAAATATAGCAAGAAACGGAAATGAACTGCAAACGAATGTAATTTAATTAATGATGGTGTAAGATAATTATGGAACTTTTGCATTGCAGGTATTCATATATTCTGAAATTTGATGTATAAAAAGACGAATAAATAAACGGTGTAAATTAAAACGAAGCGCAAGTAATTTACTGGTAGTGTACAGTAAATTTGGGCTTTCTGCAAGTGTTTACGTATTGCGAAATGTATGAGTGGTCTGAATTTTACTACTTGGTAAAAAAAAAAAAAAAAAAAAAAGGTATGGAAAAATAAACGTATCTCGTAAAATAAAAGAAAACGCATGTAATTTAAGGGCGGTCTATGGTATTTTTATTTATTTATTTATTTTTTACAAGTATTCATTTATTTCTTTCGTCTGAATTTCAATACTTAGTAAATAAAAACAAGACTATGGAAAAATAAATGTATCTTGGGATATAAAAGAAAACGTACGTAATTTATTGGCGGTCTGTGGTAATTATTATTTTTTACAAGTATTTATGTATTCCTTCATTGACTGAATTTTAATAGTGAAAATGACAAAAAGAAAAAAAAAAGTATGGAAAAATAAAACTATCTCGTAAAATAGAATAAAACGCATGTAATTTATTGGCGGTCAACGGTAATATTTTTTTTACAAGTATTTATGTATTCTGAAATATATTGGTAAACTGAACACTATTGGTTAAAAGTTGAGCGCCAATTCCACCCACGCGATTCCCTTGCTATGAATACCATCTGTAATTCCCAAAATGGCAGGTGCGCTAATTACTTTATATAGGTGTACCTGTGTTTAACCTTTGAAGTTCAGATGTACGCACCTTTCTCGCCCCCTTTGTGCAATATAAGGCGCCTGAAGGTTGCGGGTCACGTGATAAGGTCAGGTAGTGTTCCCCGCCACTGCTGCCAAACTAACTCAATACGCCTACACACAGAAAATAAATCACTTTTTTTATTCGGCACTGATAGACCACTTTTCCTTTCATACTTAGTTACGTTTTTTATTCCTTTTTTTTTTATTTGATATTTGCAATGTTATATTTCTTTCTTTTTCTTTTTTTTTTTTTCCTTTTGGTATTTGCGAATTTGCTTTATCTCGTGTATTTTTGCTCCCAAAAGTGCATGGCGGCTGTTGCATGTTGCCCGCTCGTTTCATCTTCATCAATTTTCCTCCTTTTCTACCCTAACACCACCTCTTTCTCCTCCTCCTCCTCCTCCTCCTCCTCCTCCTCCTCCTCCTTCTCTTTCATCTTAAAAATAGGAAAAAAGTACGTCTTCTTTTTCTTCTTCTTCTTCTTCTTCTTCTTCTTTAACATATCTTCCTCAGTTATCGTCTTTTCTTTTGCGCCTTACTTTTTCTCTTAATTTCTCTCCTATCTATAACCTCCCTTGTAGAGAGAGAGAGAGAGAGAGAGAGAGAGAGAGAGAGAGAGAGAGAGAGAGAGAGAGAGAGAGAGAGAGAGAGAGAGAGAGAGAGAGAGAGAGAGAGAGAGAGAGAGAGAGAGAGAGAGAGAGAGTTTATCAGGGATTCCTTTTTGTATGCGGAAGGAAACAAAACTAGTTGCGTGGAAGAAAGAAAGAAAAGAAAGAAAAAGAAAGAAAGAAAGGAAAACTTGGGCCGCCAGTTCAGTGACCTCAAAATGGGGTCAGTCTGGGGCGCCTCGTGTGGGCGGTCAGACGGTCACAGGACAAGAGCCATTAGTTTCAGGTCCAATTAATCACGGGAGCCTTCATGTTACTACTAAGGCATTATGTTAGGAGTCCAAGGTGTCACGCTGTTGATTGACGGATTATTGCTGTATTGATCTATTCCGTAAAGTCATTTGTTGTTATTATTGTTGTTTGTTTTTAATTTTCTTTCGTAATTTGTATTGTTGGAAAGGAGAGAGAGAGAGAGAGAGAGAGAGAGAGAGAGAGAGAGAGAGAGAGAGAGAGAGAGAGAGAGAGAGAGAGAGAGAGAGAGAGAGAGAGAGAGAGAGAGAGAGAGAGACGATATATTTGTTTTTATTTCATGTACGTGTCTATAATGGCTTCACGTTTTCTTAGTTTTTTTTTTATCTTCCCTTGTATTCGTTTTGTCTTTCGCAATCCGGACTCTTGTGAACAAAACAACGATATTTTATTTTATTTTTCTTTTTTATTTTATGTACTGATATATCTGGGCATCACGTTTTCTTGTTATGATTATTATTTTTATTTTATTTTCGTTTTCTCTTTCGTAACCCCAACTGTTGTGAATAAAGAGCGATATATTTGGTCTTTTATCATTCCACGTATTCATCTATTCTAACATCGCGTTTAATTGTTATTGTTTTTTTTTTATTTCTTTACGTTCGTTTTGTCTTTCGTAACCAAACTGTTGTGAATTAAAAGCGATATACTTGATCTTTTAGCATTTCACGTGTTTTATTTCGTTCCAACGGGATTACATTCTCGTGTAACGCGCAGTCAATAACCTGTCCTGTTACAGCCCGCTACCAGTTACCTAAAAATTGGCGAACTGTTTGCTCTACACATACATTTTTTCTATTAATAAGTGCGCGGCCATTTTGCGTATCGCCGACAGTAATGCTTATTTATGCCTCGTTTTCACTTCGCGACTTTTAAAGCTGAAGGCAACACGCGCGGCAATGATTTTCCCATTACCAAATTTCACTAAACAACAAGAATAAAGAAGTATTATAAAGATGCTCTTAATTTGCATACGATTAACACCACTTGGCATTTAGATTAAGTGAATACATTGGAGGAATAAAAATAGAACCATATTAAAACGGGCAATTCTGCGTAATTAGTTGCTATAAATTGAGATTATGTTGGATTTTGAGGGGACAGTCCCGGGGCGGAGATGGAGGGACGGAGGGACGGTGGCGATCCTGACCCAGGGACCCGTGACCCTTGCCGGTGATCATTGGAGCGTTATTCATTTGTTATTGAGAGAGAGAGAGAGAGAGAGAGAGAGAGAGAGAGAGAGAGAGAGAGAGAGAGAGAGAGAGAGAGAGAGAGAGAGAGAGAGAGAGAGAGAGAGAGAGAGAGAGAGAGAGATGCATGTCAACAAAAAAGAAGGCACGACTGATGAACAATAAAAAAAAGAAAAAAAAAGAATAAACTAAAAATATGCAACTTAACTGACAACCATTTTGGAATTCTGGACTTTCTTCACTAGCTGATTTCTATTTTTTTTCAGGCGAAGCTAAAAAAAAAAACCTTTTATGTCCTTAGCTGACCTTTACAAAAAAAAAAAAAAAAAAAAGTAAATGGATGAATACATATAACGATAACCAATCAGTAATAGATAAAATAAACACAAACACACACACGAAAGCATAGATACCTAACTAAGTAATTAAACGAATAAATATAGACACAAAAAAATATACTAACAAATCTGAAAAAAAAGAGAAAATAAAAATCTGGTTGGCACAAAACGTTTACTTGCACAATGCCAGTTTCACAAGCGTCCCGAACCAACGCATCAGTCACACAGTCGCCGGGTCAGCCAGGCAGTAGGCCAACCAATCGCTCTCCCAGTCAACCCTCCAATCAATTCCCCAGTCAGTCGGTCAATAAGTGAGGCAGGGAGTTTGAAAGGAAAGCAGAGGGCAGCAGTTACAGATACTATGTCACACGTGAAATGAATCTATAGTTGAAAAGATAAGGCAGTCAATTAGTCAGTTGGTCAGTTAGTTATTTAGTAAATCAGTGAGTCATTCAATCAATCTGCCAGTTAATTAGCCTGTCAGTTAGGTGGTTTATTGCTCAAATAGTCAGTCATTCAGTCAGTCAGTAAGATGGTTAGTAATTTATTCAGTCGGTCATTTAGTCAGGCATCCATCCAATTAAACGAGTAGTCAGCCGGTAGATGAGTCAGTCAGTCAGCTAAATACCCAACCACTCAGTCAGTCAATTAGTCAATCAGTTAAGCATCCATCCTCCTATCTCTATACGCCAACCAGTCACAAACTCATCGAAAACCCAATGAAGAAGTTACTAAAACCACATAAAAAAAAACAAAAAAAAAAACAAGACCTCAGTATAATCAAGACAAGTAGAGATACATTTCACTACCACATTAAAAAAAAAAAAAAATAGATAAATTAAGTGAAATAATAAAAAAATATACCGAAGAAGAGGAGAGTCAACAGAAACAACACTACTAGACTCTTACATTCATCAGATCCTTTACTAAGAGTGGTGAAATGTGGAATCATCAAAGAACTCGTTCATAAAAAAAAAAAAAACCGCCACGTCTTTCCAGCAACACCTCAGCAAACAAGAGTTCAAAGGGAGGGAGACCAGGGTATAATTGCGAGCAAATACTTCAATGGACTTACGTTTTATTCATGTTGGAGTCTAGAAGGTTGTGTCTTCTGCTGTTCACGTACACACCTGTCTCATCCATGTCTAGACCCGGCAGGTGTCCATTGGGTACCTGTGCATAAACATTTGTTAGACACACACACACACACATACATGGTAAAACAAAATAAGAGTATTATCAAATTCTTTTCTTGTTTAACTTCTTGCTAACTCAATAATTGTTTTTACACGAATGAAAATAACGAGAGAGAGAGAGAGAGAGAGAGAGAGAGAGAGAGAGAGAGAGAGAGAGAGAGAGAGAGAGAGAGAGAGAGAGAGAGAGAGAGAGTAAACGAAAGCAAGAGGGGTGAAGGTGGAGGAAACTTAACATGTGAGGAAAAAATTATAGGTATTGGTTGGATGGTGTTTCCCGGGCAACGCTTACCTGCTCTCTCTCTCTCTCTCTCTCTCTCTCTCTCTCTCTCTCTCTCTCTCTCTCTCTCTCTCTCTCTCTCTCTCTCTCCACCCACCTCACATGTAGATTTCAATTCCT
This sequence comes from Scylla paramamosain, assembly GCF_035594125.1. Classification (NCBI taxonomy): domain Eukaryota; kingdom Metazoa; phylum Arthropoda; class Malacostraca; order Decapoda; family Portunidae; genus Scylla; species Scylla paramamosain. Next base: position 18,823,188 of record NC_087169.1, read on the forward strand.
TTCATCTCTGTTTCCCCACTGCTTTCTCTCTCTCTCTCTCTCTCTCTCTCTCTCTCTCTCTCTCTCTCTCTCTCTCTCTCTCTCTCTCTCTCTCATACCTCAATTTTCTCCTACACCACCTTACATTAACGTTTAAAATTCCTCACCTTTCACCTTTTAACTTTACATACGAGATCCTTACCTCCGTCATCTCTACAATTCTTCCCTCCTTCCTCCAATATTCCCCTTCTCTCCCTTGGTTTTCCCTCTTACCTTCATCACCTCTCTTTATTTCCCTCGTCCCTCCATCATCCCTCTTATTTTCCTCGCTCTCTCTCTCTCTCTCTCTCTCTCTCTCTCTCTCTCTCTCTCTCTCTCTCTCTCTCTCTCTCTCTCTCTCTCTCTCTCTCGACACCTCACTGATTCATTACCTCGATAACTCAACACCTGACCATTCTACCTTTACCTCCCTTCCTTCATCTTTCCTTCCTTTCCTTCCTATTTTTTTCCTTCATTCTTTTATTCATGTATCGATTTTTATTTTGTTCTTGTTTCCTTCCTGGTTTTACGTATATGTGTATTCTCGTTTTCGTTTTGCAAGTGCGTGTTTTTTTTTAATATTTTTTTGTTTATTTTTTTTAATGTGTGTTTTTAAGCTTTATAATCCAACACTTTCTTTCTTTCTTTTTTTATTTTATGTGGGATCTCTGTGAAACATTTAACTTTTCTAATTACTTGCTCTCTCTCTCTCTCTCTCTCTCTCTCTCTCTCTCTCTCTCTCTGGCCTATCTCCACCCTGCCAGGAGGGGATATATGACCGATTCCCTCAACCAAAGTTTAATGGAGTTATAAAAGGGACCAGAAATTTCTTGCTCAAATGGTACTGCTGTAGAGAGAGAGAGAGAGAGAGAGAGAGAGAGAGAGAGAGAGAGAGAGAGAGAGAGAGAGAGAGAGAGAGAGAGAGAGAGAGAGAGAGAGTTTCTTTCTTTCTTTCTCTTGGCTGGTCCCTTCAGATTAATTCCGCGGGTGTTTCTTTTCAGTCCCTTTGTCTAGAGAAGAAATGAAAGAAAAAAAAGATGCATAAAAAGAAAAAGAAAAAGAAACAGCGGAGTCGCCAAAACAAAAATGTGCAAAAATATTGATGGAAAGTGAGAGACTTGGAAATAAAAGTGATATAAAAGTGATATACGTGTCTGTGTGTCTGTTAGAGAGAGAGAGAGAGAGAGAGAGAGAGAGAGAGAGAGAGAGAGAGAGAGAGAGAGAGAGAGAGAGAGAGAGAGAGAGAGAGAGTTACGATGAAAATAAACGTGGATGTTACACGCGAACAAATGATATAAATGTGTGTGTGTGTGTGTGTGTGTGTGTGTGTGTGTGTGTGTGTGTGTGTGTGTGTGTGTGTGTGTGTGTGTGATGGAAAACATTAATATATTAAAGGATGTAAACGAAATCTCTCTCTCTCTCTCTCTCTCTCTCTCTCTCTCTCTCTCTCTCTCTCTCTCTCACATGTAGGCTTGTAATTATTCGCGTGGCCAATTTTCACAGAAATCCTCCAAATTCGTTGAAAAGAGCAGGCACAAGCTTTCATTACAATTATTAACAATATTATCAAACATCAAGTCCAATTTGCGCTCACAAAACGCAACTAAAACAACGAATGCAAGGTTGAAAAATTGCATTAATAGAAAATATACCTCTTTTTTTTTTAACTTCTACGGACATGAGTATTTTTGAAAGGATACAGAAATAGATGCAAACTTCTTAATGTATATGTAATTTATAGACAGGAAAGTTTTGAAGAGTAAATGTAAGTTTTTTTTTTTGTTTAAAATTTCCTTGCATATTTGAAAACTTTCCTATCATGTGCGATAAAAAAGTTGCTTTCCAACTTATTTTATGAATCTCTTAACCTACTGTGCGTCAATTTTAGAACAACAACAAATAGAAAAGAATTATTAGAAATGCATTTAAACTAGTTTTCATTAACTTCCTAACACATTGCATATTAAATTTCAGAGAAACAGATGAAGCAGAATGACAAAATGTTTTAGAGCAATTCTTTGTGCATGTCTCTCTATGCTGTAGTCCATATTAATATAAGCGAAAAAGAAATGCGTATTATCTCGTTTAACTTAGAAATAACCTACACAACCTGTAAAAAAAAAAAAAAGAGAGAGAGAACTATCTTTTTTAAATAATATATAACGTGCAAAAAAAAAAAAAAAACATTCAGAGCAAGTTTCTAGTCTATATTTTGCCTTTTAAGTTATAATCCGTAAATGCACAGTGAAAAATACGTAGAATCTTGTTTAACTCACATGCATCTACACAGTAACTCCTATCCTGTAAAAATTAAGAAACTCCCAGCAAATCCGGCGAGACACGCACCTTGTAGCCCTCTGGCGGCGGCTTATAAGGCGGGGTGAGGCTCAGGTCCACGTAGCGCTCTGGTTGGTCGCCGCCCCTGGTGCTCTCATCCTCATTGGTCGGCGCCCCGTAGCTCCAGCTGGCGGGCTGAACCTTGTGGCGCGAGTGGTAGGGAGGCGCTGCGGAAGATGAGACGCTATGTTTATGATGTTATTGTGATTTGTGATTGTGTTATTGTGATTTGTATTCTTATATTTACGAATGGTTACAAGGAGGAGGAGGAGGAGGAGGAGAAAAAAAGAAGAGAAGATAAAGAGTACTACCACCAACATTAATAACTATTACTACTACTACTACTACTACTACTACTATTACTACTACTACTACTACGAGCTTCTCTCATTAAAGACCAACCAGGAATCGTAAATCATTAGCACTCTGAACACGACGAAGCAAATACACGGAGTTGCAATAACACGCGACCTTCACAAACATCTACATCATTACCAAGAAGGGGCATCAATTTTCCACCTGTAATCGTTGAGCAGACGCCTCGGGGAAGGAGGAATGGAAAGAGGGAGGAGGAGAGGTGAAAATTCAGCTGAAGTCGCAAAATATCAGGCGTAACAAGGTCAAGGTCGCCAGGTAATCTTGCGGTGCCACAAAAGATCAAAGAACGAGGGAAAGAGAGTGCCAAAGAGAGTAGACGAGTGGTAAAGAGGAGGGATAAGGGAGAGTGGTAAGACTGGTGAGGAGGGTAAGGACAGTATACATGTCAGTGGTTGGATATGCTAACAGGGTGCCAGAGGGGAAGAAAAGCTGTCAAGGTGAGTAGATAAGAAGATATATCAGTACCTGGGAATGCTGTGTGGTGCCAATGTGAGAGGATAAGACGGGTATCAGGGATCAAGAGCCTTGGGGAAGGTGCCAGGGGATATGAGGAAAGCTGATGGTGGTGGCAGGGGAGGGAGAAGAGGGAGAGTGCCAGCGGGAGATTAAGAGTGCCACACAAGTTCAATAATGCGGGGGAAACTTCATCTCAAGGCGAGGAGGTTAGGGAAGAAAAAGAAAAAAAAAGGGGAAAAAAAACCTGTCTTCAGAATTGACGTGGGTGGGTGAGAATGCCAGAAGTGGATGAGGAAGGCGTCGTGGGGCGGCTTAGGGCGAGGAGGGGCGAAGAAAGGGTGAAGAAAGAGTGAGAGAGAGGATGTACTTTGCAAGGGGAAGGAGAGGAAAGGGGAGGGTGTGAGAAACATGGCATGGCACCGTGGCACTCATAAATTCCCTGGGACACACTAATTCCGGGTGCCACATCTGCTTCGCTTGCGCTCCGACCACAGGGCAGACTTGTGGCCTTGTATTATATGCGATAGTGAGGCAGGGAGGGAGGGATGGAAGGAGGGAGGTAAGGGAGAGAGAGAGGAGCGGCTGAGGGAAGGAATGGAGGCAGAAAAAGGAGAGAGGCAGCGAAGAAAGCACGAGGAGAGAGTCAGGGAAAGAAAGGAGTGAAGGAGAGGAGAGAGGAAAGGAGGGAGAGGAGAGAGACAGGAAAGAAAGAAAGGGGGAGGGAAGAAGAGCTAAGAAGAGGAGGGAAGAAAAGGGATAAAAAGATAAGAGGAAAAAACGGGAAAAAAGGGGAGAAGAGAAAGGAAGTGAAGGAAAGGGAAAAGAAGGGGAGGGAAGAAAATGACGAAAAATGTGGAAAAGGGGGAAGAGAGAAGAGAAAATTGAAATAAAAAAAACAGAGCAAGAAAGGAGAGAGAAGAGCAAGGAAATGAAGGAAAGAAAAAAAAAAAAACCAGGGAGGAAAGAAAAAGAAGAAAAGAGGAGAGAAGGAGGAAGGAAAAGGTAAAGAAGAATAAAGAAACGGAAGAGAAGGGGAAGAAGCAGTCTACAATAAAAAAGAAGAGATGATTATGAGGGATAAGCATCTGTGAGGTAGAAGGAGAGAGAAGGAGAAAGAGAGAGAGAGAGAGGGGGAGGGAGAGGAGGGAGGTAAAATGAGTAGGGAAGTTGCTGAAAAAGAAGAAGAAAAAAAAAAAGGAAGTCTCACAACTGCAGAACTCCGGAACAAAAACAGGGAAAAAAGAAGTGGAAAAAAAAAGAAAACACGAGTAGGTAAAGCGCCACGTTCCGCCCAGGTGGAGGAGGCGCAGGTGGAGAGACACGCGCTCACTTCGTCTAAAGGCATAATTACGCTAGGAAGTCCACAGAGGCATCATACAGCAGAAGATACATACAAGACAACCAGCTCCACCAATTCCACCTCAGTTTTTTGCGGGCCTTTTTAATAAATACGAAGCAGTTTATGAACTATTGATTTCACCTCGACTTTTTAGACATAATATTTACAGCTAACGTCATACACTTTCTTGATAATTTTACTGTACTTTCTCCTTCCTTCGTAGTTCATGAGTCCATATATCAGTTTCCACTTGATTTTCAGGCATGAAATTAGCTTGCTTTTTTTTTTTTTTTTTGGCGTTATCTCTTAGGCCAAGTATACATTCCAGTATTTGGGTGTGGGGAAGGTGAGGAATAGGACTAAAGATTTATGGAGAAAAGGAGGAAGGGGAGGTAAATATATGGGGATGAAAAGGGGATGCTTAAATGTCCGAAGGAAGGGAAAAGGGGGACTTTTTTAAGTGGGGATGAGAAGGAGGGGAAAAGTGAGGAATTAATCACCTGTAAAAAAGAAAAAAAGAGGACACTTATCTGCAGTGAGGGGAAAAAAAAAGTACTCGACTACAGGAAGGGGAAAGGGAGAGTTTAACTATCTCTAGAGAAGGCAAAAAAATGGGGACGTATTTGAGAGGAAAGGGAGGAGGAATTTAATGGTTTGTGGGGACGAGAAGGGGGAGGGAAATGCCTAAGAATCTCAAGGGAGGGGAAAAAAGTGAGGAACCTATACATTTGTGGGGAGGGGAGGGCACGATTTTACATGTGGCGAGGGGAGGCAAAAACTGGGTGGCTTTGTAATTAGAGAAAAGAGAAAATAGGGAGAGAGAAGGGGGAGGGGGAGAAGGGAGAGGGATTAAATTACGGATTTGTAGGAAGGGGACAGAAGTAACTTAGGATTACTGGGGGAGGGAAGGGGGAATAACTTAAGGATTTGTTAGGGAGGGAGGGAGGGAGGGAGGGAGGGAGGGAGGAGGGGAGGGAGAGGGAGAAAGGGGTATTTTAAGGGATTTGTGTGGGGGAATGTGTCATGAAAAACCTTAATATACTCAAATTTTCCCCAGACAGGTTTTATTTCTTAAGCATCTGTACCATAACGCAAAATGAATATATTATAGTGAAAATATATAAATTAAACCCTAAAGGAGGAGGAGGAGGAGGAGGAGGAGGAGGAGGAGGAGGAGGAGGAGGAGGAGGAGGAGGAGAAGGAGAAGGAGAAGGAGAAGGAGAAGGAGAAGGAGGAGGAGGAGGAGGAGGAGGAGGAGAAGGAGGTGTGGCCATTACTTCCCTCTTTCGTCCCCACATCTGACATCTGGATTTGAAGTTTAAGAGAAAAGCGAATTATGACACAGGTACGAGAACAAGAAAGGCGACTAAGAGGAGGAGGAGGAGGAGGAGGAGGAGGAGGAGGAGGAGGAGGAGGAGGAGGAGGAGGAGGAGGAGGAGAAGGCAAAAACACATAAAAACAAATAGAAAGGAGACAAAATAAATAGGACCCAGTCACGAGGAACGGAAAGAGGAAACTGGAAAAAAAAAGGCAAAAAGAATCGCGAGGGAGAGGGAAAGAAAGAAGGAAGAGGAGAAGGAAGAGGAGGAGGAGGAAGGGGTGAGTGAGGAAGCAGAACCCGAGAAACAGGAAACATAAATAACAAAGTGAGAGAAACAAAGGTGACACAAGAGTGAAATAAACAAGGAAGGAGGGAAGGAGTGAAGGAAGGAGTGAAGAAGGAGGAGGAGGACGAAGAGGAGTGAAGGGCACGGGCGGCAGGGTGCAGGTAGGCTTGAATAGTGTGGTGGATGACAGGGGATCAACAACAGCTTAAGATCAGACGGGAGGCGATACGACATGCGAGCGAACACAGCCACCACCACCACCACCACTAACACCACCACCACCACAGCCACTACCTCAGCCTTGCACCACCACAACACAATACACTATTACCACAGCGCATCCCATCACTATCACACAGAATATCATCATCTCTCACCATCACAACGGTATACACTCGACACAGTGCTATCCCACTATAACAGCACCATTTCTCACCATCACAGCATTACACACTATTGTCTTTTTCACAGCATCACTATTGCATCATTACCAAAAAACGCTTCACTATAACAACACCATCGCCACAATCATGACACTGTCAACACCACAATACTATCGCATCACACATCACTGGTACAAAACAACGCAGAGCTATCCTGTATTTTCTTTTATACATAAGGGAGGTGAACTATAGACAACAAGAATTAGAAAAAAAAAGAAATAAAAGACTCGCTAACTGTCTCTCCCACCAAAAAAAATAAAACGACAAAAATTTCAAAGGAAAAACCAAGTTAGATCTGAAGGTGTCCAAAAACTCCTCTCTTTAAAGGTTAATACAAGTCAGTGATTAACACGAACTGCAATAAAAACGATATGCAACGATACCAAAATAGCAGATAATGACGATACCAAGACAGTAAGTAATAGGCGGAGGGTGTTTATTGCGTCACATCCGTCTGCTAAATGGTACTGGAGGAAGAGGAAAATGTAGTAGGGACATGAAATATCTTCGTGTGGAATTGACCAATAAATGAAAAAAAAGAAACAAGAAAATACAACTTTCATTAAGATAGCATGCGAGGCTGCAACATAGGCACTGACATTCATGAAGATCAAGTGTGTATGTGTGTGTGTGTGTGTGTGTGTGTGTGTGTGTGTGGTCCTGCGTGTGCGCCAGCTCTCCACCTCTCGTGCTTAACAATACTTACATGCTCATAATATAAAACAACAGAACAAAAGGAACTAAATTGAGCAGCGCACACACACACACACACACACACACACACACACACACACACACACACACACGTAAAGGAGGGAAACACGGGAGAGAGAGAGAGAAAAAAAAAAACTTAAAAAATCCTCTAATAATCTTGCATGTCTGTCTGTTCTTTAATGTTGAACTGTCTCTCTCTCTCTCTCTCTCTCTCTCTCTCTCTCTCTCTCTCTCTCTCTCTCTCTCTCTCTCTCTCTCTCTCTCTCTCTCTCTCGGGTGCAAATTGCTTCCGTTCTTGTTATGTGAAGGGAATGTATTTTTACAGATTAAAAACAACTCTATAAGATTAGTTATGGGGCAATATATTGGACATTTGAATTGGTCATAATTACGGGTTATAATAGCGATGATGGTGTGGTGGGGGTGGTGGGGGTGGTGGTGGGGGTGGTGGTGGTGGAGGAACGGATGGTGGTGGTGGAGGAACGGAGCGAGAGAGAGAGAGAGAGAGAGAGAGAGAGAGAGAGAGAGAGAGAGAGAGAGAGAGAGAGAGAGAGAGAGAGAGAGAGAGAGAGAGAGAGAGAGAGAGAGAGAGAGAGAGAGAGAGAGAGAGAGAGAGAGTACGAGGGGAAAAGGAGAAAAATGGCAGAGAAAAAGAGAAAAGTATAGGTAAAAGGAGGAAAAAAATATGATATCGATGGTGAAGATGGGAAAGAAGGAAAGAGGGCAAACATAGAAAGAAAAGGGAAAGAAAAGTGTGGTGTAAGGAAAGGGGAAAAAAAGGTAATAGTTGCGAATGATGAAAACAAAGGAAAAAGGAAAAAAATAAATAAACAAAGGAAAAAGGGAGATACAAAATGAAGGAGTGTGATGAGGGAGACAAGAAAAAAAAAAGATAAGAAACGAAAAAAAGAAAAGTAGGAAATAAAAGGAAAAATAACTACTGTAATGGTGACGCTGGAAGAGCTCACGGAAGGGAAGAAAGGAGAAGGAAGAGCGAAAGACGAATAAAAGAAGAGGAAGAAAAGGAGATAAAAAAAAACAAAGAAAGAAGAAAATGAGATACAAAATATGACAGTACTTGAAAAAAATGAAAGAAAAAGAAAAAAAATAAAGTAGAAAGATAAGAGAGAAAAAAAGAAGAATGAGGGAAAATAAATAAAAGGAAGAGGAAACACGGGTATTAAAGATCTGTGTGAGAGGTGAAAGAGGAACAAGAGGAAGGGAAGAGAACACCAGGTATATTAGAGGTAAGTTTAACCCTTTCGCTCCTTCCTCTTACCTGGTGCTTCCCTCCTTCCTTCCCTCCCTCCCTCTCTCCCTCCTTGTCTCCTTCGTAACTTCCCTCGCCCACTAAAGAAGAGAGAGAGAGAGAGAGAGAGAGAGAGAGAGAGAGAGAGAGAGAGAGAGAGAGAGAGAGAGAGAGAGAGAGAGAGAGAGAGAGAGAGAGAGAGAGAGAGAGAGAGAGAGAGAGAGAGAGAGCAATTTATAATAATGATGCAGGCGTAGAGAAAACTGAGGTAATGAATGCTCGCACACACGCACACGCACACGCACACACGCACATACATACACAAACACACACACACACACAAGCGGGCGAAATCTTCCTCGTAACTCAATTTAGAGAGAGAGGGAGAAAAAAAAAGTTAAAAAAAGACCCGTACGGCGAACTCTGGAAAAATAAGACAGAAAAAAAGCGAAACAGGAAAACTTTACCAATATATTTCAAGTGATGACACACACACACACACACACACACACACACACAGTTCATCCCCCGTCACCTCTCTCTCTCTCTCTCTCTCTCTCTCTCTCTCTCTCTCTCTCTCTCTCTCTATAATGACCTGGCTGGAATATTCCCTAAATTCATCCAAAATGGTGACGTTAAAACCGATGCAGCTTAGTGACTCACTTTTCCTCCCAAACGAACCCGGAATGAGACGCTTCGGGACTCGGCGAAGCTTCGAACTTTCTAACTCCGTCATTGTAAGTCATTATTGCTATCATTTTGTCTATTATTGTAACTTCACGTGACTTTAAAGAATTCCAAGTTTCATGTTACACCTCTCTCTCTCTCTCTCTCTCTCTCTCTCTCTCTCTCTCTCTCTCTCTCTCTCTCTCTCTCTCTCTCTCTTCGTACCTACTGTCCTTGCACTGTAGCTTAAAATGGAGGGAAGAACAGGAGGGAGAAAAAAGAGAGAAAGAACGAAAGAAAATAAAACAAGAATGACGAGTGGAGGAAAGAGAAAGAAAGAAAGGAAAAAAAAACTAATAAATGGCAATCAATAAAGTGAGAGAAGAAAAGAAAGTAAGAAAGAAAGAAAACACATAAATCCAAACATAAGTCACTGATGAATAAAACTGAAGTAAAAACAAATAACACCGAAAATATGAAAAAAGGAGGAATAAGAAAGGAAGGGAAAAAATAAGGGGAAAAGTAAAGAAATTGAAAAGAAGGAAACAAAGTGGGAGGAAACAGATGTGTGAGCGTCTGTGTCCCCCTCTGAGTCGTCCATCACCCCCTTCCCCCTCCGCTGGGACTCAAGAGGCGGGGGAAGGGGAGGAGGAAGGCATGAAGGGAAAGATGAGGGATAGGAGAGAAGGAGGAAGAGGGGAGGTGGTAAGGATGGAAGGCAGACGTGAAAGGATGAAGGAAAGGAGATAGGGAAGGAGGAAGGAAGGAAGGAAGGAAGGAAGGAAGGAAGGAAGGAAGGAAGGAAGGAAGAAGCGAAGTTAGGAAGGAGAAATGTAGATGAATAAAGACATGAAGAAAGGAAATGAATGATGAAGAAAATAATTGAGGAAGGAGAGAAGGAAGAAAACAGTAACTCAAGATGAAGAAAAAGAAAAAAAAAGATGGAATATGCGAAATAAAGAAAGGAAGTAACGAATGAAATAAATAGAGAGAAAAGAACACTTGTTTAAAGAGAGAGGGAAAATGCATGAAGGAGGAGGAAGAAAATTAAACTGCAAGGAGAAGAATGGGAGGAATAGAGGAAAAAACTGGATGAAAGTGTGTGACGGGGAGGAAATTTAAGAGGGAGGAAGAGGAAGAGGCTGAAGAAGAGTAAACTGCAACGGATATGGAAGAGGAAGAGGATGGGAGAGAAGGAAGAGGGGGAAGAAGAGGAGGCTAAAGAAAGGTACATGAAGAGAGAAAGAAGGGAGGGAGAGAAAAGGGTGAGGGAAGAAAGGAGAACCACAGCCTCCCTCTCCCTCTCCCTCCTCCACGTTATTACCGCAAGAAAATCAATACACAGGTACACACACCAAGGTACACACACACACACACACACACACACACACACACACACACACACACACACACACACACACACACAGCAGGAGCACACACAAGTACATGTCCACGAAAAAATATCTTCACACACACTTAAGTAGACACTGGTTATGTTAATGACACACACACACACACACACACACACACACACGCAGTCATTATAGAAAATTACATAAATACAATAGATAAGTTCTCAACCTCCACCACCACCACGACTACCACTATCAAAAACAACAACAACAACAAGAAAGCAATTATTCCTTCCCACCAGAACCTAACCACCTGCTCTTCCCTTTCAAGGTGAAATTAAACCCCACTACAAAGACTTCTTCCTCTGTACTCCCAGACAATTTATTGGATACAGAACTTGTACTGTACACGAATCTTACTTGCTTACGTGGTCTTATCTCTTCTTCCATGTCCTGTCTAACATTAAGTCTATCTCCCTTTTCCATCTTCCTTCCTCTGTTGTTTCTCCTCCATCTACTTCTCTCGTTCGTACCCTGTCTAAATCTTCCCTCTCTTCCTTTATCTGCTTTTCAATCTCCTATTTCTTCTTTTCCATCTCCTTCCTTCGTCTGTTCCTCTTCCAGACCTTCCCTTCAGTGTCTGTTTTCTATTTTCATTTCTGTCTTGTCTTCTTACTATCTTTCATCTACTATTCTCTTACACCTTCCATTCCTTCTCTTCCACCTTTCCTCACACAAATTTTCACTTCTGTTTCTCTTCTTTCGTTACTTGTCTCCTTATCATTTATCTACATCCCTCTTCAGTTCCTTTTCTTCCTTCTTTTCCATCTCTTTTCCAGTATCTTCTGGCCTTCTCTCTATCATCTTTCATCTTCTCTCTTCTACCCTTCTACTCCTCTTTTCCCGTACCCCTTGCCTCCCTTGCCAGCACCTCTCCCTTCTCCTCACCTCCCCTGCTCCCCTAATTAAGCCCTGCCCTAGCACATAAAAGCAGCCCCTTAGATCCCCACACTGGCCTATAATGCTTCTCAAAACCTAAAAATAAGATTCCAAATCCCTCAGATTACTCCATTACATCTGCTTGAAAAGAGAAGAGAGGAGAGGAGAGGAGAAGAGATGAGGAGGAGGAGTTAAGAAGTAATGAGTAGAGAGTTGAGAAGAAAGCAGAATTGAAAAACAGAACATGGAATAAAGGAAGAGATGAGAAGGATGAGAAGGATGATAATTTACGAAGTAGGGAATAGACAGCTGAGAGTAAAGCTGGAGGGAAAGGAAGACGATGAATGATGAAAGCGGGAAGAAGAAGAAGAGAGAAAGCCTAAGAATAAAGAGCGGAATAAAGGTAGACAGGCAAAATAGGCAATGAAGAAGAGGAGATAGAGGAAGGGAAGAATTGAATTGCTAACTGAATGATGAAAGAAAGTGAAGGAGGGAAAAAGAATGTAGGAAAGGAGAAGGAAGGAAGGATGTAAGAAAGGCAAGTTAAGGGAAAGGAGAAAATAAAAGACGAGGTTAGGGGGAGATGAAAGGAAAGGAGGAAAAAAAATGATCGTAAAGAGGGGGAAGCCACGAAGAGAGAATGGAGGAAGGAAGATAAGGAGGGATAGAGGGAAAGAATGGAGGAAAGGAGAAAGGCCAAGAGGGGAAAAAAGTCATAAGCACTGCCTGGAAACTCGTAATGATAATAATGCTACTACTTCACTTTTACCGCCATGACTACGAGTATAAATGTTACTACTTCCCTAACTACTACTACTACTACTACTACTAAAACCATTCCCTATTCTATATAACAACTATAACTATCATCCCTGCTAAAAGTATAACAATAACAGCAATATCTACAAGAATAACTATTACTACTTGAAAACAAATTATGCATATCTCTACTACTACTACTACTACTGCTACTACTGCTACTACTTCCTGTTCTATTAACCATCATTCCTGTTATAAAGTATTGCCAAAACAACAATAACTTCGACCTAGAATAACAACGCTCTTAATTGCTTCATCCCGTCAGTGTTGCCAAAGCAGTCGTGTTTTCTCACGTCTCAATCCATAACACGTTTCTCGCACACTGGAGCAAAATTTAATTAACTGCAAGGTAAAGGTGAAACTGCAAGGGACAGGTGATATAACGGGTTCACAAGGCGATCCCTCTCTCTCTCTCTCTCTCTCTCTCTCTCTCTCTCTCTCTCTCTCTCTCTCTCTCTCTCTCTCTCTTCGAAGCAGATAAGGAGGAGGAATAAGAATCGGAATATGAATTGGCAATCTCTCTTGTCGCCCCATCTCTCTCTCTCTCTCTCTCTCTCTCTCTCTCTCTCTCTCTCTCTCTCTCTCTCTCTCTCTCTCTCTCTCTAGAAAGCAGAGAAGGAAGCTGCAGTGGCGGAAGATAAAAAATGAATAAGAAGGGAGAAGGAAGGAAGAAGGGAAGGAAGGAAAAGTAGGGGAGGAGAATAAAGAGAAGGAAGAAGAGAAAAAGAATAAAAAGAGGAAGAAAGGGACAATAGGAAGAAAGAGGAGAAGGAAGAGGAAGAGGGAAAAATAGAGAGGAATGGGAAAGGAGAAAGGCAAGAAAGGGAAGGGAGAAGGAAGAGATGGAGAAGGAGGAAACAGGTGAAGAAGAGAAAAAAAACGAAAAGAGGAAGAAAGAGAAGGTGGAAAAGAACGAAAAGAGAAGAAAAAAAAGGAGGGCCACGACTAAGAGAAGAAGGAAGGGGAAGGAAAAGAAGAAAAGAGGAAAAGGAGGAGGAGGAGGAGGAAGGCAGGTGCTCTCCAGGTACGTAACATGGTAGCAAATGTATCATGAGAGGTAATTTATGGGGTGGAAGGGGCATGTGAAACGGGCTGGCCTGTCACGGAAGATTCAGAGGCTGGTAAACACATTTTCAAGTCCGCAACGATAACTGAGAGTGTCCGTGGAAGAGGCTGGTAAAAATGGGCTTATTCCACGGCCAAGATAAACGAACATTCAGGGCGTGAGTTGAGGTTTGGGTGAGAGAGAGGGAGAGAGAGAGGGAGAGAGAGGGAGAGGGGGTGTTTAAGTTATGACGTAAATGTTTGAGTTATCCCTTCGATTTGCAGAGCTACCAAAGAAAATCGGGGTTTGATTCTTACCCCAAGAGCTTTATGTGTGTAGTTTGTGTGTGTGTGTGTGTGTGTGTGTGTGTGTGTGTGATTTTACTTGTTATATTTTTCTTTGCGATGTGAAAGTTGTATTTGTTATTTTATAGTTCTGTTTTGAGTCTGCTTCTGGTGCGTATTGCTCTCTCTCTCTCTCTCTCTCTCTCTCTCTCTCTCTCTCTCTCTCTCTCTCTCTCTCTCTCTCTCTCTCTCTCTCTCTCTCTTGACCTTCGTTCGAGACAGTTATTCGAGATATTTACACGTACTGTACTTGTAATTAGGGAGAAAATATGTACCTTGTGTGACTCTCTCTCTCTCTCTCTCTCTCTCTCTCTCTCTCTCTCTCTCTCTCTCTCTCTCTCTCTCTCTCTCTCAATTCGATAAACTGGCAAGAATCCACGGCGTTATTTTGGTGCAACAGGAACGAAACGTGATTCTGTTTGTACGCCCCTTACCTGATCAAAGACTCGAGTAACCTTGACTCTCTACCTGTTTACCCCTTCCAAACACCTGTCCATTCACTCCCGCCTCCCACTCTTCCCTCTCCCTTCATTCCCTCTTTCCCTGAACTTCATCTCTTCCTCCCTTTGCTTCACTCCTCTCTTTTATTATCTCTTTTATCTCTCCTCTTCCCAGTACTGCTGTTTTTCTTCCTCCCTTGCATGTTTCTCTTCTCTCTCTTTCTCTTTCTCTCCTCCTCCTCGCCTGCTTTCTCCCTCCTGTTCTTCTCTCAACATGTGTTTCTTTCCCCTTCCTACACGTGTTTCTCTGTCTCTCCCTTTCTCTCCCTCCATGGTAAGTTTAGGAACATGTCTCTCTCTCTCTCTCTCTCTCTCTCTCTCTCTCTCTCTCTCTCTCTCTCTCTCTCTCTCTCTCTCTCTCTTCACGCCTTCCACACATCTTTCTCTCTTTCACCTGTTGTCAGAGAGAGAGAGAGAGAGAGAGAGAGAGAGAGAGAGAGAGAGAGAGAGAGAGAGAGAGAGAGAGAGAGAGAGAGAGAGAGAGAGAGAGAGAGAGAGAGAGAGAGAGAGAGAGAGAGAGTTTCTACTGAGATAAGTGAATGTCGAAGGTGATTGGTGAAGACGGGTGGTGATGGGAGCTTGACAACCAATAGGAAATAGAGGCTAGAGTGTTGCTAAATGTACACAGACGCTGATTGGCTGTGATAGTTTTGTGATAGTTTCCCGCCCTGTGTGTGTGTGTGTGTGTGTGTGTGTGTGTGTGTGTGTGTGTGTGTGTGTGTGTGTGTGTGTGTAAGGACTTATCTAATCAATCATATATGACCAGTTAATATTTTTAGAGCTTTATCAATATTACCGCCAAAAATAATGAATATAATAAACATCAACATTATGGAAAAGGAGAAAGAACGTAATTTTCTCTCTCCTTTCCTCTTCCTCCTCCTCTTTCCCTCCTTTCTACCCCCCAACACTTCCACCCTCACCTCATCAATCTTCCTCCACTACCCCCTCCCATCTCCCCTCTTCCCCAGCAATATACTCCCTCCCCCCATCCCCCGTCGCGCCTCCCTCAGCCTCTCCTCTCTCCTCTCTCGGGAAAATAAAATATCACAACAAAATGACAACATGAATCCCTAAAACTTTACCTCCTATTTCAGTTCCTTCGTGTGGGGCATCGCCTGTCTGTCTGTCTGTCTGTCTGTGTGTCTGTGTGTCTGTGTGTGTGTGTGTGTGTGTGTGTGTGTGTGAGGGAAGCAAAAAAACAAGCTTCCATATTCTGTTTTCATTTCTCGCTGCTTGTTCACATAGTCAACTGTATTTAATTCTACAGTAATGTTCCTCTGTTGTAATTACCTGTCCCTTATTTCACTTAATCTCTCTTCCCTCCAATTACGACTACAACCATGTATTCTTCCCTCCCTCCCTCCTCTCCCTCCCTCTCTCTCTCTTTCTCTCTCTCTCTCTCTCTCTCTCGTCTCCCCTTGTACAAACACCTCCCCACGTAATACACCTTAATATATCTTGCCTCCCTCTAATTTACCTCCCCATACTTCACCCTTCCATCCAGAGCCTCACTATATCTTCCCTTTACCTGTTCTTCGTGTCTCTCCATCTCCCCATTACTCCCTCGCGCATCCTTCTTTTTTTTCCTTTCACTCTCTTCATCTTAAAAACACAGTATTTCTTGGAGAGAGAGAGAGAGAGAGAGAGAGAGAGAGAGAGAGAGAGAGAGAGAGAGAGAGAGAGAGAGAGAGAGAGAGAGAGAGAGAGAGAGAGAGAGAGAGAGAGAGAGAGAGAGAATCCTGGATCAAGCACTTTCAAAATTGTGAGAGCATTCAAACAGTCCACACTTTTGCTTCTTCTCCCGACCTCCATCTCTCTTCTCGGTCTCTCCTCCTCCTCCTCCTCCTCCTCCTCCTCCTCCTCCTCCTCCTCCTCTTCTTCAACCCCCACCACCCTGAAGTGACGAGGAGACAAGGCCTTGACGGGTACACAACGATCAATCAGGGGCGGGAGAAGTCAGAGGGGGAAGATGGAAGGCGGGAAAGAAAAGGAAGATGGGCAGTGAAGGAGAATGGACCCATCATCATCACTGTCACTCTTCATCAACCCCCCATCACTGTCTTTGCTTCCCCCCCCATCATTGTCACCACCACCTTCACCACAACAACGGGGGAAAGTCATTAGCCAGGTGAAATTAGCTTCAACATCATTCATAGCACTTCCAGTCCTTTAGTCTCGCCATAAGTCATTACTCCAATTTCCAGGTATTCCAGGCTTCTTTATTTCCTGGATTCTTCCGCGGTTGTTGTCGTTGCGCATTTCGCTTATTGTTCCAGGGTCTTTTACTTCCAGGTCTCTCGAATCGGTATCCATTCTCCAGTCAAGCAGCGTTCCAGGTACAATTGGTCCTTTTCCAGTGATCACTTGTTCTAGTTTCATTTTTTTCTTTCTGGCTGCTTGTAGTTCCAGATGTGAGAGTGTTGCGTCAGTCATTAGGTGTTCATTCCAGTTAAGGGGTTTTTGTTTCGGCACCATAAACGTTCCTGTCTTGATGTTTCACTTAATTTACGTTCTGATTCCAAATAATTCTCATTTTAGTCTTTTGCCACCTTAACTTCCACACCATTATCATTCCTTTCCAGCAATTAAATCCATTCCAGCCATACCAAGTAAAAGTTAAGTAATTTTCTTCCAGTCATTCCAAATTTCAGCTCTCAATTATTCCATTTCTAACCATTCCACTTTTAGGCTTTGGTTCCAGTCAACCCAGCTTCCAGACCACCAGAATAATCCCTCTCCAGCCATTAGTTTAGCTCCAGTCACACCATTCCAGTCACTCCAAATTCCAGTCCTCACTCACTCCATTCCATTCACAGCATCAATTCCTGTCATCGCAATTTCCAGTTCTAGTTCCGGTGCTCCTCCTTTCATCTCAGCCTGAACAGTTTCCAGTTTCCAGCTACGCGGCGGCCCTTGCCAGTCACCACTCAAGGCCGCTGCTGATATTTTTCTGTTGCCATGAATTACAAAGGAAAACGACGTATTACTGACGTGAATGGCGACGTGCAGGGTGGGAGGCTGGGAATAACACGTACGCTGATTGGTCGTGTGTGTGTGTGTGTGTGTGTGTGTGTGTGTGTGTGTGTGTGTGTGTGTGTGTGTGTGTGTGTGTGTGTGTGTGTGTGTGTGTGTGGTTAGAAATGGTAGGTATGTGTACGTGCGCATATATGTGAACGTGCGTGGAAAACCAATTAATATTTACACGAACATGCAATGAAAAATGAAAGTAAATGGAAATGTGAAAGCAAAGTCGTAAAAAAAAAAAATGTATTAAAAATGTACGAAATATGACCAAGTAAAAAGAGAAAGAGAGATATATGGAAAAAAAAAAAACTTCCATAAAACCGAATACAGCAAATAAATCTGACCCATAACTTTTTCCCCTCTGAATTCCCTTTACAAACCAATCCCAAAACTGCACAGAAAGAGAAAAAAAATGACAAATTACAAAAAAAAAAAGAATAAAAAGAACACAGTGAAAAGAAGATATAAAATGAAGCAAAGGAATGTCCAAGTAAAAAAACAAACAAACAAAAATAACGAAAAAAATGGCAGAAAAAGAAAAGAAAAAGTCAAAAGACGATGCGAAATCAACGAAGAAAATAACCAATAAAAAAAAATAGAAAAAAGTGAAAAGATGTGAAATGAAACCGCGAATGTCCGATAGTTACAAAAATCCACACACACAAAAAAAAAGAAACGAAAAGAAAAGAAAAGAGAAGAAAAGAGAAGAGGACCACCACCAATGGATCTCTTTAGCTATAATTCTCCGCCAATTTTCTCGCGTTCCCTCCACGAAACAACACTTGATCGCCAGCGTGAAAAACAAGGCGGCTTTCATCTCCCAATTGCACCAGTTAACGCAATTTACCGGTGGCCGCCAAAACTAAATGGAGGTCACCCATTTCCTTGCCAATTACGGAACCCACAACACTCGCCTTGCAAATTGGGCGGCGTTGCAAGTTTTAACCTCCATTACAAACGCAATTACTGTTCCAATTACGAGTTCTCCTCCCTCACCCCTACATCCGGCCAGTTTTCCTCCTCCTCCTCCTCCTCCTGTAAGTTCTGGCGTTCCTACTTCCCTCCCTTCTCCTTCTACTAGTGCTTATGTTATTCCAAATACCAATACAGCTATTATATAAACTCTCGTCATTAAAGTCATCATTGATATCTGAGTTCACTATAGGATAAAAGCTTTTCCTAATTCCCATCAGCTGATCTGTTTCACGTAACTCTTAATCTTTTCAGTGCTAGTCAATATTTTCCATAATCATCTATAACTATTAAGATTTATTTATTTATTTTTTTGTATTACAGTGTCTTAAAAAAGTACTTTTGTAACTTGGCAAAGGTAAAATTAACTATTTTTTTTTTTTGTTTCTTCGTCTCTATGTTCATCCAAAGAATTTATCCCAGTGGTCTCAAGGTTAACATAAGACGCCCACAGCAGGAAAAGGGTTAACATAGCTTCCCTTATTTGATCTTAAAATTTCTGATTTATTCTCTTCACTTACATGTTAGGTAAGAAAGGGTTATGGCAGAGTTACCTGTTGCCTTGTATTTCAGTTCATTATGACTAATTCTTTTACTATCTCTAGGTTGGCATTCTTCTGTATTTCTTGTTTAGCATATAGCCTCTCTACGTACAATTTTTTAATTTCTCAGATAATTAGATTATTTATTTTTAATGCTCTTGTCCTGCAGCGCCGGTAAATAATTCATGCTGCAACATTTTTTTTCTTTTTGAGATTGGCAACAATTTTTCTTCTTTTTGAGATTGAGATAATCAGCTTCACATATTTTTTAAGGAAGCTTAGTTTCGCTTACTACTAATCCTACTACTACTACTACTACTACTACTACCACTACTACCACTACTACTACTACTACTTCTACTACTACGTACACTGGGGCATCAACATCAGCTTCACCAACCGGATGTAGACTTTCAAACGCTCAAAGTAAACACATCACTATATACGGGTCGCGTCGTAATGAATGATGGTGGGGGTGACAGGTGGTGATGAATAGTGATGGTGGTGGCGGTGGGGATGGTAGACTGTTGTGGTAGCAGGTAACAGCAGATAGTAGAGGCAGTAGTAGTAGTAATGGGGGGCAGGCAGCGGGGTAGTGGCGGTGGTGGTATGGCGGTACTGATAGATAGGCAGGTGAATATCCAGCGTGGGTCGGGAATAGGTGATAACAACGAACACACAAAAGATAAATAAACAGCGAACCCCCGTAAACTGCGGCGTGATATTGGAGGTAACGGTGGGAAAGAATGGTGGATGGTAATTACAGTAGATTGGGGAGTGAAAGGGGGAAAAAGAATAAAAAAAAGAAAAAAAGGATAAACAGCGAGAACGAGAACGAGAACGAGAACGAGAACGAGAGAGAGAGAGAGAGAGAGAGAGAGAGAGAGAGAGAGAGAGAGAGAGAGAGAGAGAGAGAGAGAGAGAGAGAGAGAGACTTCTGGCACCCACTGCAGACAAGAAACAATGGCTACATGACCTAAATCCCAAGTTACGTCACCAGTGCCATCTATCCGCCTCTCAGTGCCATGGGAGAGTGCCAAGAGCGGTGAAAGTCCGTCAGGTGATTTATGGGAGTGCCGTCCATCGCGTGGGTGACCAGACGAGTGAAAAGGTGAGGATTTTATATAATTTTAGTATTGATAGACTGGATTTTATGCAAGTGAGTGAGTGAGTGCATTGTTGTGATAGATTAAAGTTGTGTGTATGTGTGTGTGTGTGTGTGTGTGTGTGTGTGTGTGTGTGTGTGTGTGTGTGTGTGTGTGTGTGTGTGTGTGTGTGTGTGTGTTTGACGAGTGAAAAGGTGAGTTTAATGTGTTTTTAGTACTGATAGAATGGAGTTTAGTAAGTGCATGAGTCAACGAATATGTACTTGTATGTTTTGATAAATTAATTAAGTTGTTTCTACGAATGTGTGTGTGTGTGTATGTGTGTGTGTGTGTGTGTGTGTGTGTGTGTGTGTGTGTGTGTGTGTGTGTGTGTGTGTGTGTGTGTGTGTGTGTGTGTGTTTTCTTTCTTTCGTTCCCTGAGTGACTGATGAAGGAGAGTAAGTAAGTAAGTAAGTAAGTAAGTAAGTAAGTAAGTAAGTAAGTAAGTAAGTAAGTAAGTAAGTAAGTAAGTAAGTAAGGAAGGAAGGAAGGAAGGAAGGAAGGAAGGAACGTAAGAAGGGAAGGAAAGTGAGACAGTGTTCGTGACAGTAATATTACATCC
>NC_087169.1:18846141-18896141 GCF_035594125.1 Scylla paramamosain
CTCTCTCTCTCTCTCTCTCTCTGTCCTACTTTCTCCTCACCGAACATTCTTTGAATTGTAACCCAAATCCTTCTTCTCCTTCTTCATCACATTTTTAAGGATTGTTCTTATTTTGCTTCTTATTTGCAACTTTTTTGTTTTCGTTCCACATTTTCTTGCCTCTATTTTTCATTTCTCGTTTTGTTCGTTCATTTTCCTTCTTCTTTTCAATTTTTCGTTACAGATTTCCCTCTTTCATTTCACGTTCTCATTCTTTCCACTGCATGTCTTTAGTTCGCAAAATCCTTCCTCCCCACCCCCTCTCCTTCCCTCTTCTCTCTCTCTCTCTCTCTCTCTCTCTCTCTCTCTCTCTCTCTCTCTCTCTCTCTCTCTCTCTCTCTCTGTCTTTCTCTCTTTCTCCTCCACACTTCTACGTCTTTCCTTGCATTTTTTCTACTTCTCATTCCTTCGCTGTCTCCAAGCACTCCTCTCATTCTTTTCATTCCCAAGCCTCGTACTCTTGTCTCTCCATTCCTTCATTCCTCTTCTCGCCCCTCTCACATTCCTCCAGGTTTCTCTTTCCCTCCCTTTCTCTACACATCCCTTCCTGGTCTATTCTTGCATTCCCAGACTTTCTCCCTCGCTGGTTCGCCCTTCAAAATCCCCCTGCTTGGCCTGGTTCTCCTCACTGCCATCCTTCCTTACCACTATTCTTGCTGGTTCTGCTTCTCTGCACTGTTTTTTTTTTCCTTTTTTTCTTCTTCCCTTTCCTTTCTTCCTTATTCCGCTATTCCACAGAACATCCTTTCCAGTGAAGTCGTATTTCTCTCTTCTTCTCTTAGTTCTTTTCTTTATTCCCTATACTTTATGCTCAAGTCGTCTTCAGTTTATCCTCTTCCCTTAGTCTCCCTTCTCGTCTTAGTTCTTTTCTTTATTCCTTTTACCTTTCAACATATCGTCTTCTTGCCTCAGTTTTCCCTTTCTCTCCTTCCTTTCTTTCTCAATTTTCTCCTTCAATTCGCTTCCTTTCTTGCCCTTTATTTTTGTTTTAATTACTTATTTCCATCTTCACAATCCTTCTTTTCTTACTTATTTTCGTTTTCACAATCCTTTTTTTCTGTTTCAATTTTCTGCTTATTCCTTCTTTTCTTGCTTTTTGTCTTAATTACTTCCTTCCCTTTTCACAATCCTGCCTTTCTTTCTCAATTTTCCCCTTTAATGCCTTTCCCTTCTTGTCCTAGTTTTCTTTTCCGCCCTTTTTTTCTTTCCACGGACCTTTCTTGACCTAGTTCATTCTTTCAATCCCTCTCTTTCTTACCTTAATCTTCACTCCCTTCCTTTCCCTTCCAGACATCCTTCCCTGCCTCAATCTTTTACTGCTTCACCTTGCCCTAACTCTCCTTCACTTCCTTCGCCTTACACAGCCTTCCTTTCAATGCCCAGTTCTTTTCTTTCACTGCCTCGCCTCCTCCAGCCATCCTTCTCCGCCCCC
Organism: Scylla paramamosain; assembly: GCF_035594125.1. NCBI lineage: Eukaryota > Metazoa > Arthropoda > Malacostraca > Decapoda > Portunidae > Scylla > Scylla paramamosain. Next base: position 18,847,613 of record NC_087169.1, read on the forward strand.
CGCCCAGCCTTTCCCCTCCTCGCCTTGCTAGTAAACCAAAACTCAAGCTACAAACAAAATAACTCAATGGGACTAATCCTTTGGGCGAGATTTACGGCGCAACTTTCTCCATCCAGCTTTCACGATTCGCTCAATCAACAGGTGGGTAGGACGTAGTAAAGTGAAGGCGAAGGTCAATTCTCTCTCTCTCTCTCTCTCTCTCTCTCTCTCTCTCTCTCTCTCTCTCTCTCTCTCTCTCTCTCTCTCTCTCTCTCTCTCTCTCTCTCTCTCTGTAATAAAGTGAAAAGGAGGTTAGTTCTTTCATTGTATCTTTCTTACTCTCTCTCTCTCTCTCTCTCTCTCTCTCTCGACAGGTAGCAGTGTAGACAGGTGAGGGATAACACCTGGTGGGCTATGTTGACAGGTGAAGCTTGAGAGTTAATTAGGTGCCATTAATTGCAGCCATCTGTCAGTGAGCCTCAGGTAACAATACATCATCGAGAGGCTAATTAGGAAACACAGGTGGATTTTAAACGTGAGAGAGAGAGAGAGAGAGAGAGAGAGAGAGAGAGAGAGAGAGAGAGAGAGAGAGAGAGAGAGAGAGAGAGAGAGAGAGAGAGAGAGAGAGAGAGAGAGAGAGAGAGAATATAAGAGACAGTTTTTTTTTTTTTTTTTTTTTTGTGTGTGTGTGTGTGTGTGTGTGTGTGTGTGTGTGTGTGTGTGTGTGTGTGTGTGTGTGTGTGGAAACTAGGTGTATTTTAAGCATGAGGAAGCAGGTCCATGGGGTTTAATGCATACCGGAAGGTAATGTGTGTGTGTGTGTGTGTGTGTGTGTGTGTGTGTGTGTGTGTGTGTGTGTGTGTGTGTGTGTGTGTGTGTGTGTGTGTGTGTGTGTGTGTGTGTGTGTGTGTGTGTGTGTGTGTGTGTGTGTGTGAGGAACATTTCAGCAATGCAAGGAAAATTAATTTCTATGCCATGAAGTGCGCGAGAGGTTGTGTCTTTGTTGCATGGGAGGAATGAATGACAGGATGAATGAACGAACGAACGAACGAACGAATGAATGAATGAATGAGTGAATGAACACACCATGGAAGGATTGAATGACTGAATAGTGAACTGGAGGAAAGGAAGGAAGGAAAGAAGGAAGGAAGGAAGGAAGGAAGAAAGGCAGGTAGGAAAGGGTATTACTGGATGTTACTGAATGAGAGAGAGGTAGGAATGACGGAGAGGGAGGGAGGGAGGGAGGGAGGGAGGGAGGGAGGGAGGGAGGGAGGGAGGGAAGAAGGGAGTGATATGGGCGAGGTGATACAGACAGGGAGTTCTAGACAGCAATACAGTGGAAGCTGCTTGGGACAGAGGCCGCGGCTGACCGATTCCCGATAACCGATACAGAAATGAGTTAGTGATAGAGGTTCGTCTCAGGGAGGAGGAGGAGGAGGAGGAGGAGGAGGAGGAGGAGGAGGAGGAGATGAGTGCCCCTCTCCTATCTCCCAGCATTCTCCCTCGTTGATATGAAGACGCCTGAAGCTATCCACTCCGCCTCACACACACACACACACACACACACACACACACACACACACACACACACACACACACACACACACACACCTCCACTAACACATATCTTACGGTTGTCCACGCATCGCCATTACGAAGGAAACTCAGTCCCTCTCTCTCTCTCTCTCTCTCTCTCTCTCTCTCTCTCTCTCTCTCTCTCTCTCTCTCTCTCTCTCTCAGGTGAGGTGTTACATTGATCCAGACACAACCACCTGTCCCCTACCAACTCCTTCCCTCCTTCCCTCCACTCTTTCTCTCATCGTCCCTTGCGTCCTTCACCTCTTTCCCCTTCTCTCCTTTCCCTCCTATCCTTTCCTCACATCTCTTACCCTCCTCCTCCTTCTCCCTCCCCATCCCCTTCTTATCTCCTCACACTTATGACCCCATTCTTTATACTTTGCTATCTCCTGCTTCTTATCCTTATCTGTCCCTATTACCTGTTTCTCTTTCACACCTGTCCCTATCAGTTATTTCTTGTTCTTCACACCTGTCCCTCACCTCACCTTCCCCTTGCACCTGTTCTGCATCACCTCCATCACCTACGCTGCTAATTACCACATCTGCCGCCTTCCTCTGTAGCAAAATGAAAGGGGAGAGAGAGAGGGAGGGAGAGAGAGGGATGGTGGAAGGGAGGGAGGGTAAAGTGTAAGGGGGTAAAGCAATAGTGGTCCATCAGACGCAGATGTCAACAATACAAACGGCCGCCATTTTGGAATCATGACGTCATTTCCTGCCTCGATTTCCCAAACACTGAGAAAAAATAAACGATGATAAGTAAAAATATGATCATAACACCCAGTCATTGTAAAAAAGTAAATAATAAGGTATAATAAATGATCACAATACATTACCTCATACAAATTTCACCCCCCCCGCGTCCTTTTTCCCTCTCACTCTCTCCGCCACGATAACACAAACACGACTACCAGTAATAATAATAACAACAATAATAAGGCAAAGTTGCGCCGCCTCGTGTATCTAATTACACTGAGAGTAGAACATTATTATACAGTCAACAGACGAGTACCATTGGTAGGGAGCATTTGTATGTTTGTCCATAATATTTGGTGAGTCAATGTTGGACTTGGGGCCTTGTCAACAGGAAGGGAAGGAGGGAAGAGGAAGGAGGAAGAGAGAAGAGGGAAGAGGGAAGGGGAGGAGGGAAGAGAAAGAGGGAAATGTAGGAGGAATACAGTGAGAAAGAGAAGGAGAAAGGGAAGGAGGAAAGAGGAAAACGGAAAGGGAGGGGAAATAGAGACGAGGGGAAAGGGAGATAGAGAGATAAAGGAAGAGGGAAAGGGGAGAGGAAGGGGAGAAGGAATACAGGGACGAGAGGAGAAGGAGATACAGAGGAGGGAAAGGAAACGGAAGAAATAGGTCAAGGAGGAGGAGGAGGAGGAGGAGGAGGAAGAGGAGGAGGAGGAGGAGGAGGAGGAGGAGGAGGAGGAGGAGGAGGAGGAGGAGGAGGAGGAGGAGGAGGAGGAGGAGGCGGCTGGCTGGGTGAACAAGTAAGATATATAAGGAAAGAAAAGGAGAAATATGAAGGAAAGGAAGCTGGAACAAGAGACAAAGATGATAAAGATGGGGAGGAAAAGGAGAGAGAGAGAGAGAGAGAGAGAGAGAGAGAGAGAGAGAGAGAGAGAGAGAGAGAGAGAGAGAGAGAGAGAGAGAGAGAGAGAGAGAGAGAGAGAGAGAGAGAGAGAGAGAGAGGGGCGAATAAAAAGGAAGATAGAGGGAATGAAAGAAATAACAAGGACGAAAGGGGGAAAGGGACATTGAGAGATGGAGGAAAAGGAAGGAAAATAAAGGGAAAAGAAATTAACTAAAAGGAAAGGAGGAATGAGGAAAATGAGAATAAGGATGAAGACGAGGATGATAAAGTGGCAGAGAGACGGAGAAACGAAGGAAAAAAAAAAAACGAAGAGGGAAGGGGAAGGAGATAAAGGGAAAACGGGGAAACGGAGAGAGAAAGGGAAGGAAATAAAAAAAAAAACAAGGAGGAAGAAGTATGGAAATAAGAAAGAAAACGAAGATAAAATGGCAGAGACAGAAACGAAGGAAAACGGGAAACAAACAGGAGGGAAAGGGAAGGAGACATAGGGAAAGGAGAAGGAGGGAGGAGACAAAGGGAAGGAAAGCTGGTGAAGGATAGGGAGGAGGAGAGACCAAGTTAATCCTGCCGGAGAGATGAGAAAGGGTGAAACAGTAGGCTGAAGAGGCTTACATTGCGGCCTGTATCTCTTATGGCATTCTCTCTCTCTCTCTCTCTCTCTCTCTCTCTCTCTCTCTCTCTCTCTCTCTCTCTCTCTCTCTCTCTCTCTCTCTCTGGTTCGTTAACTTAATATAGCAGGAATAATTGTGTTAAAAGTTTCCCTCGTCTAACATGTCTTTACCTGTCCAAACCTGCTCCACACCTTGAAACATAATTCATTAGCTGCCTTCACCTACACACCTGCACTAACTTTCTATACATACACTTATAAAACAAGGATTCACATACAACGTTTACTCTTTTATACAAGCAGATACAAGTAATTAGACCCCCCCCCACACACACACACACACACCTGGTCTTATTCACTACCTGTCTACCATACCTACATTTCGATAGTAAATTCTTATATATGAAAAACAAACCTACCTGCACTCACACCTGACTATACTACACCTGAGCCTCGTTTTCTCACTTCTGTTCAGGTCGTGAAATCTTACTTGGTTATTTATATACCTGGCCATTTCTCTCTCTCTTACCTGAATTCACCTTTATATCACTTTCAATTTAGTCTATGTCACTTTCAATTTAGTCTATGTCACAGTTGGTTAATATTTTTTTCTCCTTTTATATTTGTCCCATCAATAGACTGATGCCTGGTAAAATGTAGATAATTATAAGCTCTATGTAACTCTATGTAATTCTGAAAGGATGGGAATATACTATGAATTTATTAACTTATCTACACACCTTTACTACCTTCTCCCAATACCTGAACCTTATAAAACCGTCTATACACCTGTTTTCAATTAGTCTATACGGTTGGTTACGGATCCGGTAGATTGCCTCACTTAACCGTACTTATCACGTCTCCTGTACCCATTCACACACATCCTCCCTATATCTGAACCTTAAGAAACACGTCTACGTATCCGTTTTCAATTAGCCTAGATGGTTGGTTACTTATCCGGTACATTGCCTCAGTTAACCGTACTTAAACCCAACATACTCACACTTCCTCACATTCACACGTTCTTTAACACACCTGCAGCTCCTTCCCGCATCCCCAACACCGCCCACACTCGTTCCCAACCCCTTAATTGAGCCTCCACGTTGCTGTGCTTGTAATAATATTGGTGTTGGAACCTTTAAATTCTCCCCTGAAGGCGCTTAAAACTTTTTTTCTTCTTTACAAACCTTAGACAGAAGTTCAATACCAATATCCTTTACTTTTTTTTTTTTTACCTTTTTTTATCTTGTTCTTTTCTTCCCTCTCTTTCATCCCTCTCTTGGTAAAGGAGGAGGAGTAGGAGGAGGAAAGAGGATGGAGGCTAAAGAAGAGCTAAAAGGTGCACGAGAAAGTGAGGAGGAGGAGGAGGAGGAGGAGGAGGAGGAGGAGGAGGAGGAGGAGGAGGAGGAGGACGAGGAGGAGGAGGAGGAGAAGTTGCGTGAAAGTGAAGGAAAAAAATAAAAAAGGGGGAAAATGATGAAACACAAGAAAGAGAGGGATATGAGAGGTGAAGGGAGAGGAAGAGAAAGGCGCAGTGAGGTGGAGGAGGAAATGAGAAAGGGCCATCGGGAGAAAAAGAAGAAAGACAGACGGGAAAACTACAAAAGGAAAAGAAGAGAAGTAAAGGAAAACAAGAAGAAAATAAGTACACATATAGGTGAAGAAAACAGAATGAGGGAAGAGAAGGAGACGGAAGAAACGGAGTGGAAAAAAGGAAGGGAAGAAAGGAAGAGAGGAAGAGAGGAAGATGATGATTTGGTGCCCATGAATTGAAGGACAAAGCGGAATCATTAGGCAACCCACAGAAAGACCTTCCAAAGACCTTCCAAGAAATCCCCCTTCACTTAGTACATACATAGATAAATACTGTCTTGTTATACGGCACGAGGAGGAGGAGGAGGAGGAGGAGGAGGAGGAGGAGGAGGAGGAGGAGGAGGAGGATTGGCAAGTGATGGTTCTTTTTCATCTCTCTCTCTCTCTCTCTCTCTCTCTCTCTCTCTCTCTCTCTCTCTCTCTCTCTCTCTCTCTCTCTCTCTCTCTCTCTCGCGTTTCAGAATGCTATCATTGGTGTTGCCTCATACATGTTCATTATTGGAGTTTTTTCATCTTCTCTTTTTATATTTACAGTCCGCGAGGCTTCCAGATGTATATTTAAATAAGTCCTCGCCGCTCCTCCTTCTCCTCCTCCTCCTCCTCTTCCTCATTACCACCGCACATATGTTCCTCCTCTTCCTCCTCGTCCTCCTCCTACTCTTTCTAACTTCCACACGAATTTGCTATCCTCCTCCTCTTCTTCCTCCTTCTCAGCCACCCATGTCCTTCCTTTCCTCCTTATTTGCACTCTCCTCTTCCTCCTCCTCCTCCTCCTCCTCTCATCTGTTTTTTTTTTTACCTCCTTACAACTTTCCTCCTTCAATTCCTACATCCTCCTTCTCCTGTTCCCTTTTCCACTTGCCTTCTCCTTTATTTACTGCGCGTCTTCCGCTCTTCCTTCCTCGTATTCCTCCATTTTCACCTTTCCTCTTCCTCCTCCTCCTTCTCCTCCTCCTCCTCCTCCTCACGCATCACACGCCCAATAACCAATGTAAATAAATGGGTTCAGTGGGCAGTTACTCCTCTTCCTCTTCCTCTTCTTCCTCTTCCTCCTCCTCCTCCCCACTAATGTTGGACGTGACCAGCACGACGCCAACTTACCTCCCTCTCTTCCTCTCCTCCTCTCTCTCTCCCTCTCCCTTCTCCCCGTCTCCTCTGCCTCTCTTTTCTCACACCATGACATCCTAATCTCACTTGCCTGACTTCACTTTTCCACCCCTTTCTTCCATTTTCTTTCTTAAGCCTTCCTTCTTTATCCTCAGGTTCACTCTCCCCTCTTCTCTGAAACGGCGCTTTTCTTTTGTTTTTTTTGTTCCTTCCTTTCTTCTTTTCTCGTCATTTCCTTGTTCTTGTTTCCAGAGATGGTAGTGTCTCCTTCCTTTCCTTTCCTTTCCTTTCCTTTCCTTCCTTCCTTCCTTCATCTCTCCCTTTTTGCTTTCACTCAATTCCCTCATCCCTCCCTCCCTCCCTCTCTCTCTACCCTTCTTCCGACTTACATTATCAAATTTTTCCTTCATCCCTTTCCTCCCTCATCCTCTGTCATGCATCACTTGCCTTCTCCTCCTCGCTGATGCAAAGAGCTAAGTGGTCCCGCTCACGTTCCGTTTTCTGTGAACGAGATGGCTTCCCGTTTTCTTTAAGGTCCCCGTCAGGAGGGATTTAATGACATGGAAAGGGGGAGGAAGAAAACGTACCTGATGACACAGTTTACGTGTTACCTATCGGGAGAGAGAGAGAGAGAGAGAGAGAGAGAGAGAGAGAGAGAGAGAGAGAGAGAGAGAGAGAGAGAGAGAGAGAGAGAGAGAGACTTCCCATACAGATGTCAGCGTCAGGAAAGCGTCCCACACAATACCTACGTGGGGTGCCTACTAACACAAAAGACACACACACACACACACACACACACACACACACACACACACACACACACACACACACACACACGGAGAGATCTGAATGCGATATTATTTTTTTTGTTCCGCCGCGTCTTCCCCTCAGTTCCCAGCGTTGGAGGAGGAGGAGGAGGAGGAGGAGGAGGAGGAGGAGGAGGAGGAGGCTTGGGCAAAGGACATTCTGCTTTAATAACTCAACCCCCTCATCTGTCAGCCATCCCCAGCCCGCTTCACTCTGGCTCTCTCTCTCTCTCTCTCTCTCTCTCTCTCTCTCTCTCTCTCTCTCTCTCTCTCTCTCTCTCTCTCTCTCTCTCTACCTACCTACCTACCTCTCACTCTCCTTTCTCCACCATGAGCTAGCTGCATTCGACTTTAAGCACCCCCCCTCTCTCTCTCTCTCTCTCTCTCTCTCTCTCTCTCACTGGACTAAGCCGCCTCGCCACTCGCTCAACACTCAGCTAAATGATCAAATAATTCTGGTCATCAGTTGCCTGGAGTTTCGCAGGTCTAGCTATCACCTCCATTAAGGTAATAATGTTCCAATCAACAGGTGAGTTACGGGGATAGGCGCACCTTTCATGGAGGCATCAGTTTTTAAGTGACGTCGGTATAGTGAGTTTAATAAGTAAACTAGTACGTGGCATGGTCAGGTACGCCAGGTGAAATAAGGTTACTAGGTGAAGTACATGGTGTTAAGTGTTGAGTTTTTGATGAACAGGTTGCGTGTTTGTCACCTGGCTATGAGGGCAAGGTAAGGTTAATAGGTGAAGTGAGGGTGGATATTAAATGTAGTTTCAGGATATTGAGTAAAGTGACAAGCCACGTGGAATGGTTACTAGGTGAGGTGCAAGTCACTAATTCAGTCCCAGGTAACTAGATGGCGCTCCTGTCACCTCGTAAAGAGACAAGGTAGGTACAAGGGACATCTTTTGCGGCTGAAACTCACATCACCAGGTAAGTGAATGCAATGAGGCAATTCGGTAAATTCCCGCCAGTCTCGCTTCAGGTAAACAGGAGGAGGGTGGGTCACCTGACGCAGAGCAGATTCCACATTCCACGGACACACGGTACAGGGAACGTCCTCATGAATACCAGAGGCCAACACAAGACGCCGCAGCAGACGACAAAACCACAACACAAAGGAGTGACAGGCCTTCCCCCCGATATCCGCCCTGACACTTCATCCGCCATTCCCTCGAGGCCTCACATACACACACATCCCTGCACCGCCACCGCCGCACACCAGCCAGCACTCCACTAAGCCAACAAAGCCACAGGGAGCATTCCACAGCTCACCGAACGTTCCTCAAATATTCCTGACTCAGTGTATTTTCCCTGAGGTGACTCTACGTTGCTTGCCAAGGTCATATGGTGAGGTCGTGTTCTCCAGTAGGTGTTGTGTGTGTTACTCGAGTTCCCAAGGGTGTTTACATGGCTGCAGTGATGGTTTAACGCCGCGAAAAGGAAAAACACACACTCAATATGACACTAACCACATATACACTCATATGGCGTATTGTGTATGTTATTTGAGTTTTCTAGGGTGTTTTTATGAATGCAATCGTGACATGACAGTGAGTTTAAACCGCGAAGGGGTAAATACACCCACGAGAATCTAACACTAACACCATAATCACTCAAATATAATGTGTAGTGTATGTTATTTGAATTTTCAAGGATGTTTTCAAGAGTACAGTGACAATTTAACAGACAGTTTAAACCGCCAGATGGTAAATACACCCATGAAAACCTGGCACTGACATATACACTCAAAAACGGTGTGTAGTGCATGTCATTTGAGGTTCAAGGTGTCTTCATGATTGCTGTGATAGTTTTACACGAAACCTACACCACCAGAGGGGAACAAAATAAGAAAAACGATCAATAACTAACACCAACACCAAATACACCATTAAAACCCAAATAACCCAGTAACCCAGAAATCCACAATCCTTCAGAATAACATCCCTAGACACCCATCTCACGTACACATACCTTGGTCGTGGGCGTGGCGGTCGCGGGCGTGGGTGAGAGGCAGTGGGTTCTCCGTCAGTAGCCGGTAGTAACCCTGCAGCACCAGCACCAGCTCCTCGGCGTCCCGCTCCTCCAGACTCAGCAACAGGTTCTGGAACGAGGAAAAAAGCAACATCAACAAGGAGATCAGGAAACGTGCACAAGCCGGAAAAAGATACTGACAAGAGGGATTGGGAACGAGAGAGAGAGAGAGAGAGAGAGAGAGAGAGAGAGAGAGAGAGAGAGAGAGAGAGAGAGAGAGAGAGAGAGAGAGAGAGAGAGAGAGAGAGAGAGAGAGAGAGAGAGAGAGAGAGAGAGAGAGATGCAATCCTAATACAATAATGAGAGAACAAAACAGAACAAAGCCATTAAGTAAATGAATAAAATGAGGGAACAGTGAGTGGCAGTGAGTGAAATGGTTAAGGTCACGGTATAATACTGCAGTCGCAGGGAAGAGAGGATCAGTAAGGTCACGACAGGCAGCGAGGCGTTTAAGGTCATAAAAAGGATCACAGGAAAGGGAGGCTGTGGTAATAGTTGGTCCGCCAGGAGAGAGAAAAAATGAGGTTTGTTTAAATGAATAGATTAGGGGGAAATAAATAGCCAAGTGGGAAAGAGGGGGAAGGGGGTATGTTAGCAGGGGGATGGAAATAGCAGGAGATATTCTGGTGTTGTGAACAGATAATTACGCTAAACTAGTTACCATAATGGGATAATTCGTGATATTACTGGGGAAAAATAAGATAATTCGCGTTCATAAAAGAGAGAAAAATACATACACGTTAAAAAATAAAGAACAATATCGTCTGAAAAAAAGAAAAAAGCACGTGAAATTAAAAGGAAAAAAAAACCTTGGAAAATGTAATGATCTGACTGGAAATAAAAAGTAAAATTTGTGATAAAAGAGTCAAAAACATAAACAAAGAATAACATCTGAAAAAAAAACTTACGTGAAGAAATAAAACGAAAAAAAAAGACTGGAAAAAAAACAATGACCTAAGTGGAAATAAAAGTATAATTTGTGAAAAAAAAAAAAAAAATGGAGGAAAAAAAAAGATAACACATACTCATAAAGAAAGATGCAAAGGACACTACGCCGAAATCATGACGTAAAAATAGACATAATAACGACGGAAATTTCAGAACCACACGACCAGCAACGTGAATCACAGCGAGAACCAGCGACGGGGAGGCAAAAATAGGACGTGATCATAAAGAGGGAAAAATAAAAACAGTAAAGGAAAACAATGCCGCCCAAAAACGATGCCGTAAAAATGGAAAAAAGAAAAAAGAAAAACTAAACGCACACACACACACACTCACACACATACAGAACAAACATAACATAGCTACACACAACGAAACACTAATAGTAACTTTAAAGACGAGATAACACGGGCCGGAAAGCAAACTATCGATAAATGGAAATAAAAAAAACAAGAAGGGGGCGGGGAAAGTGAAGTAAAAACAAGTCAGGTATTTACGGAAACTTAAACAAAACAGACACGGGGAAAAAAGCGAAATGAAAGGAAAATATGAAATAAAAACAGAAAAAAATAGGAAGAACTACAGACAACACAAAGAAAACAACAAAAAAATAGAAAAAAAGAAGGAAAACTAAAAACAAATCAGATTAACCATTAAAAAAACAAACGACACGATAAACAAAACACAGAAAATCAAAACCAGACCACTAACCAGACCGACAATGAAACCAAGAGACAGGCAAGTTCCAAAACACGGCTGAACAATTCGACAAACAGAAGCAGAGTAAAGGAAAGACACACAACCGAGTAACTCCCTTTCATCCTCAAGAGCTCTCAAGACGGCGGCGCAGGGAAGTGAGGCAAGGCTTGACAGAGGAACACCGAGAAGCGCCGACAAGGGGAATCTATAAAATGCAACGTAACTCCAATATTGTCCGCGCCAGGGAACACAGCGGAAGGAAAAATACGCTGCTATATAAATGAAAATAAAAGGTACAGACATAAATGACAGCGAGACGTCTCCTCCTCAAAATATGTACGTACGAGACGGGCATTCCGCCGCCTACATTGAGGGTGAACGATGTCATACTTACAAGCCAGACGTCCTACATAACAGCGCCGGAAATAACGAGCATCTGAAGTCTGTCTTGAGTTCTTACCTGGTTTGTTTGGTTACGTAAAGAATGTGACAGGTAAAATATTTGAGATTATTATTTTTTTTTTGTGCTATGAATGATGTTTACTTTTTAGAATATTGTGGGCCATTGATTTTTTTTGGGAGCTATAAATGTTTTTTTTCTACATTTTTATCTGTAAACCCGTAAATAATAATAATAATAATAATAATAATAATAATAATAATAATAATAATAATAATAATAATAATAATAATAAAAACATTTCATAACATTTTTTGTTTTTGTTCTTAGGGAGAAGTTTATTTTTACGTTTTTACCAGTGTATTCGTTTACGTAAAGAATAACAGGTAAAATATTTAAACACTTTATCTCTTGCGTTATCTATGAAGTCTTTGTATATTTTAACTCCTCTGTAAAAAAAAAAAAAGATAGCAGGTAAAACATTTCAGGATATTTATTTTCTCGCTTTATCTATGAAGTCTTCCTACATTTTTACCTGTCTGTTTGGTTTCGTAAAGAATGGCACGTAAAAACACACCCAAACATTTATTTCCCGTGTTATCTATGAAGTCTTTCTATTTAACCTGTTTTCCTCACCTACGTAAAAATAAATAAATAAATAAAACACACGCAAAGCTATTAATTTCACGATATCTATCTCGTGTGTAGCGTAAGAAGATTTCCTACAATTTTTACCTGTCTCATCTCGTTACATAACAAGAAATAACACGTAACAACATCTGGGAACATCTATCTCTCGTGTAATCTAATCCAGCGTCCTCTCAGACCCGTTTTTCTTCATGCTAAGGACGAGAGGAGCACAGCGATAAGGTATATGTAATTTTTTTTTCTACCAAGTTTACTAAGGAGACGAACGCAGCAATATTCTCATCTCATAAGGTACGCCGGGGTCTCGACAAACACAGGTCGCCTTCGTCTTCTCTCAGACAAACGAGTAACGAAGAGAAAATGCTATACGCTGTTGTATTTCCTCATATCCCACTTGGTTTTTCCTTTTTGGTGTGTGTGTGTGTGTGTATCCGCAATGGAGGTGATATTTTGTAAGCGAGAGAGAGAGAGAGAGAGAGAGAGAGAGAGAGAGAGAGAGAGAGAGAGAGAGAGAGAGAGAGAGAGAGAGAGAGAGAGAGAGAGAGAGAGAGTGTGTGGAGGTATAAAAAAAAATGCAGAAATGCTTTCCTTTAATTCTTTTCCCCTGCAAGTCTCGTGTGTTGCTTCTACGACGTGGCATTTATATTTTCTAAGGTCACGGCACACTATTTCTTCATTGCACGTGCGCCGGGGACCCTAAGCCGCCTCCTGAGGTCGCTTAGTGGCTTAATAAATGGTGCGATACGTGCGTGATGATGACGGTGGTGGTGGTGGTGATGGTGGTGGTGGTGGGTGATATTAGTGGTGATAGTGGAAGCGCGATGGTGGTGATGGTGGTTGGCGGATTAGCGTAAGGAAGTGACGGCCGTGTGTGTGTGTCTGTGTGTGTGTGGTTTGGTGGTGTTAGGCGTGGTGATGGTGGTGGTGAATATCTGTTTACATGCGGCGTGTTTGTAGAGAGGAACATCCTCAGTAATGATTGCAATGTGCTGGAGCTGGAAATGGACGGGGAGAGGAGAGCAGAGGAGAGCAGAGGAGAGAAGGGAAATCAAAATAGAAACAGAGTAGATAGGAAGGGAGAGGAAGGGAAGAGGAGAAAAAAGGAAAGGAGAATAGAGAGATATAGGGTAGATAGGGTGTAAGGTAAGAATGGACGGGGAGAGAGAGAGAGAGAGAGAGAGAGAGAGAGAGAGAGAGAGAGAGAGAGAGAGAGAGAGAGAGAGAGAGAGAGAGAGAGAGAGAGAGAGACTCGGAACAATTTAGCCAGCGATATGGAAACTAAACACAAAAGTCTTGACATCAAACACAAGGTGCAAAAGCGTAAAAAGAATAACACACACACACACACACACACACACACACACACACACACACACACACACACACACACACACACACACACTGACGTATCTGTAGTGGAAGAGAAGACAAAAAAGAGCTAAACCCTTCCATACTTGTATCCTCTTTCCTCCTCCTCCTCTTCCTCTTACTCCTCCGCCTCCTCTTTCCCCTTTAACCCCCAGCTGACTTCAGGAAACCCCAAGATCCTCCTCCCTTCTCTTCCTTCTTTCCTCTTACTATCTTCACTCCTCCTTCCCTTCCTTCCTTTGCAGAAATCCCTCCCTTGAGGCACCGCGAGGGGGAGAGAGTCGCCCGCAGCAAGACTTCGGGGGCGTGAAGAAGAGGAGGAGGAGGAGGAGGAGGAGGAGGAGGAGGAGGATAACAGGGGGACACATACAGAGAGAGAGAGAGAGAGAGAGAGAGAGAGAGAGAGAGAGAGAGAGAGAGAGAGAGAGAGAGAGAGAGAGAGAGAGAGAGAGAGAGAGAGAGAGAGAGAGAGAGAGAGAGAGGAAAAGGAAGGAAAATTAGTAACTCAGCGAATAATAGAAGTAAGAATGGATCAAAAGAAGGAAAAAAAGATTCCTTCAGAGAGAGAGAGAGAGAGAGAGAGAGAGAGAGAGAGAGAGAGAGAGAGAGAGAGAGAGAGAGAGAGAGAGAGAGAGAGAGAGGACAATGTAATAAAAGAAGAGAGGAGGAAAGGAAGGAAGCCAGTATCCCTCCCTTTTATCTCTCCTAATCCTTCCCTTGTCGTGTTATGGACAGTATCTGGAGGGCCCGACATGCCAGGCTTTACTCGGCCCAGGGTGACACAGGCGGACCGGGTTACGCCTCACTAAGTTCGGCCCCTCTCACTTGAGCCCCGAGTTAGCTAAGTTACCCCGCAATATAAGCCGAATTAACGCCGGGTCGAAGGCTCTGTAATGGTATTAGAAGAGGAGCACTTCGCCCGTGACCAAGATGTCTCTCCCTCCCTGCCTGGCTGTATGAGTGTGAGTGTGTGCGAGAGAGAGAGAGAGAGAGAGAGAGAGAGAGAGAGAGAGAGAGAGAGAGAGAGAGAGAGAGAGAGAGAGAGAGAGAGAGAGAGAGAGAGAGAGAGAGAGAGAGAGAGAGAGAGAGAGAGAGAGAGAGCATATTTGTTTATTTCTTTACGTACTACCAAAATAAAAACATTGATTCTGTGTTGATTCGTTTGCCTTCATGGAAAGTTAAATGAATAAAAATAAGAAAAATGAGAAAATTCGTGGAAAAAAGTACGATTATTGCAAGAAATAAACTTAATTTAAAGAAAACAAAATGAAAATATCAACTGAACGTTATTTTTTCTCTTTACTGAAATTTATATAAAATAAGAGGGGAAAACATGGAAGAAAGTACGATTATTGCAAAGAAAAAACAAGAACAACAACCCAATTCGCAGAAAAGGAAAGGGAGTGAAAGTGAAAATAGAAAAATAAGCAAACAAAGGAACATTCAATGGCTGAAGGGGCTCAACAAACGCACAGAAGGAAGGAAATAATACAGATGCGAAAACAACTAAATTCAAAGACGGAGGAGCAGCTACAGGGAAAACTTAGAACAAAAGAGGGAGAGACTGAGACACAGAGAACCCCGAAAGGCGAAACAGAGCAATGGGCCACGACTCCTACAGGCATTCTCCCCCTGTCACCTTCACGTTCCTTCACGCACACCAATCTTCCCTTTTCACGTCACGGGGGGCAGGCAGACGCAGGGTACAGTTTCAAGATTCACAGGTAAGAGTGACGTCACCTAACCTGTCACATGGGAATAAATTAAAGCCACAAATGTAAGTCGTATTCACCTGTCCATCCTTCCCTTTAACTTACGACACACCTGACACACCTGACGTGAATTGCAAAGGTGAAAAAGTGTGGTGAAGCATTTGGTGTTATTTTAGTCTTGTATTATCAGAAAAAGATACCATCCCTGAGTGCTTTGATGTCCCTGGGATGAATTTCAGGGCTCCAAGGTCACTCTCTAACAGCAAGAGGAGATTCAAAAGCCAAGTTAACACAGTATCAAAATCCATGACCTATTTTCTCCATGGAAGGTCACCGGGATTATTAGGTCATGGGAGACGTGACCCAGGCAGGCGCTGGTCAGGTCATTAGACGCTTTCTTCTTAATGAAGTCAGCGGGGAGAGAGAAAAAAATGGCCTAATGATCTTCCCCAGCAGGTAGCTCAGCGGGAATGGAATTACTGGCGGCACTTTTACCTGGACTGCGAGTGTGTACCGTTTACCTGCGACGCTGATTAAGCTTTCAATGTGATTATGTTCCAGTTTACTTGATTACCAAACACTGCTGCTATTAACATCGCTGGCATGCTCTGTCTCTCCGCCATCACTCCTCCAGTAATCACTACCTTGAACACACACACACACACACACGCACACAATACGATCACGCCTCAATGCCTCCTCCTCCTATTCCTCCTCCTTGCCCTCGTCGCCCTAGTCCTCCAGCAGCAAACATGACAATAGGCTCCCCTCCCTCTTTCCCCTCGCCTCGCCAGCACGAGTCACCGCGGCCAGAAGGTGCGCGGCTGCTTGGAATAATGCCAATATAAGTTGGGGTGGAATGGACCAACCCAAACCTTGTCCTGTCGCTTCCCTGATGGCCGGAAACATTTGGAGGGTCCTTCGCCACTGTTGTAAACATATACTCTCTCTCTCTCTCTCTCTCTCTCTCTCTCTCTCTCTCTCTCTCTCTCTCTCTCTCTCTCTCTCTCTCTCTCTCTCCCTCTGGCTTTATCTTATTACTTGTCTTTATTTTTCCTTTTAAGGTGTTTCTAAATCTCACACCTCCACTTCCTACACTTCTTCCTATTCCTTTTCCACTCTCTCTCCTCTCTCCTCCTCCTCGCAGCCTCACACCCTTGCATGGCGCCGCCCCATCAGGAAGGCAAGGGCAGAGGTGTAATAAATAAGGAGCAGAGCAGCGTTCAGTCCTACATCCTCTCACGCTCTCCAGCCACACTCCCACGGTGCATTTTATTTACCTGCCTGGCGTGTGTGTGTATGTGCGTCCGACAGCAAGAAAGAGGGGGAGAGAGACACAGAGGGAGAGAAGGGGGAGAGGGAAAGACGGGCATCAAATCTACACAAACCAGCCAAACGCATCCTCATCTTACACCTCTTAACAGACACTCCCTTCTCCACGCCTCTCTCTCCCTCCAGTGTGTATACAAGGTGGGAGAAACACAAGACACTGTTGCATAAGCTCGAGTGTTGTCCTCGCAGGGTGTTCGTCGGCCTCGTGTTCCTCCTGCCACTCCTCCTTGATTAGCTGCAGCCTCGCCTTTATTGTGTCCACTCCTGTGTCCACCTCATCTGCTTCTGACAGCCCCGGCACACCTGATTGCTTCTGATGCTAACGCTCTGATCTGCTAAGGCGCGACGTGTTCCTGTTATAGTTCTCGTTATTGCCTCTGATTCTGATGCTCTGATCCACTAAGGCGTCACATATTCCACCTAGTCATCGTTATTACTTGCAAACACACACAAACACACTCACAGAGACACACACACATGTACACACAAGGGAATAGCACACAGGCAGAAGCTCAGGATGAACAAAAGAACATATTATATTCCCTGACAAGCGGCCCCCTTTTTTTTTTCAGCTGAGACAAAGACTTGGTTTGTACGAGCGTGGCAGTGAAGGAACGGAAGACCGGGCCGCGCAGGGAGGCAGAGAAATGCAAAGAAATGTTTAGGGAAGAGAGAATATGGTGCCTTTCCGTCTCCTTCTCTCTCTCTCTCTCTCTTTCTCCAGACCTTCCTTCTATTCGGCGTAACAGCACAAGAAGACAATGAGAAACCTCGCTGATGGAAAGGAAGGAAGAGGAGGAAAGGAGGGAAGGCAGGTAAGTAGGAAGGGAGAGAGGAGGGAAGGGAAGGTGTGGGTAGGTAGGAAGGAGGGAGAGGAGAGCATGAGAGAGAAAGGAGAGGAAGAAAGAGCGTCCCCAGACACGTGGAGGATGTCTCCCTTGGGTTAAGCCACCACCACCACCACTACCGAGGGAGGGAGAGGGCGGGAGAGTGAGGGAGAGCGAGGGAGAGAGGGTGAGAGGCGGCCACGGGTGTTAAAGGTGCCGTCTGAGGTGTGAGGTTGGCTGTTTCTTTAGTTAGTTCTGATGGTTCTGCTTCTTCTCCTTCCTTCCTCCTTCTCCTTCTCTCTCCTCCATTTCAACTTGCTTAATCCTCTCTCTCTTCCTCTTGGTTCTCTTTTTCTTTTTTTTTTATCCTCCACCTCATGTCTTTTTATCTACGAATCGCTTTTCTTGCTCTCTGTCTCTGTCTGCGAGCGACATACCGAGAGAGTCTGAACTGCCTCAGTGGGCTTTAAGATTGCATTTATCTAGTTCGTCTAATTCCTGCTGAGAGATAGATAGATAGATAGATAGATAGATAGATAGATAGATAGATAGATAGAGATAGATAGATAGATAGAGAGAGAGAGAGAGAGAGAGAGAGAGAGAGAGAGAGAGAGAGAGAGAGAGAGAGAGAGAGAGAGAGAGAGAGAGAGAGAGAGAGAGAGAGCAGAAAAAGCTACAAAAAGTGATATATTCTTTGGACGTCAATCCAGAGGGAAAATTTCTCGACACTAGAAGTTTGACAAAGAACCAAAAGCCAGTCACTCTGAAGGAAGATAGTGACCAACTTTGGCGAAGGGACGGAGGCAGGAGGAAAGGCAGCCAGCGGGAAGGACTTTGCCTCACCTGTCATTCTTAAGGGGGAGAAAGAATGGGAAAAAAAGAGGGTAGGGGGAAGGAGTAGGAGTAAGAGGAGAGCAGAGGTCGTAGTCACCTTTAGGGTCGTTAATGGGGACAAAGCCTTACCCCGTTGTCGTCGTGACCCGTTGAGGTGGTGTGGAGAGGCTGCAGATAGTTGTTGTTGTCGTACGAGGTTGTGTTCGTGGAGGTCAAGCTGTTGTCATAGGTAATAGTGTTATGACTGTAGTTGTTGTTGTTGAGGCTGTTGTAGTAGTTGCTGGTGGCGGTGGCGGGTGACGAGGCTGTGGTGTTGTAGTGGTTGTTGATGATGCAGCCGGTGGTGGTGTTGGCGGAGGTGCTGCTCGAGTAGTTGTAGTACTTGTTGTCGTATGGAGTGGTGATGAGATGGTAGCCGAGGTTGTCATAAGCGAGGGGCCCCGCGCTGTAGGTGACGGTGTCGTAGTATCCGGGGCAATACTCCACGGGCACCAGATCTTCCTCTTCGTCACACTGAAGGAGCCGCAGCGCCTCCTCCTCCTCCTCCCGCAGTTCCTCCGCCACCGTGACCAGCGTGCCATCGGATCGCACCTGGCACCCATCAGAGGTTAGCAGGGTGCCATCAGACGTCACCAAAGTACCATCTGGGGTCAACAGGTCACCGTCTGGGGTCACATAGACTGGCTTAGCCTTTCGGGGGCACTGTAAGAGGCCGCTGAGGAGAGGGTCATCCTCGCCGGGGTAGTGAGGATGCCCGCTGGCCCGTAGATCCTCCTCCAGAAGGGATACACTAAGCTCCCCGTCGGCAGTCACCACCATAGGGAAGGAGCCGTCGGAGGGAGGCAGTCCGGGGCGCGAGGCGAGTCCTCCCAGGGGCAGGGGAGCCTCGCAGGGGGTACAGAGGCCGCAAAGAGCTCCCAGCATGGCCGCAGCCTCGCCCGTGCCGCTCTACCGCACGGCACGCACACACACACGCACTCTCGAGGGGAACCTTAAGCCTGTTGTGACACCAAACTCGCTCTAATGAATTCACAGCCAACGGCTCTCCCAGCACACTTACTTTCGCTAGGCCCTCTCCCTCTCCCTCCTCCCTCTCCCGCTACGTCTTTCCCTGCGTCCTTCCCGAGGTACATCTCTCTCTCTCTCTCTCTCTCTCTCTCTCTCTCTCTCTCTCTCTCTCTCTCTCTCTCTCTCTCTCTCTCTCTCTCTCTCTCTCTCTCTCTCTCTCTCTCTCTCTCTCTCTCTCTCTCTCTCTCAATATAGGCAATAGTCACAAGCAAATCCACACGTAATCACAACTCCTCTACCGCCAAATTCACGTCTCCCTCCCTCCCTCTCTCTCCCTGTCTGCTTCTCTCCCTCCCTCTCTCCCTCTCCCTGACATCACCGCCAGGTAGACTTCACCTTTACAGGGCAATTAATTAAGCACATATGAGCACACGGTACACCCTCCCTCCCCCTTACTCCCACACATCACCCTCTGTACATGCTCCCCCAGTGCATTACGGTTCAACGCAACGAACGCTACACAAATTAATTACATTCAAGTAACACTGTAATTCATGCATTCCCCGAGGGGCGCGTGTGTTTATGACGTGTTTAGTCTTTTGTCTGTAATGAGTTTGGCGGTGACGAGCGACGCGGAGATGATGCGGAGGGAGCGGCGAGGCTGATAGGTACCGATAGGACACGATGTAGAGATAACGGGATAGAAAACCGCGAATGGATAATGAGAAAGGTGTAGTAAAGGTGGAAAAAAAGGGACAAAGCTGAGATAAGCGATAGAACACGATGTATGGATAACAGGGAATAAAAAAGATAGAAAACCGTGTATGGATAATGAGATAAGCGATGCGTGGATGATAAAAGGATGTGTTGTAACTAGAGGAGACAGAAAACCATTGAAATATAGAGGCGAATTAAGGGAGCTAAAGTTTCAAGGGATAAGAGTTAATGGGTGCAGGTGGAGGCGTGAGGGATGTGGTGTGATGGTGAAAAGGAAAGGTAAATACAGGTGCTAGGGGTTTCAGGGTTAAGATAAGAGTTGAGTGGAGCAGGTGGAGGCGTGAGGGATGTGGAGGTGTGATGGGATGGTGGAGGAAGGCGAGGCAAATACAGGTCATGAAGCAACGTTCTTGTGGGCAACATCTGGCGAGATACGAGCGTCACTTGTTAAATATTACATTGAAGCCGAGCGTGTGTGGGGAACGAAGAAAGTGGTGTCCGTCTCTCTCTCTCTCTCTCTCTCTCTCTCTCTCTCTCTCTCTCTCTCTCTCTCTCTCTCTCTGGTGGCAGTATTCGCTACGTTGTTTTTATTTTATTTTTCTATTTTTGCCTTTCCTATGTTAGTTTTTATCACCTCCAGGAAATATACCTGTCCACTCTCCACACCTGCTCCATTCTCTCTCTCTCTCTCTCTCTCTCTCTCTCTCTCTCTCTCTCTCTCTCTCTCTCTCTCTCTCTCTCTTGCCACACGCGTCACACACGCCCATACGTTCCCCTTCAGTTTCCAAGCTTAACTTTTCCTTGCACACATCACTTCCTCGCACACCTGTACTTCCTATACGTGCACCTGCTGCCTACCTGTGCGTGTGGGGGAGGAGGAAGGGTGGTATCTCTCCCTGACCCGCCCCACCTAAAAAAAAAAAAAAAGAAAAGAAAAAAAAACTTTCTCCTCACCCCATTTTTTTTTCTTTGTGTCCAAACTTACACACACCTGAAGCAACACACACCTGTACACTATGTTTCTTTCCGTGTTCCTTGTCGTCTTTCCATTTTTATGTACACAAATAAATAAAATACACACACACACACACACACACACACACACACACACACACAGTTGCATTCTCCTCCTGTCTCTCTATTTCCTGGACGAAGAGTGAGGGGAGGGAGGAAAAGGAAGGAGGGGGAAAAGAGGGAGATACGTGAGTGGGGAGGAGTGAGGGAGACACAGTGAGGGACGAAAAGGAGGAATGAACGGGGGAGTGGAGGAGAGGGGAAAGGGGTGTATGAGGAAGGAATGGGTGAGAGGGAAAAGAGAGAGAGAGAGAAGAAATGAATGGGGAGTGAAGGGAGGGGTGATGGGGTGAGGGAGGGGAAAGAGGCAGGTGGAGTGTTTTAATATTCACAGTGTATACCATTTTTCAGTCACTATCACAACGGAATTTCTCAAACCATTAAACTGAAACGCCTCTCTCTCTCTCTCTCTCTCTCTCTCTCTCTCTGGACAGAATACCCCCAAAACAACCAGAAATTTCCTTACTTAGAAACGCGGCAAGGGGGAAAAAAATGTATGAATGTCGGAGGGAAAATTGCTTACCGGTTTCGTTTTATTCACTCATTTATTTATTTTTATTTCCACTAGGCATACGTTTTTTCTTCTTTACGGCCAATTGAGCATTCCACGTT
Source organism: Scylla paramamosain (assembly GCF_035594125.1). NCBI lineage: Eukaryota > Metazoa > Arthropoda > Malacostraca > Decapoda > Portunidae > Scylla > Scylla paramamosain. The sequence goes on from NC_087169.1 coordinate 18,869,090, forward strand.
TATTTTTCCTTGTAACAACTTCTCTCTTGCACGACAAGTTTCGATAAATATTTTGCGCAGTCACGCTTCAGTAATTCCAAATAAATATACATTATCCTCTCTTTTCTCTTCCTCCTCCTCCTCTTCCTCCTCTTCCTACTTGTCCTCCTCCTCCTCCTCCTCGTCCTCGTGTCCTCGTATATTTTTTGAAGGGCGAGGAAAAACAGACTCGAATGAGATAAGCATTGCACACTAAGTGGAAGAGGAAGGAGGAGCAATAGGAGGAGGAGGAGGAGGAGGAGGAGGAGGAGGAGGAGGAGGAGGAGGAGGATGAACACCACTCCCTAGTCAGACCAGTAACAAGTGAGTCCCAAAAGTGTAGTGTTTTTATTCTCCTCCTAATTTGGGTGTAGTGTGAGAGGTAGAAAATGGAGGTGCGTTGGTGTGTGTTGTGGTGGAGAGGGGAGAGTTAGGGGAGAGAGAGACAGGGCGAGGGAAGAGGCTGTGGTGGTGATGGTGGTGGTGGTGGAGGGCACAGTAGATATTTTTTTTCAATTACTAAGTTGCATTCATGTTCATTTTTTTAATTGTAATGATCTGGAAGCTTTATATACTTGTTACTATTATTGTTAATGTTGTTAGTGGTGGTGGTGGTGGTGGTGGTGGTATTTTTCGTGTAGGAATAATATGATCAGTTTTGGGAATGCATGTGTAAAAATAGAATAATAATAATAATATTACCGTATAGAAAAGCTCAAGTTTCTCAATTTTTCACCAGGGGACTATTCACGGCCGTGTGATTAATGGGATGTTTGTTATGAATGTAAGAATCTGTGTGAAATGATAAAATGTTCTCATAATTACCACTTCAGTTACATTAAAGCTGTCCTCTCATGCTGGCTCCTCCTCCTCCTCCTCCTCCATTATCATTATCATCCTTATTATTGTTGTTGCTGTTATTGTTGTATTATACAAGTTCTCTCTCCCCCCCCCCCTCTCTCTCTCTCTCTCTCTCTCTCTCTCTCTCTCTCTCTCCCCATTCCCGATTCCTTGCCACACCTTTTATCATCTCCATCTCCCTCCCTTCGCTTCTTTTCCCGGAACGTCATTCGGATACAATCTCGCCTTTGATCAATCATTTATTCTTATTTTCCCTTGCCTTGTTATTTTTCCCTATCCGCGAGAGAGAGAGAGAGAGAGAGAGAGAGAGAGAGAGAGAGAGAGAGAGAGAGAGAGAGAGAGAGAGAGAGTATACACTTTCATATCCTTTCTCAAACACACACACGCAACACTCTCACAATTCATTCTCGTATTAATAAGTACTGCAGTTTTGTCCCTTTGAGTGTAAGGAAACGTAACATTTTTCGCTGCAGTTCTCACGAGGGTTACGTTGTGCGGATGAGTGATTCCTTACAGCCACGGTAAGAATTCACTGGCTTGTGTAGAAATGTGAGTGTGCCGAGGCGAGGAGAAAAGGCACGTATCCGAGGAAGCAAGGGGAGGTGAAGCCGTGCATTTAGGAGGACACCTGTGCTAAATTCTTGTGTCTGGGTCTGCTCTTTTTGTGTTTGTCTCGAGGTGTATTTGCAAGTAAGCTCTCTCTCTCTCTCTCTCTCTCTCTCTCTCTCTCTCTCTCTCTCTCTCTCTCTCTCTCTCTCTCTCTCTCTCTACTTTAAATGTTATAGGAGTGCAGTTTGTTTTAAGTGTGTGTGTGTGTGTGTGTGTGTGTGTGTGTGTGTGTGTGTGTGTGTGTGTGTGTGTGTGTGTGTGTGTGTGTGTGTGTGTGTGTGTGTTCTCCTGTAATATTTATGTGAAAGATAAGTTGTGCAGTTCATACTGTCTGTCTGTGTGTGTGTGTGTGTGTGTGTGTGTGTGTGTGTGTGTGTGTGTGTGTGTGTGTGTGTGTGCAGTGCCTGGAGGAGCTGTGCCTGTGATGGAGGTTGGGTCGCTTTGTCTGTCAGTGCGTGTGTCTGTGAACGTAGCGTATGTGACAAGCTAACAAACACAGTATTGTTGCATGCATTTGTTACATGTATTTTAGGATCTTTTTTCATCACTCCTGTATTGAATTTGAACACTAACTCATTTATTCACTTCAAGCAGAGTTTTATATAATTTAATAATTAACTTCCCGAGGCAAAACCCAACCCCTTTTCACCTTTCCCTTTATGTGAAGCACTATTTTTCATTCTTTCTTTGTTATATTACCACCCAAGGACGTTTTTGTCATTATTCCTCTTCACTCAAATTATCCTCCGCATTCGCTTCACTCTCACAAAAGACCTTCCTTTTTTCCTTGCATCTCTTTTAAGTCCGTGGATCTCGTCCATCCATCTTCCCTTCCTTTATTCCTTCGTCTTTCTTCCATCAGCCAAATTAGTGGAGAGAGAGCGTAGAGGGAGTATAAGGATTGAGTTTCTTCGCTAACTACCTCTGATTCCCTCCCTCCCTCCCTTCCTCCCTCCTCTCCCTGCCTTCCTACCTGTCTCATCTCAGATTCTCTCCCTTTCATTTCCTCCCCTTTCAGATTAGTCTTCCTCTCAGCCACTTAACACCTTGCCGTCCACTTATGAGCGTGACCACGAGACACACTAATTAATCTGTACAGGTGATACGGTTGCAAGGCTCTTAGGGAGATGAAGATAAGTTTTTGTTTACCTATTAATATATCACAGGGAAGATTATGGTGATTGATGTGTGTGTGTGTGTGTGTGTGTGTGTGTGTGTGTGTGTGTGTGTGTGTGTGTGTGTGTGTGTGTGTGTGTGTGTGTGTGTGTGTGTGTGTGTGTGTACACTGGAGAACAATAACACAGCTTTACTTTAACTTTCAAACCCCACCACACACGCGCGCACGAACACGAACACACACACACACACACACACACACACACACACACACACACACACACACACAGATGGAAACACATATTCTCAAATGAACTTGATAATCACCCTTGTGAAGATAACTGCATAACTTTCACGTCCGTACATTACAAAAGCCAGAGAGAGAGAGAGAGAGAGAGAGAGAGAGAGAGAGAGAGAGAGAGAGAGAGAGAGAGAGAGAGAGAGAGAGAGAGAGAGAGAGAGAGAGAGAGAGAGAGAGAGAGAGAGAATATGTGTGTTTGTGTTGTGTGCCAGCGTTCAATATATTAATGGTCAACACATCATGATATTTACAGCATCAACAGGCGAAGACATCCAATTTCTCAGCTCAATTTCCTGCCTTTCCATCAAATATATTATACCGACGCTCCAGTCACAGCAATGCAATCTATTAACGGCATCAGCGTGAGGTTATGACGCTCCCCCATGACGTCACCAGCGCACGCACAAGCACACACACACACACACACACACACACACACACACACACACACACACACATATGCTTTACAGAACATACAACACATAAACAATGCACTATCTTCCCACCGCCAGGAGCAAGCACACACACACTCAGACACACACACACACACACACACACACACACACACACACACACACACTCACACAGTACATCACCGCAACTACAGAAACTGAGAAGCAACAATATTAGATTTAATAATTCAAAACGTAGACAAAAAACCAAACAATGAAGAAGTCACTGCAATTACCAAAACCTGACAGCAATTCAATAATAAAGAAAAAAGGGTTATAATCTCGAGTATAATCCATTACGCACATAAACCAGGATACTATTGGTAATCTTTGACTAGTAAAAGTGTAATGCTCATCACTGTAATTTCAGTTCGCGTCGCTTTGTGATGTAAAGCAAGAATTTTCTCCCCCTACTCTCTCTCCCACCCCTCCTCCTGTTCTACCCCTCTAACACAGACGAAAAAGAAAAAAAAATGCGAATCCCTAAGCACAAAATCAGCTCCCTTGAGGCATACATAATACTGGTGCACTTTGCTTGCCAATTTCCCGAGTTCCATTGCACCGCCACACGAAGCAGTCCAGCAACGGTTCGACCCCTGTTTCGCATACCGTTCCGAATCACCTTTCATGCATCCGGTAACCTCAAACACATCAGAGCCGTTTCAAGTTTTCTTTTCTTGACCTCGTTCTGTTGACGCGCCCCATTCCACTTTCCAATCCCGTGTGTGGTGTTTAACAGTCTCTCTCTCTCTCTCTCTCTCTCTCTCTCTCTCTCTCTCTCTCTCTCTCTCTCTCTCTCTCTCTCTCTCTCTCAGGTGCAGGTGGCGAGAACGTTCATTTCCTAGTCTGGCATATTCATTTCATCTTTAATTCCACCTTGTTCCACCTGCACACAGCGGCGAGACTCCCTTGTAATGCTGGTGACGCGGAGTTCAGGTACATATCTCTTCCTTGCTGACTTTTTTCTTTCTCTCTCTCTCTCTCTCTCTCTCTCTCTCTCTCTCTCTCTCTCTCTCTCTCTCTCTCTCTCTCTCTCTCTCTCTCTGTGTCCAAGGTATCAATGTAGCTTTAAAAAATGCTTCCTCGGGAGTTCAGAGTTCGGGCTGTTTCTGGATGCAAGTCTGTTTTTTCTTTTTCTCCTTTATGTTAGTGCAATAGTTATACGACCTCTCTCTCTCTCTCTCTCTCTCTCTCTCTCTCTCTCTCTCTCTCTCTCTCTCTCTCTCTCTCTCTCTCTCTCTCTCTCTCTCTCTCTCTCTCTCTGGCCGAAACATATGCACAGTCACCGTTCCGTCACACAGCTGTAACAAGGCTGGGCTGCGGGGTGTGTGACGCAAGGCAACACGCTACCAAGGAACGTGGCTTCTGCTGCACCGCCGCGACTTATGAATATTAAGAATGCGCTGCCTCACTCAGTATTTCCACGTCAATAATAAATACCAGGCTACGCGCATATTCACAGCACCACATACGTATATTTTCTGCTTCCTTATCTTCCACCTCATCATTAGCACCGCACTTTTCACAATCACCGTAATCACCATCATCACAAGAGGCACAGCTCAGTACACAGCAGCAACACCAACACAAACACGCTTGCTGTGCTGAGCTGTGCTGTACAGGGCAACACCATCACCAACACCACTTTAGCATTACGTCGCAGTACACACACATACACACACACACAATATCGCGCGAGAATACACAGGATGCACACACGCTAACTCCGTAACGCAGCCGGTCACTACGCGGGAAAGATAGCAACGCTGAAGGGACGTTGGGAAGCAGCGGAGTGAAGATGAGCAACAGTTGAGAGGGGACGGGAGGGAGTGAGCCGTGCAGCGCCTGAGCGAGCCAAGTCCCGCCGCCCTGGGAGGCTTTAGGGAACGGGTGTCCTACGTGTGGGTCGACAGAGGGAGCGACAGTGTGTGAGTGTGTGAGGGTGAAGGCCCCGCGCGCCTGCCTCCCTGTCTGCCTCCCTCCCGCCCTCTCTCCCTCCTTGCCTACCTCACTCCCTCCCCTGCTCGCCGCCGCCGCTGCTGCTGCTACCGCCACCACTGTCCTCGTCCACCTCCTCCACCTCCTCCTCCTCCTCCTTCTCCCTGTCCTCATCCTCATCTCCCTCCTTCTCTTCTTATCCGTTTTCGCGTCCATAATCTCTTTTTCATTTTCTTTCTTCGGTTCCCCATCGTCGTTATCATTAACATTAACGTCCTCCTCCCCTCCTCTCGCTTTAACTCCTCCTCCTCTTTCTCTCTCCCCTCTTCCCTTTATCATAACTTTCCCATCACCACCACCACCACCACCACCACAGACGTCACAAACATCACGCGCGTCACCATCAGGATCTGCGTCACCACTATCGTCACCCACGTATCTCCCTTAACGTGTCTCAGGGAAATAAAATGATAGGAGGCGTTATTTTTTCCCCGAGTAGCTGCCAAACACGAGGGAAAAAAGGAAAAGGGCGAAAGTTTACATTCATCATACCATCATCAGGCTTCTAAAAACACGAAATAAAACGTCTTCCATGAAAGCCTCGGACGCGAAAAATTTACAATCGCTCAGTGAAAAACGTTGAGAGAGAGAGAGAGAGAGAGAGAGAGAGAGAGAGAGAGAGAGAGAGAGAGAGAGAGAGAGAGAGAGAGAGAGAGAGAGAGAGAGAGAGAGAATCCAATGGCAACGCGCACTTTCGTCAACGTTTTCACTCTCTCTACGAAAAACGAGGCACAAAACGTTTCCAAGTCACTCAACAAAATTCTAGTGTCCCGCAAAAAAAAGAGAAAAAAGAAAAGAAAAGAAAAGAAAAAGAAAAAAATAACGTTCAAAATTCTGCTTAGGATGAAAAAAAAAGATTGTCAAAGATCAAACCGGAATGATAATCCTTTATAATCGTGCCTTTCAGTTATTCATGAACCGGACTTCTGATACTCATGGTAAATTACGAAATAGCGACATGCACCTACTCACTCCCGCATTTGTGAATTAGAACGTTGATGTACGAGTAAATGAAACGTGGGGAGACATCACCGCAGACTTTTACAAACATCTCTCTCTCTCTCTCTCTCTCTCTCTCTCTCTCTCTCTCTCTCTCTCTCTCTCTCTCTCTCTCTCTCTCTCTCTCTCTCTCTCTCTCTCTCTCTCTCTCTCTCTCTCTCTCCAATATACATAATACAGAAATTAGGGGAAACAGACCTAATTGCATTCAAGTTAAAATCAATACTTGCTAACTTTCCCTATTAAAATTTTAACACAATTACGAAAAAAAAAAAAAAATCCCGGAAAGAAACATCAAATTATCATCAGAATTCTGCTATAAACTCATTCCTGGGATCTGAGAGAGAGAGAGAGAGAGAGAGAGAGAGAGAGAGAGAGAGAGAGAGAGAGAGAGAGAGAGAGAGAGAGAGAGAGAGAGAGAGAGTCTTACACGTACCTTCTCTTTAATAGATTCATTCATTTACTGATTGTACGGACCATTCGAGCCTGCTTCTCTCTCTCTCTCTCTCTCTCTCTCTCTCTCTCTCTCTCTCTCTCTCTCTCTCTCTCTCTCTCTCTCTGTTCTATTTCTATCCTGTTCTCCCACACGTAGCTTACTAGAAGCAGAAATAGATTAATAGTCAATTTCACAATAGACTTCCTGGTATCTCTCTCTCTCTCTCTCTCTCTCTCTCTCTCTCTCTCTCTCTCTCTCTCTCTCTCTCTCTCTCTCTCTCTCTCTCTCTCTCTCTCATGCACTCCGTTTTCGATGAGAAGGAAAACGGGAAAGGGTACAAAGTTCAATCCCACGAAATATCTGCACTTTAGCAATTTACTTTCCTCCTCCTCCTCCTCCTCCCCCTCTTCCCTTCTCCTCCTCCTCCTTCTCCCCTTCTTCACAGTCTTCATAAGCAAGTTTCAGAAGAGAATATATATACTACTATATTTTTCTTATGCCAACTTGAAAAGAAGCTTAATATGTCTCTCTCTCTCTCTCTCTCTCTCTCTCTCTCTCTGAAGTGGTGAGAGAAGGGGCCAAGTCAATGCAGGTGAAGATCGAGGCCTTGGGAGAGAAGTGAGAGGGAGGGAGATTCGGCAGACGGAGACAAGCGAGTGAGTTGTCAAGACGAGATTTGTTTGGAAGGTGAGAGGGATGGCGGTGTGGTGAGTGGGCTGGTGACAGGTTCGAGGACCAAGAGATACAGTGAGAGGGATGAGATACCAGAAAAAAATAACACGGGGACTGTGAGAGAAGCGAGAGTGATGGGATGAGAGGGGATGGAGAGGAAAAAAGGGTGAGAGGTGCAATATGTCAGAAGACCAATCGAAAAAAAAAAAAAGAAAAAAAAGGAAAAAAATATAAATCATATTTTGGCGATTTCGTTTCAGGGAAGTGCGATGCAACGAGATGCGAGATGAAGTGGTGGAGGAGGAGAAGGAGGTGGAGGGATGGAGGGAAGCGTGGGGTAAAGGGAGAAGGAAAGGCAGGAAGAAAGGAAAGCAGAGGAAGGTGCGACGGAAGACGTAAATAAAGGTAGGAAAGAGGGAAAAAGGAAAGTAAGAGAGGGAAGGAGGGAATGAAGGGAGGCTGGAAGGAAGGAAGAAAGGCAATGGAGAACGAAAGAAGGGAGTTAAGAAAGGAGGGGAGGAAGGAGTGAAGAAAAAGGTAGGAAGAAATATTAAAAAAGTAAGGAGTAATGGGAGGGAAAAAAAGGGAAGTAAGGAAGAAAGTAAGAAATGGAGAGAAAAGAAGGAAGAAGAAACGAATGAAGAAAAGAAGGAAAAAGGGAAAAGAGGTTAGGGAAGGATATTTGAATGCAAGAAGAGAGAGAGAGAGAGAGAGAGAGAGAGAGAGAGAGAGAGAGAGAGAGAGAGAGAGAGAGAGAGAGAGAGAGAGAGAGAGAGAGAGAGAGAGGTGAAAGCCCAATGATGATGATGATGTGATGATAATGGCTTGCTTCATTTTACTCTCATCCCTCGCATCATTTTCTCCACCTGCTTGCATGCACACCAAAAAAAAAAAAAAGAAAGGCACTCAAAAATCCATGAACAAGTATACACTACATTAGACACACGAGAAAATAGAGTAAATATGTATAAGTAAAAAAAAATAAAATAAAAAATACCAATAATATAAACACAGAGAGTCAGAAACTTAGCGTGGGGATAATGTGAATGTTAATGCGAGAGGGACCAGGCAGCAAAGGTATTTTAATCGGTTGCCATGACGACGGAGGTTGTGTGAATGTAGGTAAACAAAGATGACGTAACAAAATGGCGGCCTGTATAAACGAGTTAGAAAAAGGCGATTATTTAAAGATAGATTACGTGTTTATCCACAGTACGTATTAAGGTATATGCGTCCTTCCACGAACCGTCTCTCTCTCTCTCTCCCTCTCTCTCTCTCTCTCTCTCTCTCTCTCTCTCTCTCTCTCTCTCTCTCTCTCTCTCTCTCTCTCTCATGACACTAACTGCAGATACATTGGTAGACTAGATTCGGAAAGACCAACAACTATTGAACTGGAGAGAGAGAGAGAGAGAGAGAGAGAGAGAGAGAGAGAGAGAGAGAGAGAGAGAGAGAGAGAGAGAGAGAGAGAGAGAGAGAGAGAGAGAGAGAGAGAGAGAGAGAGAGAGAGAGAATGGGGGATATGGAGGAAACTGTGCTAAGCTTATCGATAAATATGTATGTTTGAGAGCGAACACTGCTTTAAACGTGTGTGTGTGTGTGTGTGTGTGTGTGTGTGTGTGTGTGTGTGTGTGTGTGTGTGTGTGTGTGTGTGTGTGTGTGTGTGTGTGTGTGTGTGTGTGTGTGTGTGTGTGTATGGAAGAGAGGAAACGTGAAGAGGAGAATGCGTAAGGAAAAGAGGAAGAGGATGGAATAGGAAGCAGGAAATAACAGTGAAATAAGAAAGAATAAAAAGATAAAATAATAAAATATAGGATATAACATAAAAAAAAGGGAAAAAAATGGTGTACAAAATCATGATGAAGGATACAGAAGGAGAAAGCTGATGAAATGGGAAGGAGAAACGGACAAAGACACGGGAAAAGAAAAAAAGAGAAAGGGTTAAGAGTTTGGAAATAAATTAAACCAAGAAGATTGAAAGGATGAAGGGGAAAAAAGAAAAGAAAAAAGAGTCTCAAACGATCGGAAGTTGTGGAAAAGAGAAAGAAAAGGAAGGAAAAGAAGAAAAGATTGTGGAAAACATACAAAAAAAACATGGAGACAAGGAAAATGAAAAAGAAAAGAGAAGAGGGAAGAAAGGAATGAAGGAGAGGGAAGGGGGGAAGGAAAGAATGGAGGGGGAGAGAGCATCGCTGACAAGGGCTTAATACTCCTGATGGGAAAGGTGTGGGGGGAGAGGGGAGGGGGACTATAGGAGCTCAAGCAACTTCGAGAGAGAGAGAGAGAGAGAGAGAGAGAGAGAGAGAGAGAGAGAGAGAGAGAGAGAGAGAGAGAGAGAGAGAGAGAGAGAGAGAGAGAGAGAGAGAGAGAGAGAGAGAGAGAGAGAGAGAGAGAGAGAGAGAGAGAGAGAGAGAGAGAGAGAGAGAGAGAGAGAGAGAGAGAGAATGGGAAGAGGGAGGTGAGAGGTGGGGACACGTGAAGAGAGGAAGAGAGGGAGGGAGAGTGATAGAGAGGGAGGGAGCAAAGAAGGAAGGAAGGAAGGAAGGAAGGAAAGAGGGAGGGAAGAGAGAGAGAGAGAGAGAGAGAGAGAGAGAGAGAGAGAGAGAGAGAGAGAGAGAGAGAGAGAGAGAGAGAGAGAGAGAGAGAGAGAGAGAGAGAGAGAGAGAGAGAGAGAGAGAGAGAGAGAGAGAGAGAGAGGACAAAGAGTAACTAAGAGTGAATGTGGTAGATTAAGGTCGTGGGAGGAAGGGAGAATGAAGAATAAAGACGGAGAGTGAGAATGAAAGAGGAAGAGGAGGAAGGAGGAAGAGGAGGAGGAGGAGGAGGAACAATGAAGGAGTATAAACGATAAAAAGGAAAACTCAATGAAGTGTGAACAAGAAGGGGACAAAATAGCGGAAGAAAGTGGCAACAGGAAACCTTTGGCTATTAGTAAAGAAACACAAGGCAATAGAGAGAGAGAGAGAGAGAGAGAGAGAGAGAGAGAGAGAGAGAGAGAGAGAGAGAGAGAGAGAGAGAGAGAGAGAGAGAGAGAGAGAGAGAGAGAGAGAGAGAGAATGATTAAAACACAAGGAAAGTAATTCTTCCCTTTCTCACTACCTTCACAACTCTCTCTCTCTCTCTCTCTCTCTCTCTCTCTCTCTCTCTCTCTCTCTCTCTCTCTCTCTCTCTCTCTCTCTCGCTGCTTTCCTTCTTCAAGCTTGGTGGTAAATTTATATCAGTACTTTTTCCTGACGCTGCTAATGGGTTCTACATATGACAAAAGGGAAAATTTAAGGCTATGCAAAGGACAGTTTTAAAATAAGGGACTTCAAGGGGGGTGGGGCAGGAAAGGAAAAATGCTTATACACACAGTAAGACAGTAAGGCGGAAATGCACTGAAGATATAACACGGTGGGAAAAATACATTGCGAGGGGAAATAAAAATGACAAAACGACAAGCACACGCGCGCAAAAAGAAAGAGAGAGAGAGAGAGAGAGAGAGAGAGAGAGAGAGAGAGAGAGAGAGAGAGAGAGAGAGAGAGAGAGAGAGAGAGAGAGAGAGAGAGAGAGAGAGAGAGAGAGAGAGAGAGAGAGAGAGAGAGAGAGAGAAACAAGGATGAGAGAAAGAGAAAAATGAGCGGGGAAGAAAACAAAGAAAACGAGAAAGAACGAGAAAGAACGAGAACGAAAACGAGAGAGAGAGAGAGAGAGAGAGAGAGAGAGAGAGAGAGAGAGAGAGAGAGAGAGAGAGAGAGAGAGAGAGAGAGAGAGAAAGGGAGAGCGTGCGAGCCAGCTAGAGCCAGCGAGAACCAAAAGCAGCCAGCCAGCCAGCCAGCCACCCTCGTCCCTCAGCCCTGCACGGAGGCCTTTACCGGGGGCACCATCTCGCCGGCAGCCCCAGTACCCCAACTTTAATAAGATGTAGTAAAGGGGTAAGGCTGCAAGGACCGTCTGGACTACCTTGCCTGCCGGGACCTCCAAAAAGTCTCCCACGCTAAAAATGCTGGGTGGGAGGCAACGCTCGTGTTTTGGGGGTGAATTACTGGGGCTTAGCAGAGGCGTGGAGGACCGTGGGGCGTGGGGCGTGCGTGGGGTGTGCGTGGGGACTGGCATTGTGGTGGAAGGAAGGAAGAGGGAGTGTGGGTTTCGCTCGTTACCGCTGGATCAAAACAAAGGGTGTAGGAATGCAGATGGAGGGCGAGGAGGGTGATACTGTGTGTGTGTGTGTGTGTGTGTGTGTGTGTGTGTGTGTGTGTGTGCATTCAGTCGGTTGCTTCAGCCCTTCAGTTAGTTGATGAAGCTGAGGCGCGTTTCGTTGTTTGGCCAAAGGGTGAATCAGGGTTCGTGGCTTACATCCATTCACTCCTTCCTTCATTTGCTTGACCTTTTTTTGCGTTGTGTTGTGTCAGTACATTAGTGTGAGTGTGTGCTGAGAGGTGATGCTGGCTCAGATATATCTTCTCTCCTCTCACGTAGGCATTCACTCACTCAAAATTTCACTCGTTTCTGTTCGGTTCATGTTTCCTTCACTCACTAAAATTCAGAGTCTCTTTTCTCAGTCGCTCCTATAATTAGTATCCGTCCTTTTGTTCGGTTAGTCGTGCAATCAGTCAGGCAGTCAGGCAGGCAGTCCGTCAGTCACACACTCCGTCCTTTAATCAGCAATTCAGTTATTCATCTTGCCCAATTCTTCACGATCATGCACCCAATTACCTTGGCATCGATTTCTTGCCAAGTCAGCAAGACAGTCTTCCAGCGAGTCACGCCATCCCGCCCGCCTGCCACCGAGCCGCTCTTTCAATCAGTTCAGTCAGGTCGCTCGGTACGTCAGTCAGACACAGGCACGGTGTTGGAAGTTAGCAAGAACGCTCCACCTACGCACTCAGGCTGCCACCGGAGCAATCAGGCAGTCAGTCAATAAGTCAGAGTTAAAGGCAGCCATGACTCCACACACTTATCTAGCCAGTTAGCCAGTTATTCCATCAATCAGTCACAATATAATCGTTTAGTTAATCCTTCAGCCCATCACATAAATCACCCAGAAGGGAAGTTAGTTAATCATTCATATATTTAATAAAAACTATCTTATGTAGCCAGCTAACCAGTCAGTCAGTCAGTTAAGGTACAGCTGCTTTGTTTCTTCAATCACCTGATCAGTCAGTCAGAAAACAGCCCTTCAGCTAACACTTCAATCAGTCAGTCGGAATACAACATCTCACTTTACGGTTTAGCTCCCTATAAGGTGTGTCAGACAATCAAACAGTAGGCACAGAGTCAGTTAAATAGATGAAGCCAGTCAGTCAGTCAGTCAGTCAGTCAGTCAGTCAGTCAGTAAGTCGAAGCTTCAGTCAAGTAGGTGAATCAGGTCAATCACGAAGGAGCTAAGTCACGCAGCCAGTTAATCAGCCAGCCAGACAGTCAGTTCCCAAGCCACCTCCACAATCAACAAATCCCGGTGATCATGACGAGGCACAAAATGGTTCAAGATTATATCCGATCCACACAACTCCGCTGACTTATGGGTAATTTCTTGTAATTCCCTTTCGTGGCAACACCTCCGCCTGCCTCGCCTCGCCTCACCTCACCACCTCTTAATGGAGTGTTTCTTTACCCTCCATTAGTAAAACCTCTTCCTTCGTCTTGAAATGCTTAATATATGTATTTCCTCTTCCTTTCTTGTGTATTTTAAACTTTTGTGCCTTTTTAGTTCTCCCTTTGTGTTATTCTCTTTTAGAATATTACTTTTGTTTATCGTCCATTTATTATTTTTTTTCTTTCTACTTTCTTTTATTCAGTGCATTCAATTTCTTTGTATTTAGACCCTATTGTGTTATTCTCTTTAAAATTTGTCCCTTTTTTTTTTCGCACTCTCATTAAGGCTTTGTGGTAATACGTTGGTTAATCTTCCCGCAGCATCCCTTTAAATCGTGCCTTTAATCCCACACTAAACAAATAAACGGCTCAAATATTAAGAAGTTTACTACTCTTCCCTGCTTTATCCTTCCCACACTTTCCTCCTCATAAGCCCTCTCTCTCCACAAACGCTCCTCTTCCCTTTAATCCCTCCTCCTCCTCCTCCTCCTCCTCCTACTTCTCTCCATCTTTCCCCCTCTGCTCCTCCTTTCCCGCACTTCCTTTCACCCTTCAGAACAGCATCTTTAGAAGGTTGTGGCGCGTCTTTCTCCCTACTTCTTCTCTCCCTCCCATATCCTTCACGCCATCACCAGCTGGGGGGGAATATACGGTCCAGAGTTCACATTTGTACCAATAAGGCTCTCTTCTCCTTCCCCTCATTCCCCTTTCCTGCGAGGCTTAAGCACACCTCTGATGGGAGTCTTGCCTTTCCATTCCCTTTACCTCCCTTCTTCTGCCATCACTCACTGTCACAAGCTCGCCCGCTCTCACTCCCTCTCTTACACACACACACACACACACACACACACACACACACACACACACACACACACACACACACACACACACACACACACACTTCTCTCTACTGCCTGTTCTATCCAGTCTCTCTCTGTGTTTTCTTGGTAAATCCTCTGTACTTATACAATTTTTGGCTTTGTAGTAGTTAAGTTTCCTTGAAATTCCCTTAAGTTTAGGTGAAATTCTGAAGTTATATCGTAGCTCGGGCGTTCAGTTTCACAATATACTGGATAAAAAAAAAAAAAATGAATGAGATGAATGAAATTACACAAAAGTCATAGAAATTCCCCAGTTCTTTGTTATAATCGAGTTGAGTATTTTAAGTTTCTCTTATTATTATTATTATTATTATTATTATTATTATTATTATTATTATTATTATCATTATTATCGTTACTACTACTACTACTACTACTACTACTACTATCACCTCGTATTTTAAGTTTCTATTATTATTATTATTATTATTATTATTATTATTATTATTATTATTATTATTATTATTATCGTTACTACTACTACTACTACTACTACTACTACTACTACTGCCACTACTATCATCACGTTGTCATTCACTGTATATTCCCTGGAGTTCAATCACTCTCATCAACTCTACATGCTTCATTCATTCCTTCCTCCTTTCATAAATTTTCTTCACACAATTCCTGCTCTCATTCCAGCGCCTTCATTCCCGCGTCCTCACCTGCCCCACACACCTGAGAGGCTGCCGCGCTATATGAGTCGCCTGTGTGTCTGGACAGGTGCATAAAGACGATACAAGTTTTCTCATTAAGATATTTGAAGACCCTCCCCCTTCCCTCCACTTTCCTCCAGCTCCCCCTCTCCCTCACCCTTTAGAAACTCTCCCCACACCTGCTCCCCTCTCCCCCACACCTGTCATACATCTGTCCCTCCCTCGGTTCTTGTGTAAATGTGTAAAATTAAAGCGTGTGAAATTAAAAATAGTGAAGGGAAATGAAATATCAAGCGGAAGGTGAAACAAATAAACGTGATGACGAAACGTGATGGCATTCCTGCTGCTGCCTCGTGTGTGTGTGTGTGTGTGTGTGTGTGTGTGTGTGTGTGTGTGAAAATTAAAAGTCAGGGATGTGAAGCGAAAATAGAAAAGAATGAATGATAACTAAAGATAAGGGAACGAATATAAACATGACGACAGCAAACTAAAAAAAAGAAAAGAAAAAAAATACGTGTATACGAAATGCCTTTTAACGCGTCAGAAAACGTAGCAACAATATAACGCTATGAGGAATGAATGTGATGAAAATGAAGAGAAAGAAAAAAAGAATGATAACTAAACATAAACCAACAAATATAAACATGACGTAAGCAGCAAAAAAAAAAAAAAAACTTATAATACCAGAAAACGTTGTAACAATAGCGTGATGAGGAGAGAGATAGAGAAAAAGAGAACATGATGAAAATAGAGAGAGAGAGAGAGAGAGAGAGAAAAGGAAAACGAAACAATAGGAAGGGATAAAGAAAACGCAAGGAAAAGTCATAAAACTCCCAAATCAGCAGAGAACACTGACGATTTTAATCCCGCAGAAGTCAAGAAAAATAATCAGGATTTGTACTAATCTTTGGAGGGGTTAGTGGAGAGGCCTGTGTCATGATAAAAAAAATAAATAAATAAAAAAATAAATAAATAAAAAAAATAGCGTGGACGTAGTTTGTAAAGTTGAGACATACAGAGAGAGAGAGAGAGAGAGAGAGAGAGAGAGAGAGAGAGAGAGAGAGAGAGAGAGAGAGAGAGAGAGAGAGAGAGAGAGAGAGAGAGAGAGAGAGAGAGAGAGAGAGAGAGAGAGACTTCAAAGGGTTATTAGGTTTAACAATTAATAGTTCTGCTTCATTACATAATCCCCTCTCTCTCTCTCTCTCTCTCTCTCTCTCTCTCTCTCTCTCTCTCTCTCTCTCTCTCTCTCTCTCTCTCTCTGTCTCTCTCTGTCTCTCTCTGTCTCTCTCTCTCTCTCTCTCTCTCTCTCTCTCTCTCTCTCTCTCTCTCTCTCTCTCTCTCCGTTATTCACTTATCCCATTCATCCCTATCACTTACATTCACTTCAAAACTCATCTTCCTCCATCAGCTTTACAAACCGACTGCGCTTCCTCCTAAACCTCTTCCTCCTCCTCCTCTTCCTCCTCTTCCTCCTCCTGCATAGAATTCTCATGTTCTCAGCAAATTTGAAGAAGCGCAATCGCTCCCAAGCACGAGGAGAAATGAGGAGAGAGGAGGAAGAGGCGGAGGAGGAGGGGGGTGAGATGTCCGCGTTCTTCTTTAAGCAGGAAAAAGAGGAGGAGGAGGAGGAGGAGGAGGAGGAGGAGGAGGAGGAGGAGGCATACCACAGTGTCAAGTTTAGAATATGGTGGGGTGGAGGAAAACCATTGCATTAAAAAGAGGAAATGAAAGATTATCACGATTTTATTCAGGTACATAATTGCTTTCACTGGTGGTGGTGGTGGTGGTGGTGGTGGTGCCGGCAACGAGTCTCTGGTCACTGGGCGAGAGGAACAATCGGCTTATAGTTGGTGGTAATAATATTTACTGACACTAATTCCCTTTGGTGGATTTGGTGGTGTGGGTGTAAGTGGTGGTGGTGGTGGTGGTGGTGGTGGTGGTGGTGGTGGTAGTAGCGGTAGTGGTGATAAAGCTTCTAAAGGTCAAATATCTCCCTTTAAATGCTATATCATCACCCTAACCTGTAGCTTAAACTGTTTTTTTTACCCCTTTCATCTTTATTGTCCCTTAAAATGCAATCACTTTCCAGCCCCCTCATCCCGAAGGCTTTTAAAGATCACAAGTCTTCCCTTTAAGCAAAATAACCCATCTACATACCTCATACTGTCCCTTTTCCGCTAAGACTTCACCTTAACCCTTAAAATCCCTTTGCCCTTTTTTCCTCCTTAAAAATTATTAGGATCCTTTTTTTTTTTTTTTTAGAGCCATATCATGTCTCAGTATCTTTCACTAACCCTTTTGTCCCTTAAGACTCGCCCTTAGCATTGATCACCCTTTTAAAAACACCCTTGAAATCTCCCTCTCCCTCCTTCCCTGAACCCTCCCACATCATCTTTCAGTAAATCAAACCTTTCCTTTTTCTCCCTTAAAATTTACCATTAATATTCCCACTTTAATTAAAAACTCCTTTAAATTATCTTAAAAACTCCCTCAATCCCCCCGCCCCCCTTTTCCTCCTTCCTTCAGCTCCCTGCCCCCTTTCCTCTCTCCCCCTTCCTTCCTGCTCCACTCAGACACTTTCCATGTATGCACCTCCTACTTTGTGAATGTTGGTTTAAGAGGAAGCTTCAAAATGAGTGTTCTGTTCTCCTCTTAACTTCCTCTTCCTCTTGTCTTCGTGCGTTGCTTCCTCTTCTTTGTATTAACGAGGTTTCCTTTATGCCTTGGTTTCGCGAGTCACATTTTCCTTGTTATCGTTCTTATTTTCTCTTTTTTTCCACTGTTTGTGCGTCATGTTTCTCGTTCAGTTATTGCTTTTCTGAGTTTTCCTTTCTTTTTATTGTTTTATTCCAGTTTCGTATCTCATTTCGTGTTTTTTCTTATGGGTTGGTTATTAAATTCTCAGTTTCCTGTTTCTTTAATATCCTTTTGTTCCTGTATTTATTCTTCCTATATTTTAGTTTATCTTTCAATTTCCTGTTCACTACCCTGTTTCATTTTCAAATTCCTTTTAGCACGGTTCAATTTACTTTCTCTCTCTCTCTCTCTCTCTCTCTCTCTCTCTCTCTCTCTCTCTCTCTCTCTCTCTCTCTCTCTCTCATCCACCTGTCATTTCCTCCCACGCATGGCTCTTCCTCAACTAAGCCTCGTTCTCCCATGTCACTTGTCCATCTCCTCCTCCTCCTCCTCCTCCATCTCCTCCTCCTCCTCCTCCTACTCCTCCTCCTCCTCCTCCTCCTCTTACTCCTACTCCTCCTACGCACCACCACGTAATTTCAAGTCTATCTAGAGAGGGACCACTTTCATCACAAACACACACACACAAAAAAAAAAAGGAAAGAAAAGACATCCCACACACATCTCATTTCTATCAGATTTACTTGCACGATAATTTCTCCTCGTTATTCGAAATTCAAAAGCCACAATGCAACACACATCACAATCACCACCAAGCGCTACATCACATCTCCCTATTATTTTATTTTATTTTACTGACCACAACAGAATCACACAATTACAAAACTACACCACAAGAAAACAATACACTTGTACTCGATCAATTTTCTACAACCAGGAGCTAAAACAAATACCCCTAGTAGAACAGAGGGTTTAGAGACGTATCAGAATCCCGTGGCGTGCGTGGATGAAGGGACCGTCAACATCTAGTAGCAGAAAAGTCACCGGGAGGAACGTGAGGCCCCGCGACGTCGCATCTCCCTTGACTAAGCCAGCGACACGCAACGCGGACGAAGGGAGTAACCTATTTGTGAGACGCAGGGACACTGAAGAAAGGAAGGTGAAGTGTATGTCGGAATAAACCAAGGAATAAGGAGAGGGGAAATGAAGCGCAGGGAATAAAATATAAGCAATCGCAGAGAAGGAAGAGGTGGAAAAGGAGATCCGAGAACGGGGAATGATGATGATGGAGGTCAGGAGGAGGAGGAAGAAAGGAGGATATAAAGAGAAGGAAGGAGAGCAGCAGCGCTAAGAGAGAGTAATGAAACTTCACTCTAGAGGAAGAGGAGAGGGACGTGATAAACAAGAGGGACAGGAAATCAGAACTAATGGAGACTCAAACGAGGAGTGAGAGAGAGAGAGAGAGAGAGAGAGAGAGAGAGAGAGAGAGAGAGAGAGAGAGAGAGAGAGAGAGAGAGAGAGAGAGAGAGAGAGAGAGAGAGAGAGAGAGAGAGAGAGAGAGAGAGAGAGAGAGAGAGAGAGAGAGAGAGAGAGAGAGAGAGAGAGAGAGACCTCCACATTTCCCTTCCCTCTTTGCTTTAATTTACACTCCTCTTGTTTCCATGTTCCATTAATACACGCACACACACACACACATACACACATACACACACACACACACACACACACACTCGCCTGTCAAGCTAATTTAACATTTTGCGCAATTATTCGTGTTGTGCAGCATATGGAGTATGTTTATGAAATGCTACACTTTTTTGCAAGGTTGGAGGAAAAGGACAGGCTCACACACACACACACACACACACACACACACACACACACACACACACACACACACACACACACACACACACACACACACAGCGAGAGCGAGAGAGAGAGAGAGAGAGAGAGAGAGAGAGAGAGAGAGAGAGAGAGAGAGAGAGAGAGAGAGAGAGAGAGAGAGAGAGACTGAAGAGGGGAGAAATGGAAAAGGAAGATTAGGTAAAAAAAAGAAGTGAATGAAAAAAGATGATGAAGGGAGAAGGAAAGAGGGGAAGGAAAATTGAAAGAATAAAGTAATTCAGAAAATATGATGGATATGAAAAAAAGAAAAAACTAACCAATATACCTCAGAAATGGAAAAAAAATAAGAAAAAAGAAAATGAAAGAAATGGATTAGGAAATACAACTAAAAAGAAAAGAGAATTAAAAGAAAAGGACCATAAATACACACACACACACCAAAAAAATCTTAAACTTGATAAAAGAATGATTTACGAGGAAAGAAAATATATGTAAAAAAAGAAAAAAACAGGAAAAAAACAAGAGGGGGACGAGCAACGCTAAACAAACGAGCCAATCAACTATTTTTTCCCTCACGTAAATCAAATAAGATTAGAACCCAAACCCTTCCTCTTCCTTCCTTCTCTTTCTTCCTTTTTTCCTTTGTTTTTGTACTTATTTTATTCGTTTCCCACTCTTTTCTCAGGTGTTTTCTTTCTCTCCTTTTCATTTTTGTTTGTTTCATTATATTTCCTCAGCTTTCTTTTCTTCCTTACTCCCTTCCTCCTCTTCTTTCCTCAACTGCTTTCTTTCTATATTCTTCCTTTCTCTCCTCTTTCCTTAACTTTTCCTCCTCTCTTCTTCCCTTCCTTTCTTCTTTTCCTTTTCTTTCCTTAACTGTATTCTTTCTCCCTTCTTCCCTTCCTTTCTTCGTTTCCTTTTGTTTCCTTAACTTTGTTCTTCCTCTCTTCTTCCTTCCTTCTGTTTACTTCATCCGCTTCCTTCAACTCTCCTTCCTCTTTTCCTTCCATCCTTCCTTCCTTTCTTCCTCCTCTTCCCTGAACTTCTCCCTCTCTTCCCTCAAGTTTCTTTTTAAATCTATCAACAAAATTCGATGGATTTACAAAAATATCTTAGTCTCCCCAAGACGATGCGCCTCGGACCGAATTATTCAGTGTTATTTCCGGAAGAAGAACGAAGCTCCCGGAGAAGAAAATGGGAGTTTTTTTTTCTTTTTTTTTACCGATAAATAAACTAATGTTGATTTAAGTTGAGGGGAAGCGCTTGTTGTTCCTGTCGAGTCCCGTGAGGTTATGAGGGGAAGAGAAGGTGAAGGGAGGCGAAAGGATGCGAGACTCTTATCTGTTACGGCATGAAGGAGGTTAAGATTTATGAGAGACTGTTCAGGTGTGAGGAGTGAAGAACGACTGAGAATGACGGAAAAAAATGAAGACGGTGTGACGAGAAACATGTTGGAGGAAAGTGAGATTTATGAATGTGTACGTACAAGCATGACACACAGAAACCGGTTGAGAATGATGGGAAAATGAGAAAGTGTGGCATCTAGAAAAGGGTTGATAAGGGAACATGAGACTTATAAGTAAATGCAAGAGTTTTAAATAGTGAATCCAAACAGACAGTGGTGGGAATATGAAGGAATGTGAAAGTCAAGAAATGTGTTAGTATCAAATCACGAGGTTTCCAAGAGTTTGAGACATAAACATAAACTGGGAATGACGAATATAGGAGAGGATGTAAAAGTCCAGGAATATGTTACTGAGAAATGAGGTTTATGAGTAAATGTAGCAACAAGAACAAAAATAACTAGCGCATGAGGAAGAGATGATCGAGACACAGCAGCGTTAGGAAAAGAAGACGAAGTTTGAGCTACAACACGAGTTTAAAACCGTATGAGAGAAACTAGGAGGAAGTGAGAGTGGAAGAGAGTAAATTAAGTATAAGTGGCGGTAAACTGCGTATGAAAAAAATAAAAAAAACACGAAGAAAAGTGAAAAAAAACAAGTAAACAAATACAAATAAGTATAAACTCCGCATCAGGGAAAATACATGGCGGTGTGAGAGTGAGCGAGAGTACAGGCGAGGGAAGGATAGTGACAGGAGAGGTGCTGGCAGAAGGAAATTAAATAAAGGTAGAAATGAGGGAAGTAAGCGGAAGGGTTAAAACTCGTACACAAGACTACAGGGGAAAAAGGTAGGCGAGTTATGAGGTAAAGTTGGGATAAGTGGCGTGGGGTTGAGGTGAAGCTGTCAGGTGAGAGAACAAGTTACCCTGGATTTATACCTGAAGGAAAAGCTATTAAGAACACAGTCTCTCTCTCTCTCTCTCTCTCTCTCTCTCTCTCTCTCTCTCTCTCTCTCTCTCTCTCTCTCTCTCTCTCTCTCTCATAATCCTTCCTTCTTTCTATACTAAACTTTTCTTCCTCACTTTCTTCCTTCTTTTCCCTTTCTTTCCTTAACTTACTTCCCCCCCTCTCTCTCTCTCTCTCTCTCTAAACTATACGTCTCTTACCCTTCACTCACTCATTCACTCACTGCCTTCCTGCACAACCTACCTCATTTCCATTTGCCACTCACCTACCTAACCTACCTGCCCTAATTAGCCAATCAACGCATGTCAGGTTAAAGCCACAAGGGCCATTTCCTCTCTGCATCCCTTTCCTGCCCTCCTTAATTCCCTGATTTCCTTCCCGCCCTTTAACTGTCTTCCTCTATCTTCCTCCTCCTCTGCCTCCCCGCTCCTTCATCCTAGTCCCTCCCAGTCTCCCTCCATTCTCTCTCTCTCCTCCTTTAGTCTCTTCTCTCACTACAAAGGGTATTGTGTCCTTTAGAGAGGTCCTTTGTAGTCTCTCATCCCATTTTATTCATTAACCTTTGTTGTGTTCTCATTTTCAAGGCTGTTTTTTTTAATGTTTATCTTCGTTGTTACTCGGGTGCGTTGCCTTTTTTATCTCGTTTCTCTTTTGTTTTCTCTCTTGCTGATTCTTTTTTTCGTATATTTTTACTTTGGTGTTTTTTTTTTATTGTTTCTCTCTGATTTATTGTTTATTTTATTTTTTCATTTGTTTGTGTTGTTTCTAGTCGTGTTTTCATTAAGGTTCATCATTTCTTGTCTCTCAAAGGAATATTTTTCGTCTTAATTTTATATCATGAACTTTTTTTTTTTTTTATCTAATTCGCTGCATCAAGGGACTAGTTTATTTTTTTTCTATAATTTTCGCCACTTTCTTCAGCATAATTTCCCTCCCTCAATTATTCTCTCCTGTTTTCATAATCATCTCGTGTCTTATTTTTCTCTATCCACGTTTCCCACTGTTTTCATTTCACCTAATTACCTCCTCCAAGTTTCTTCCCCCCCACTTTTTTTTTTCTTCCCTCCCTCATTGTTTTTCTTATCTCATCATCATCTTGCAGTAACTCTGAGCACTTCTCGTCGCTTTCCTCATTTCCTCCTTTCGCTAATTAAAGAACGTATTTGCTCCTCCTTGCACTTCATTAACCTTTTCCTGCTCGTCAAACTTCACCAATAAATTATTTTCTTTTTACACTCATTTTTATCACATTTTTCCCTCGCATTTTCACTCATATTTCACAACGATTTCGGGCATATCATCAAGCATTTTATCATTTTTTTCCCTCTTATCTTTTACATTTTCTCCACTGGTCTCCTTTTCTTTTCCCTCCTCTTTAATTTCTCCTCATTTCCAGGCTCTTCCTGCTCCTGTGTTCCTCGCTTTACCAATCTCCTGGGACCATCACGAGGAGGAGGCGCTTCATAATCAACAGCTAATCACCCAATCTCCCTCTCGATAAAGGTTCAATACTCAATCTTGGAGAGTAATCACCTTTAGCTCTTTGCGATGAAGACCGCCGCCTACAGCTTCCGTAATGGAGGGATTCACAGGTGTGGTGAGGATATGGGAGTTTAAGGGCAACGATGTGGAGGTGTGTGTCCGCTGTGGGGAGGGTTTGTGATGCTAGTGTGATCGTGTGTTGGTGGGGAGAATTTGGGTTATGAACAGTGTGGGTATTGGCAGTCCTGATATACATTAAGATAATATCGAGGAATATGTAAACTTAATAAACTGGTAAATGACTGAATAAATAGATAAATAAATAAATAGAATAACAGCGAAAAAAAAAAATAACAGTATATAAGCAATGATACAAACGGCCATTATGTCAACTCGAGGCAGTTCAATTATAGGTCACACATACTTATATCCTTTCATTAATCCCATCAATTCATCTAATTTTTAAAGCTACCAAATGATTCTCTACCATCATCTTGGCCACTGAGTCTACTCCACGCAAATAAATACACAAATAACTGAAGAAACAAGTGAATAAAATAAAACTAACTAAATATAAACAGAAAATGTGGGTCAGTCGAGTGAGTGATTCTAGTGCAGAGTTTCAATACTGAGCTGTAATCTTTTTTTCCTCGTCTCGCACTGAAGAGAATTTATTTCGATGCATGATTTAGTATATACCATCGGCAAGTTTCTATGCACACGTGGGGGAGAAGGGAGAGGTGGAGTTCGGGGCCGCAAATCCAACCTCCACAACCTCCACGCTGAGAAATTTCCAAGAGAGAGAGAGAGAGAGAGGCGAAGAAAAATTCACAGATACACATTCATACACACCTGCACCCTGGCGAGTCTTGCGCGGACCTCACTACAAAATCACAGGTATAAATTTATTTCCCTACGCCTTTACTACGATACATATTTCCACCCCTTTGATAAAGCAGGAGTTAAATTTACTGCCACGGTTTTTTTATTTATATTTTTTCCAGCTAGCCATGCACACAATGTAGTGATGTAGTGCCCTTTAATACAGCGGCCTTCAATACACGTGATTTGGCTTATTTGTGTGTCCCAATTTTTGCACGGTGCTCACAGTGGAGGGAGGAGGAGGAGGAGGAGGAGGAGGAGGAGGAGGAGGAGGAGGAGGAGGAGGAGGAGGAGGAGGAGGAGGAAAAAGAGGAGTATGAGGAGGAGGAGGTAGTGGCAAGCATCCGATAATGATTCTCTCTCTCTCTCTCTCTCTCTCTCTCTCTCTCTCTCTCTCTCTCTCTCTCTCTCTCTCTCTCTCTCTCTCTCTCTCTCTCTCTCTCAGGATCTCTCTCTCTCAGGATACAACAAGTCTATTTAAAAAAAAATAAGTTGAATTAAACGATTTAAAGAACGGCTCAAAGGCAAGAGAGAGAGAGAGAGAGAGAGAGAGAGAGAGAGAGAGAGAGAGAGAGAGAGAGAGAGAGAGAGAGAGAGAGAGAGAGAGAGTCGTTCAGGCCTGCGTTCAAGGTCATGAGAGATAAGAAGCGGAATGGCTGGTTTTCTGTGTGTGTGTGTGTGTGTGTGTGTGTGTGTGTGTGTGTGTGTGTGTGTGTGTGTGTGTGTGTGTGTTTACATTACCAAGTCAGAAAAAGCAGATAACACACGAATAGAGAGTAAAGTCGTATACATACACACACACACACACACACACACACACACACACACACACACACAGTGAGAGAGAGAGAGAGAGAGAGAGAGAGAGAGAGAGAGAGAGAGAGAGAGAGAGAGAGAGAGAGAGAGAGAGAGAGAGAGAGAGAGAGAGAGAGAGAGAGAGAGAGAGAGAGAGACCATTCCCTGTGTTAGTGACCCATTTAAAGCGAGGAGCTGTTACTGTTATTTATGTTATTCATGCACCGATGTTCCTGATGTGTTACTGTTTTATTTCACTGGTTAATACTAATACAGTGGAAGGCGGCCTGTGATTCACGACAAGCTAACCTAACCAAACTTAACCTAATATCCTAACCTAACCAAACCTAACCTAACCAAACCTAACAACCTAATATCCTAATCTAACCAAACCTAACCTAACCTAACTTAACCTAACCTAACCTAACCAAACTTAACCTAATATCCTAATCTAACCAAACCTAACTTAACCTAACTTAACCCAATATCCTAACCTAACCAAACCTAACCTAACCTAATCTAACCCATGCTAATATCCTAACCTAAGCAAACTTAACCTAACTTAGTCTAACGTAAGCTGACCTATCCTAATCCAACCAAACTTAATTTAACCTAACCAAACCCTAGCTAACGTATCCTAACGTAACCAAACCTAACATACACACTTGGGTAATGCAACTCTTAAGGTCTTATATTTAAGTATGTGTGAGTTGGGTGAATTAAAATGGGAATAAAAGCTGATGAAAGAGAGAAAAAGAAAGTGTGAATATTGAATAAAAACGGAAAACTGGAGATGATATTCTTCTTTAGAGAAATGTGTAAATCTAGCATATGAATGAATGTAAGAGAGCAAGAGTGACTTTTCCTTAATTAATAACAAGTTAGAATTTTGATTTAACTTTTACATAGATTTTATTTTTGTTGGGGTTCAATTTCATATGGTACAGTACGTGACTCTCTCTCTCTCTCTCTCTCTCTCTCTCTCTCTCTCTCTCTCTCTCTCTCTCTCTCTCTCTCTCTCTCTCTCTCTCTTTCTCTCTATACAGTTCGCGACTTACGACAAATTACGTAGTGCTGTCAAAAAAAAAAAATTATAAGATTAAGTATCCGGGAAAAAAAAAAAAAAAAAAAAAAAAAAATATATATATATATATATATATATATATATATATATATATATATATATATATATATATATATATATATATATATATATATATATATATATATATATATATATAAGGATGAAAAATCATCCGAGCAAAACTTTTAATTATCGAAAACAACAACAAGTTACAAGCAGCGATAAGATTTTAATTTAGGCGACTAATTACACTCACTGATTCCTTAATACCGTGAGTCCAATTAAGAATCTGTCAAGAGAGCGAGAGCGAGAGAGAGAGAGAGAGAGAGAGAGAGAGAGAGAGAGAGAGAGAGAGAGAGAGAGAGAGAGAGAGAGGGGTAGAGGGAGCCATTCCAGTTAATGCATCACCCCAGAATTCAAACAGCGGTGCCAAGGTCGAGCAGCAAACTCAATACGCAAATGTCAGCCAAATGTACCGTGCCTTGCTGCCTCAGGGCGAGCTATTTTCCTCTGAACACCAATTCCAGTCCTGCTAGTGTTAATGTAAGTGCGCTTCGCCTCTTGCTGAATAAAAATGTAAGGTCTAAATATCCTACAGCTATAATACTGTATGAGAACTGTAGTATGACTTATGTAAATGAATGGATAAGATAAGAAAGAAAATAAACCACTTTATGTAGAGTTGTCTCAAGATGTGATGTGACTAAGTTCGCTGAATTTTGTCTTAAACTGATCTACCTTAAGAATCTATCTACTTATAACCATCTATTTAAACTATCCATCCATCCATCCATCTATCTATTTCCCTGTCTATCTATCTATCTATCTATTTACGTATAACTCAAGTGCGAATGAATAAACACTCATGAATTACTCTATATTGAGTTTCCCAAAGACAATAGAGGAACTAGGGACGTGATATTTGGAAGTGGTTGTCTCATACTGAATCCTTGACAAACATTTTATGCAACATGTCAGTTTCTAGTGTAACTCTTCCAGGAAAGCATCTCTCTCTCTCTCTCTCTCTCTCTGCTTGCCTCCCTACCTACACACTACCATTCAATCTATTTTCGTGCCTGTATCTTCTTGTATTTTGAGTTGTATACATTTCACAGGTTCCCTTTCCCCCCTCTCTCTCTCTCTCTCTCTCTCTCTCTCTCTCTCTCTCTCTCTCTCTCTCTCTCTCTCTCTCTCTCAGCGGTGCGTCATTACTGGGTCGGGTCGATTCATTACACAGGCTGGCAGCGGCAGTGTAGTACTAGACGGTCACCGCATCTGGTTTTCTTTAATGAGCGCAGCCTCGAGTCCCGTTTTCTATGAGAGGGGGATAGGATTTTTTTATATACATTTTCTTTTGCGTTAGGATGGAAATGTATAGACTTTCCTTTCCGTTTATTTTCTTCGTTGAGGGTGTGTGTGTGTGTGTGTGTGTGTGTGTGTGTGTGTGT